>NC_090941.1:739211408-739557273 GCF_040938575.1 Ambystoma mexicanum | reverse complement strand
CATCCAGGGGCACCCTCCACCAGGCCCCCACTCATGTCCCCCTGCACCACCAACCCCCAGCATCCAGGGCCACCTTCCACCAGGCCCCCACTCATATCCAACTCATGTCCCCCTGCATCCCCACCCCCTAGCAGTCAGGGGCACCCTCCACCAGGCCCCCACACATGTCTCCCTGCACCCCCGCCCCCCAGCATCCAGGGGCACCCTCCACCAGGCCCCCACTCATGTCCCCCTGCACCCCCACCCCCCAGCAGTGCAGGGGCACCCTCCACCAGGCCCCCACTCATGTCTCCCAGCACCCCCACCCCCCAGCAGTGCAGGGCACCCTCTACCAGGCCCCCATTCATGTCCCCCTGCACCCCCACCCCCAGCAGTGCAGGGCACCTGCCAGCAGGCCCCCACTCATGTCTCTCAGCACCCCCATCCCCCAGCAGTCAGGGGCACCCTCCACCAGGCCCCCACACATGTCCAACTCATGTCCCCCTGCACCCCCACCCCCCAGCACTGCGGGGCACCTGCCAGCAGGCCCCCACTCATGTCCCCCTGCACCCCAACCCCCAGCAGTCAGGGGCACCCTCCACCAGGCCCCCACTCATGTCCCCCTGCACCCCCACCCCCAGCAGTGCAGGGCACCTGCCAGCAGGCCCCCACTCATGTCTCCCAGCACCCCCACCCCCCAGCAGTCAGGGGCACCCTCCACCAGGTCCCCACACATGTCCATCTTATGTCCCCCTGCACCCCCACCCCCCAGCAGTGCAGGGCACCTGCCAGCAGGCCCCCACTCATGTCTCCCAGCACCCCCAACCCCCAGCATCCAGGGGCACCCTCCACCAGGCCCCCACTCATGTCCAACTCATGTCCCCCTGCACCCCCACCCCCCCAGCATCCAGGGGCACCCTCCACCAGGCCCCCACACATGTCCCCCTGCACCACCACCCCCCAGCATCCAGGGGCAACCTCCACCAGGCCCCACTCATGTCCAAATCATGTCCCCCTACATCCCCACCCCCCAGCAGTGCAGGGCACCAGCCAGCAGGCCCCCACTCATGCCTCCCAGCACCCCCACACCCCAGCAGTCAGGGGCACCCTCTACCAGGCCCCCGCACATGTCCAACACATGTCCCCCTGCACCCCCACCCCCCAGCAGTGCAGGGCACCAGCCAGCAGGCCCCCACTCATGTCTCCCAGCACCCCCACACCCCAGCAGTCAGGGGCACCCTCCACCAGGCCCCCACACATGTTCAACTCATGTCCCCCTGCACCACCTCCCCCCAGCAGTGCAGGACACCCTCCACCAGGCCCCCACTCATGTCCAACTCATATTCCCCTGCACCCCCAGCACCCAGCAGTGCAGGGCACCTGCCAGTAGGCCCCCACTCATGTCCCCCTTCACCCCCACCCCCCAGCAGTGCAGGGCACCCTCCACCAGGCACCCACTCATGTCCAACTCATGTCCCCCTGCACCCCCACCCCCCAGCATCCGGGGGCACCCTCCACCAGGCCCCCACTCATGTCCCCCTGCACCACCACCCCCCAGCATCCAGGGGCAACCTCCACCAGGCCCCACTCATGTCCAACTCATGTCCCCCTACACCCGCACCCCCCAGCAGTGCATGGCACCCTCCACCAGGCCCCCACTCATGTCCAACTCATGTTCCCCTGCACCCCTACCCCCCAGCAGTGCAGGGCACCTGCCAGTAGGCCCCCACTCATGTCCCCCTTCACCCCCACCCCCCAGGAGTGCAGGGCACCCTCCACCAGGCCCCCACTCATGTCCAACTCATGTCCCCCTGCACCACCACCCCTCAGCATCCAGGGGCACCCTCCACCAGGCCCCCACTCATGTCCCCCTGCACCACCAACCCCCAACATCCAGGGCCACCTTCCACCAGGCCCCCACTCATGTCCAACTCATGTCCCCCTGCATCCCCACCCCCCAGCAGTGCAGGGCACCTGCCAGCAGGCCCCCACTCATGTCCCCCTGCACCCCCACCCCCCAGCAGTGCAGGGCACCCTATTCCAGGCCCCCACTCATGTCTCCCAGCACCCCCACCCCCCAGCCGTGCAGGGCACCCTCCACCAGGCCCCCACTCATGTCCCCCTGCACCCCCACCCCCCAGCAGTGCAGGGCACCTGCCAGCAGGCCCCCACTCATGTCCTCCTGCACCCCACCCCCCAGTAGTGCAGGGCACCTGCCAGCAGGCCCCACTCATGTCCCCTGCACCCCCACCCCCCAGCAGTGCAGGGGCACCCTCCACCAGGCCCCCACTCATGTCTCCCAGCAACCCCACCCCCCAGCAGTGCAGGGCACCCTCCATCAGGCCCCCACTCATGTCCCCCTGCACCCCCACCCCTCAGCAGTGCAGGGCACCTGCCAGCAGGCCCCCACTCATGTCCCCCTTCACCCCCACCCCCCAGCAGTCAGCGGTACCCTCCACCAGGCCCCCACTCATGTCCCCCTGCACCCCCACCCCCAGCAGTGCAGGGTATCTGCCAGCAGGCCCCCACTCATGTCTCCCAGCACCCCAACCCCCAGCAGTCAGGGGCACCCTCCACCAGGCCCCCACACATGTCCAACTCATGTCCCCCTGCACCCCCACGCAGTGCAGGGCACCTGCCAGCAGGCACCCACTCATGTCTCCCAGCACCCCCAACCCCCAGCAGTCAGGGGCACCCTCCACCAGGTCCCCACACATGTCCAACTCATGTCCCTCTGCACCCCCAGCAGTACAGGGCACCTGCCAGCAGGCCCCCTCTCATGTCTCCCAGCACCCCCAACCCCCAGCATCCAGGGGCACCCTCCACCAGGCCCCCACTCATGTCCAAATCATGTCCCCCTGCACCCCCACCCCCCAGCATCCAGGGGCACCCTCCACCAGGCCCCCACTCATGTCCCCCTGCACCACCACCCCCCAGCATCCAGGGGCAACCTCCACCAGGCCCCACTCATGTCCAACTCATGTCCCCCTGCACCCGCACCCCCCAGCAGTGCAGGGCACCCTCCACCAGGCCCCCACTCATGTCCAACTCATGTTCCCCTGCACCCCCACCCCCCAGCAGTGCAGGGCACCTGCCAGTAGGCCCCCACTCATGTCCCCCTTCACCCCCACCCCCCAGGAGTGCAGGGCACCCTCCACCAGGCCCCCACTCATGTCCAACTCATGTCCCCCTGCACCACCACCCCCCAGCATCCAGGGGCACCCTCCACCAGGCCCCCACTCATGTCCCCCTGCACCACCAACCCCCAACATCCAGGGCCACCTTCCACCAGGCCCCCACTCATGTCCAACTCATGTCCCCCTGCATCCCCACCCCCCAGCAGTGCAGGGCACCTGCCAGCAGGCCCCCACTCATGTCCTCCTGCACCCCACCCCCCAGTAGTGCAGGGCACCTGCCAGCAGGCCCCACTCATGTCCCCTGCACCCCCACCCCCCAGCCGTGCAGGGCACCCTCCACCAGGCCCCCACTCATGTCCCCCTGCACCCCCACCCCCCAGCAGTGCAGGGCACCTGCCAGCAGGCCCCCACTCATGTCCTCCTGCACCCCACCCCCCAGTAGTGCAGGGCACCTGCCAGCAGGCCCCACTCATGTCCCCTGCACCCCCACCACCCAGCAGTGCAGGGGCACCCTCCACCAGGCCCCCACTCATGTCTCCCAGCAACCCCACCCCCCAGCAGGGCACCCTCCATCATGCCCCCACTCATGTCCCCCTGCACCCCCACCCCTCAGCAGTGCAGGGCACCTGCCAGCAGGCCCCCACTCATGTCCCCCTTCACCCCCACCCCCCAGCAGTCAGCGGTACCCTCCACCAGCCCCCCACTCATGTCCCCCTGCACCCCCACCCCCAGCAGTGCAGGGTACCTGCCAGCAGGCCCCCACTCATGTCTCCCAGCACCCCAACCCCCAGCAGTCAGGGGCACCCTCCACCAGGCCCCCACACATGTCCAACTCATGTCCCCCTGCACCCCCACGCAGTGCAGGGCACCTGCCAGCAGGCACCCACTCATGTCTCCCAGCACCCCCACCCCCCAGCATCCACGGGCACCCTCCACCAGGCCCCCACTCATGTCCAACTCATGTCCCCCTGCACCCCCACCCCCCAGCATCCAGGGGCACCCTCCACCAGGCCCCCACTCATGTCCCCCTGCACCACCACCCCCCAGCATCCAGGGGCAACCTCCAGCAGGCCCCCACTCATGTCCAACTCATGTCCCCCTGCATCCCCACCCCCCAGCAGTCACGGGCAACCTCCACCAGGCCCCCGCACATGTCTCCCAGCAACCCCACCCCCCAGCAATCAGGGGCACCCTCCACCAGGCCCCCACTCATGTCCCCCTGCACCCCCACCCCCCAGCAGTGCAGGGCACCAGCCAGCAGGCCCCCACTCATGTCTCCCAGCACCCCCACCCCCCAGCAGTCAGGGGCACCCTCCACCAGGCCCCCACACATGGGAAACTCATGTCCCCCTGCACCCCCACCCCCCAGCATCCAGGGGCACCCTCCACCAGGCCCCCACTCATGTCCCCCTGCACCACCAACCCCCAGCATCCAGGGCCACCCTCCACCAGGCCCCACTTATGTCCAACTCATGTCCCCCTGCATCCCCACCCCCCAGCAGTGCAGGGCACCTGCCAACAGGCCCCAACTCATGTCCCCCTGCACCCCTACCCCCCAGCAGTGCAGGGGCACCCTCCACCAGGCCCCCACTCATGTCTCCCAGCACCCCCACACCCCAGCAGTGCTGGGCACCCTCAACCAGGCCCCCACTCAGTCCCCCTGCACCCCCACCCCCAGAAGTGCAGGGCACCTGCCAGCAGGCCCCCACTCATGTCCCCCTGCACCCCCACCCCCCAGCAGTGCAGGGCACCTGGCAGCAGGTCCCCACTCATGTCCCCCTGCACCCCCACCCCCCTTAGCAGTGCTGGGGCACCCTCCGCCAGGCCCCCACTCATGTCTCCCAGCACCCCCACCCCCAGCAGTGCAAGGCACCCTCCACCAGGCCCCCACTCATGTCCCCCTGCACCCCCACCCCCCAGCAGTGCAGGGCACCTGCCAGCAGGCCCCCACTCATGTCCCCCTGCACCACCACCCCCCAGCAGTGCAGGGCACCTGCCAGCATGCCCCCACTCATGTCCCCCTGCACCCCCACCCCCCAGCAGTGCAGGGGCACCCTCCACCAGGCCCCCAACCATGTCTCCCAGCACCCCCACCCCCCCAGCAGTGCAGGGCACCCTCCACCAGGCCCCCACTCATGTCCAACTCATGTCCCCCTGCACCCCCACCCTCCAGCATCCAGGGGTACCCTCCACCAGGCCCCCACTCATGTCCAACTCATGTCCCCCTGCACCCCCACCCCCCAGCATCCAGGGCACCCTCTACCAGGCCCCCACTCATGTCCCCCTGCACCCCCACCCCCCAGCAGTGCAGGGCACCTGCCAGCAGGCCCCCACTCATGTCTCTCAGCACCCCCACCCCCCAGCAGTCAGGGGCACCCTCCACCAGGACCCCTCACATGTCCAACTCATGTCCCCCTGCACCCCCACCCCCCAGCACTGCAGGGCACCTGCCAGCAGGCCCCCACTCATGTCCCCCTGCACCACAACCCCCAGCAGTCAGGGGCACCCTCCACCAGGCCCCCACTCATGTCCCCCTGCACCCCCACCCCCAGCAGTGCAGGGCACCTGCCAGCAGGCCCCCACTCATGTCTCCCAGCACCCCCACCCCTCAGCAGTCAGGGGCACCCTCCACCAGGTCCCCACACATGTCCATCTCATGTCCCCCTGCACCCCCACCCCCTAGCAGTGCAGGGCACCTGCCAGCAGGGCCCCACTCATGTCTCCCAGCACCCCCAACCCCCAGCATCCAGGGGCACCCTCCACCAGGCCCCCACTCATGTCCAACTCATGTCCCCCTGCACCCCCACCCCCCCAGCATCCAGGGGCACCCTCCACCAGGCCCCCACTCATGTCCTCCTGCACCACCACCCCCCAGCATCCAGGGGCAACCTCCACCAGGCACCACTCCACCAGGCCCCACTCATGTTCAAATCATGTCCCCCTACATCCCCACCCCCCAGCAGTGCAGGGCACCAGCCAGCAGGCCCCCACTCATGTCTCCCAGCACCCCCACACCCCAGAAGTCAGGGGCACCCTCTACCAGGCCCCTGCACATGTCCAACACATGTCCCCCTGCACCCCCACCCCCCAGCAGTGCAGGGCACCAGCCAGCAGGCCCCCACTCATGTCTCCAAGCACCCCCACACCCCAGCAGTCAGGGGCACCCTCCACAAGGCCCCCACACATGTCCAACTCATGTCCCCCTGCACCCCCACCCCCCAGCAGTGCAGGGCACCCTATTCCAGGCCCCCACTCATGTCTCCCAGCACCCCCACCCCCCAGCAGTGCAGGGCACCTGCCAGCAGGCCCCCGCTCATGTCCTCCTGCACCCCACCCCCCAGTAGTGCAGGGCACCTGACAGCAGGCCCCACTCATGTCCCCTGCACCCCCACCCCCCAGCAGTGCAGGGGCACCCTCCACCAGGCCCCCACTCATGTCTCCCAGCAACCCCACCCCCCAGCAGTGCAGGGCACCCTCCATCAGGCCCCCACTCATGTCCCCCTGCACTCCCATCCCTCAGCAGTGCAGGGCACCTGCCAGCAGGCCCCCACTCATGTCCCCCCGCACCCCCACCCCCCAGCAGTCAGGGGTACCCTCCACCAGGCCCCCACTCATGTCCCCCTGCCCCCCCACACCCAGCAGTGCAGGGTACCTGCCAGCAGGCCCCCACTCATGTCTCCCAGCACCCCCACCCCCCAGCAGTCAGGGGCACCCTCCACCAGGCCCCCACACATGTCCAACTCATGTCCCCCTGCACCCCCACCCCCACGCAGTGCAGGGCACCTGCCAGCAGGCACCCACTCATGTCTCCCAGCACCCCCACCCCCCAGCATCCACGGGCACCCTCCACCAGGCCCCCACTCATGTCCAACTCATGTCCCCCTGCACCCCCACCCCCCAGCATCGAGGGGCACCCTCCACCAGGCCCCCACTTATGTCCCCCTGCACCACCACCCCCCAGCATCCAGGGGCAACCTCCAGCAGGCCCCCACTCATGTCCAACTCATGTCCCCCTGCATCCCCACCCCCCAGCAGTCAGGGGCACCCTCCACCAGGCCCCCGCACATGTCTCCCAGCAACCCCACCCCCCAGCAATCAGGGGCACCCTCCACCAGGCCCCCACTCATGTCTCCCAGCACCCCCACACCCCAGAAGTCAGGGGCACCCTCTACCAGGCCCCCGCACATGTCCAACACATGTCCCCCTGCACCCCCACCCCCCAGCAGTGCAGAGCACCAGCCAGCAGGCCCCCACTCATGTCTCCAAGCACCCCCACACCCCAGCAGTCAGGGGCACCCTCCACAAGGCCCCCACACATGTCCAACTCATGTCCCCCTGCACCCCCACCCCCCAGCAGTGCAGGGCACCCTCCATCAGGCCCCCACTCATGTCCCCCTGCACCCCCATCCCTCAGCAGTGCAGGGCACCTGCCAGCAGGCCCCCACTCATGTCCCCCCGCACCCCCACCCCCCAGCAGTCAGGGGTACCCTCCACCAGGCCCCCACTCATGTCCCCCTGCCCCCCCACCCCCAGCAGTGCAGGGTACCTGCCAGCAGGCCCCCACTCATGTCTCCCAGCACCCCCACCCCCCAGCAGTCAGGGGCACCCTCCACCAGGCCCCCACACATGTCCAACTCATGTCCCCCTGCACCCCCACCCCCACGCAGTGCAGGGCACCTGCCAGCAGGCACCCACTCATGTCTCCCAGCACCCCCACCCCCCAGCATCCACGGGCACCCTCCACCAGGCCCCCACTCATGTCCAACTCATGTCCCCCTGCACCCCCACCCCCCAGCATCCAGGGGCACCCTCCACCAGGCCCCCACTCATGTCCCCCTGCACCACCACCCCCCAGCATCCAGGGGCAACCTCCAGCAGGCCCCCACTCATGTCCAACTCATGTCCCCCTGCATCCCCACCCCCCAGCAGTCAGGGGCACCCTCCACCAGGCCCCCGCACATGTCTCCCAGCAACCCCACCCCCCAGCAATCAGGGGCACCCTCCACCAGGCCCCCACTCATGTCCCCCTGCACCCCCACCCCCCAGCAGTGCAGGGCACCAGCCAGCAGGCCCCCACTCATGTCTCCTAGCACCCCCACCCCCCAGCAGTCAGGGGCACCCTCCACCAGGCCCCCACACATGGGCAACTCATGTCCCCCTGCACCCCCACCCCCCAGCATCCAGGGGCACCCTCCACCAGGCCCCCACTCATGTCCCCCTGCACCACCAACCCCCAGCATCCAGGGCCACCCTCCACCAGGCCCCACTTATGTCCAACTCATGTCCCCCTGCATCCCCACCCCCCAGCAGTGCAGGGCACCTGCCAACAGGCCCCAACTCATGTCCCCCTGCACCCCTACTCCCCAGCAGTGCAGGGGCACCCTCAACCAGGCCCCCACTCAGTCCCCCTGCACCCCCACCCCCAGCAGTGCAGGGCACCTGCCAGCAGGCCCCCACTCATGTCCCCCTGCACCCCCACCCCCCAGCAGTGCAGGGCACCTGGCAGCAGGCCCCCACTCATGTCCCCCTGCACCCCCACCCCCCTTAGCAGTGCTGGGGCACCCTCCGCCAGGCCCCCACTCATGTCTCCCAGCACCCCCACCCCCAGCAGTGCAAGGCACCCTCCACCAGGCCCCCACTCATGTCCCCCTGCACCCCCACCCCCCAGCAGTGCAGGTCACCCGCCAGCAGGCCCCCACTCATGTCCCCCTGCACCACCACCCCCCAGCAGTGCAGGGCACCTGCCAGCATGCCCCCACTCATGTCCCCCTGCACCCCCACCCCCCAGCAGTGCAGGGGCACCCTCCACCAGGCCCCCAACCATGTCTCCCAGCACCCCCACCCCCCAGCAGTGCAGGGCACCCTCCACCAGGCCCCCACTCATGTCCAACTCATGTCCCCCTGTACCCCCACCCCCCAGCATCCAGGGGTACCCTCCACCAGGCCCCCACTCATGTCCAACTCATGTCCCCCTGCACCCCCACCCCCCAGCATCCAGGGGCACCCTCCACCAGGCCCCCACTCATGTCCCCCTGCACCACCAACCCCCAGCATCCAGGGCCACCTTCCACCAGGCACCCACTCATATCCAACTCATGTCCCCCTGCATCCCCACCCCCTAGCAGTCAGGGGCACCCTCCACCAGGCCCCCACACATGTCTCCCTGCACCCCCGCCCCCCAGCATCCAGGGGCACCCTCCACCAGGCCCCCACTCATGTCCCCCTGCACCCCCACCCCCCAGCTGTGCAGGGCACCCTCTACCAGGCCCCCATTCATGTCCCCCTGCACCCCCACCCCCCAGCAGTGCAGGGCACCTGCCAGCAGGCCCCCACTCATGTCTCTCAGCACCCCCACCCCCCAGCAGTCAGGGGCACCCTCCACCAGGACCCCACACGTGTCCAACTCATGTCCCCCTGCACCCCCACCCCCCAGCAGAGCAGGGGCACCCTCCACCAGGCCCCCACTCATGTCTCCCAGCACCCCCACCCCCCAGCAGTGCAGGGCACCCTCTACCAGGCCCCCATTCATGTCCCCCTGCACCCCCACCCCCCAGCAGTGCAGGGCACCTGCCAGCAGGCCCCCACTCATGTCTCTCAGCACCCCCACCCCCCAGCAGTCAGGGGCACCCTCCACCAGGACCCCACACATGTCCAACTCATGTCCCCCTGCACCCCCACCCCCCAGCACTGCAGGGCACCTGCCAGCAGGCCCCCACTCATGTCCCCCTGCACCACAACCCCCAGCAGTCAGGGGCACCCTCCACCAGGCCCCCACTCATGTCCCCCTGCACCCCCACCCCCAGCAGTGCAGGGTACCTGCCAGCAGGCCCCCACTCATGTCTCCCAGCACCCCCACCCCTCAGCAGTCAGGGGCACCCTCCACCAGGTCCCCACACATGTCCATCTCATGTCCCCCTGCACCCCCACCCCCCAGCAGTGCAGGGCACCTGCCAGCAGGCCCCCACTCATGTCTCCCAGCACCCCCAACCCCCAGCATCCAGGGGCACCCTCCACCAGGCCCCCACTCATGTCCAACTCATGTCCCCCTGCACCCCCACCCCCCCAGCATCCAGGGGCACCCTCCACCAGGCCCCCACTCATGTCTCCCAGCACCCCCACACCCCAGAAGTCAGGGGCACCCTCTACTAGGCCCCCGCACATGTCCAACACATGTCCCCCTGCACCCCCACCCCCCAGCAGTGCAGGGCACCAGCCAGCAGGCCCCCACTCATGTCTCCAAGCACCCCCACCCCCCAGCAGTGCAGGGCACCCTCCACCAGGCCCCCACTCATGTCCAACTCATGTCCCCCTGTACCCCCACCCCCCAGCATCCAGGGGTACCCTCCACCAGGCCCCCACTCATGTCCAACTCATGTCCCCCTGCACCCCCACCCCCCAGCATCCAGGGGCACCCTCCACCAGGCCCCCACTCATGTCCCCCTGCACCACCAACCCCCAGCATCCAGGGCCACCTTCCACCAGGCCCCCACTCATATCCAACTCATGTCCCCCTGCATCCCCACCCCCTAGCAGTCAGGGGCACCCTCCACCAGGCCCCCACACATGTCTCCCTGCACCCCCGCCCCCCAGCATCCAGGGGCACCCTCCACCAGGCCCCCACTCATGTCCCCCTGCACCCCCACCCCCAAGCTGTGCAGGGCACCCTCTACCAGGCCCCCATTCATGTCCCCCTGCACCCCCACCCCCCAGCAGTGCAGGGCACCTGCCAGCAGGCCCCCACTCATGTCTATCAGCACCCCCACCCCCCAGCAGTCAGGGGCACCCTCCACCAGGACCCCACACATGTCCAACTCATGTCCCCCTGCACCCCCACCCCCCAGCAGAGCAGGGGCACCCTCCACCAGGCCCCCACTCATGTCTCCCAGCACCCCCACCCCCCAGCAGTGCAGGGCACCCTCTACCAGGCCCCCATTCATGTCCCCCTGCACCCCCACCCCCCAGCAGTGCAGGGCACCTGCCAGCAGGCCCCCACTCATGTCTCTCAGCACCCCCACCCTCCAGCAGTCAGGGGCGCCCTCCACCAGGACCCCACACATGTCCAACTCATGTCCCCCTGCACCCCCACCCCCCAGCACTGCAGGGCACCTGCCAGCAGGCCCCCACTCATGTCCCCCTGCACCACAACCCCCAGCAGTCAGGGGCACCCTCCACCAGGCCCCCACTCATGTCCCCCTGCACCCCCACCCCCAGCAGTGCAGGGCACCTGCCAGCAGGCCCCCACTCATGTCTCCCAGCACCCCCACCCCTCAGCAGTCAGGGGCACCCTCCACCAGGTCCCCACACATGTCCATCTCATGTCCCCCTGCACCCCCACCCCCCAGCAGTGCAGGGCACCTGCCAGCAGGCCCCCACTCATGTCTCCCAGCACCCCCAACCCCCAGCATCCAGGGGCACCCTCCACCAGGCCCCCACTCATGTCCAACTCATGTCCCCCTGCACCCCCACCCCCCCCAGCATCCAGGGGCACCCTCCACCAGGCCCCCACTCATGTCTCCCAGCACCCCCACACCCCAGAAGTCAGGGGCACCCTCTACCAGGCCCCCGCACATGTCCAACACATGTCCCCCTGCACCCCCACCCCCCAGCAGTGCAGGACACCAGCCAGCAGGCCCCCACTCATGTCTCCAAGCACCCCCACACCCCAGCAGTCAGGGGCACCCTCCACCAGGCCCCCACACATGTCCAACTCATGTCCCCCTGCACCACCACCCCCCAGCAGTGCAGGGCACCAGCCACCAGGCCCCCACACATGTCTCCCTGCACCCCCGCCCCCCAGCATCCAGGGGCACCCTCCACCAGGCCCCCACTCATGTCCCCCTGCACCCCCACCCCCCAGCAGAGCAGGGGCACCCTCCACCAGGCCCCCACTCATGTCTCTCAGCACCCCCACCCCCCAGCAGTGCAGGGCACCCTCTACCAGGCCCCCATTCATGTCCCCCTGCACCCCCACCCCCCAGCAGTGCAGGGCACCCTCCACCAGGCCCCCACTCATGTCCAACTCATATTCCCCTGCACCCCCAGCCCCCAGCAGTGCAGGGCACCTGCCAGTAGGCCCCCACTCCTGTCCCCATTCACCCCCACCCCCCAGCAGTGCAGGGCACCCTCCACCAGGCACCCACTCATGTCCAACTCATGTCCCCCTGCACCCCCACCCCCCAGCATCCAGGGGCACCCTCCACCAGGCCCCCACTCATGTCCCCCTGCACCACCAACCCACAGCATCCAGGGCCACCTTCCACCAGGCCCCCACTCATGTCCAACACATGTCCCCCTGCATCCCCACCCCCTAGCAGTCAGGGGCACCCTCGACTAGGCCCCCACACATGTCTCCCTGCACCCCCGCCCCCCAGCATCCAGGGGCACCCTCCACCAGGCTCCCACTCATTTCCCCCTGCCCCCCCACCCCCCAGCAGTGCAGAGGCACCCTCCACCGGGCACCCACTCATGTCTCCCAGCACCCCACCCCCCCAGCAGTGCAGGGCACCCTCCACCAGGCCCCCACTCATGTCCCCCTGCGCCCCCACCCCCCAGCAGTGCAGGGCACCTGCCAGAAGGCCCCCACTCATGTCCCCCTGCACCCCCACCCCCCAGCAGTGCAGGGCACCCTATTCCAGGCCCCCACTCATGTCTCCCAGCACCCCCACCACCCAGCCGTGCAGGGCACCCTCCACCAGGCCCCCACTCATGTCCCCCTGCACCCACACCACCAGGCAGTGCAGGGCACCTGCCAGCAGACCCCCACTCATGTCCTCCTGCACCCCATCCCCCAGTAGTGCAGGGCACCTGCCAGCAGGACCCACACATGTCCCCCTGCACCCCCACCCCCCAGCAGTGCAGGGGCACCCTCCAGCAGGCCCCCAACCATGTCTCCCAGCACCCCCACCCCCCAGCAGTGCAGGGCACCCTCCACCAGGCCCACACTCATGTCCAACTCATGTCCCCCTGCACCCCCACCCCCCAGCATCCAGGGGCACCCTCCACCAGGCCCGCACTCATGTCCAACTCATGTACCCCTGCACCCCCACCCCCCAGCATCCAGGGGCACCCTCCACCAGGCCCCCACTCATGTCCCCCTGCACCACCAACCCCCAGCATCCAGGGCCACCTTCCACCAGGCCCCCACTCATATCCAACTCATGTCCCCCTGCATGCCCACCCCCTAGCAGTCAGGGGCACCCTCCACCAGGCCCCCACACATGTCTCCCTGCACCCCCGCCCCCCAGCATCCAGGGGCACCCTCCACCAGGCCCCCACTCATGTCCCCCTGCACCCCCACCCCCCAGCAGTGCAGGGGCACCCTCCACCAGGCCCCCACTCATGTCTCCCAGCACCCCCACCCCCCAGCAGTGCAGGGCACCCTCTACCAGGCCCCCATTCATGTCCCCCTGCACCCCCACCCCCAGCAGTGCAGGGCACCTGCCAGCAGGCCCCCACTCATGTCTCTCAGCACCCCCATCCCCCAGCAGTCAGGGGCACCCTCCACCAGGCCCCCACACATGTCCAACTCATGTCCCCCTGCACCCCCACCCCCCAGCACTGCGGGGCACCTGCCAGCAGGCCCCCACTCATGTCCCCCTGCACCCCAACCCCCAGCAGTCAGGGGCACCCTCCACCAGGCCCCCACTCATGTCCCCCTGCACCCCCACCCCCAGCAGTGCAGGGCACCTGCCAGCAGGCCCCCACTCATGTCTCCCAGCACCCCCACCCCCCAGCAGTCAGGGGCACCCTCCACCAGGTCCCCACACATGTCCATCTTATGTCCCCCTGCACCCCCACCCCCCAGCAGTGCAGGGCACCTGCCAGCAGGCCCCCACTCATGTCTCCCAGCACCCCCAACCCCCAGCATCCAGGGGCACCCTCCACCAGGCCCCCACTCATGTCCAACTCATGTCCCCCTGCACCCCCACCCCCCCAGCATCCAGGGGCACCCACCACCAGGCCCCCACACATGTCCCCCTGCACCACCACCCCCCAGCATCCAGGGGCAACCTCCACCAGGCCCCACTCATGTCCAAATCATGTCCCCCTACATCCCCACCCCCCAGCAGTGCAGGGCACCAGCCAGCAGGCCCCCACTCATGCCTCCCAGCACCCCCACACCCCAGCAGTCAGGGGCACCCTCTACCAGGCCCCCGCACATGTCCAACACATGTCCCCCTGCACCCCCACCCCCCAGCAGTGCAGGGCACCAGCCAGCAGGCCCCCACTCATGTCTCCCAGCACCCCCACACCCCAGCAGTCAGGGGCACCCTCCACCAGGCCCCCACACATGTTCAACTCATGTCCCCCTGCACCACCTCCCCCCAGCAGTGCAGGACACCCTCCACCAGGCCCCCACTCATGTCCAACTCATATTCCCCTGCACCCCCAGCACCCAGCAGTGCAGGGCACCTGCCAGTAGGCCCCCACTCATGTCCCCCTTCACCCCCACCCCCCAGCAGTGCAGGGCACCCTCCACCAGGCACCCACTCATGTCCAACTCATGTCCCCCTGCACCCCCACCCCCAGCATCCAGGGGCACCCTCCACCAGGCCCCCACTCATGTCCCCCTCACCACCAACCCCCAGCATCCAGGGCCACCTTCCACCAGGCCCCCACTCATGTCCAACACATGTCCCCATGCATCCCCACCCCCTAGCAGTCAGGGGCACCCTCCACTAGGCCCCCACACATGTCTCCCTGCACCCCCGCCCCCAGCATCCAGGGGCACCCTCCACCAGGCTCCCACTCATTTCCCCCTGCACCCCCACCCCCCAGCAGTGCAGGGGCAACCTCCAAAGGGCCCCCACTCATGTCTCCCAGCACCACCACCCCCCCAGCAGTGCAGGGCACCCTCCACCAGGCCCCCATTCATGTCCCCCTGCGCCCCCACCCCCCAGCAGTGCAGGGCACCTGCCAGAAGGCCCCCACTCATGTCCCCCTGCACCCCCACCCCCAGCAGTGCAGGGCACCCTATTCCAGGCCCGCACTCATGTCTCCCAGCACCCCCACCCCCCAGCCGTGCAGGGCACCCTCCACCAGGCCCCCACTCATGTCCCCCTACACCCCCACCCCCCAGCAGTGCAGGGCACCTGCCAGCAGGCCCCACTCATGTCCCCTGCACCCCCACCCCCCAGCAGTGCAGGGGCACCCTCCACCAGGCCCCCACTCATGTCTCCCAGCACCCCCACCCCCCAGCAGTGCAGGGCACCCTCCACCAGGCCCCCACTCATGTCCCCCTGCACCCCCACCCCCCAGCAGTGCAGGGCACCTGCCAGCAGGCCCCCACTCATGTCTCCCAGCACCCCCACGCCCCAGGCAGTCAGGGGCACCCTCCATCAGGCTCACACACATGTCCAACTCATGTCCCCCTGTACTCCCACCCCCCAGCAGTGCAGGGCACCTGCCAGCAGGCCCCCACTCATGTCCCCCTGCACCCCACCCCCCAGCAGTCAGGGGTACCCTCCACCAGGCCCCCACCCATGTCCCCCTGCACCCCCACCCCCAGCAGTGCAGGGTACCTGCCAGCAGGCCCCCACTCATGTCTCCCAGCACCCCCACCCCCCAGCAGTCAGGGGCACCCTCCACCAGGCCCCCACACATATCCAACTCATGTCCCCTGCACCCCTACCCCCCAGCAGTGCAGGGCACCTGCCAGCAGGCACCCACTCATGTCTCCCAGCACCCCCACCCCCCAGCATCCAGGGGCACCCTCCACCAGGCCCCCACTCATGTCCAACTCATGTCCCCCTGCACCCCCACCCCCCAGCATCCAGGGGCACCCTCCACCAGGCCCCCACTCATGTCCCCCTGCACCACAACCCCCCAGCATCCAGGGGCAACTCCAGCAGGCCCCCACTCATGTCCAACTCATGTCCCCCTGCATCCCCACCCCCAGCAGTCAGGGGCACCCTCCACCAGGCCCCCGCACATGTCTCCCAGCACCCCCACCCCCCAGCAATCAGGGGCACCCTCCACCAGGCCCCCACTCATGTCCCCCTGCACCCCCCCCCAGCAGTGCAGGGCACCAGCCAGCAGGCCCCCACTCATGTCTCCCAGCACCCCCACCCCCCAGCAGTGCAGGGCACCCTCCACCAGGCCCCCACTCATGTGCAAATCATGTCCCCCTGCACCCCCACCCCCAGCGTCCATGGGCACCCTCCACCAGGCCCCCACTCATGTCCCCCTGCACCACCAACCCCCAGCATCCAGGGCCACCCTCCACCAGGCCCCACTCATGTCCAACTCCTGTCCCCCTGCATCCCCACCCCCCAGCAGTGCAGGGCACCTGCCAGCAGGCCCCAACTAATGTCCCCCTGCACCCCTACCTCCCAGCAGTGCAGGGGAACCCTCCACCAGGCACTCATGTCTCCCAGCACCCCCACACCCCAGCAGTGCTGGGCACCCTCAACCAGGCCCCCACTCATGTCCCCCTGCACCCCCACCGCCCAGCAGTGCAGGGCACCTGCCAGCAGGCCCCCACTCATGTCCCCCTGCACCCCCACCCCCCAGCAGTGCAGGGCACCTGCCAGCAGGCCCCCACTCATGCCCCCCTGCACCCCCACCCCCCAGAAGTGCAGGGCACCTGCCAGCAGGCCCCCACTCATGTCCCCCTGCACCCCACCCCCCAGCAGTGCAGGGCACCCTATTCCAGGCCCCCACTCATGTCTCCCAGCACCCCCACCCCCCAGCCGTGCAGGGCACCCTCCACCAGGCCCCCACTCATGTCCCCCTGCACCCCCACCCCTCAGCAGTGCAGGGCACCTGCCAGCAGGCCCCCACTCATGTCCCCCTGCACCCCCACCCCCCAGCAGTCAGGGGTACCCTCCACCAGGCCCCCACTCATGTCCCCCTGCACCCCCACCCCAGCAGCGCAGGGTACCTGCCAGCAGGCCCCCATTCATGTCTCCCAGCACCCCCACCCCCCAGCAGTCAGGGGCACCCTCCATCAGGCCCCCACACATGTCCAACTCATGTCCCCCTGCACCCCCACCCCCCAGCAGTGCAGGGCACCTGCCAGCAGGCACCCACTCATGTCTCCCAGCACCCCTACCCCCCAGCATCCAGGGGCACCCTCCACCAGGCCCCCACTCATGTCCAAATCATGTCCCCCTGCACCCCCACCCCCCAGCATCCAGGGGCACCCTCCACCAGGCCCACATTCATGTCCCCCTGCACCACCACCCCCAGCATCCAGGGGCAACCTCCAGCAGGCCCCCACTCATGTCCAACTCATGTCCCCCTGCATCCCCACCCCCCAGCAGTCAGGGGCACCCTCCACCAGGCCCCCGCACGTGTCTCCCAGCACCCCCACCCCCCAGCAATCAGGGGCACCCTCCACCAGGCCCCCACTCATGTCCCCCTGCACCCCCACCCCCCAGCAGTGCAGGGCACCAGCCACCAGGCCCCCACTCATGTCCAACTCATGTCCCCCTGCACCCCTACCCCCCAGCATCCAGGGGCACCCTCCACCAGGCCCCCACTCATGTCCCCCTGCACCACCACCCCCCAGCATCCAGGGGCAACCTCCAGCAGGCCCCCACTCATGTCCAACTCATGTCCCCCTGCATCCCCACCCCCCAGCAGTCAGGGGCACCCTCCACCAGGCCCCCGCACATGTCTCCCAGCACCCCCACCCCCCAGCACTCAGGGGCACCCTCCATCAGTCCCCCACTCATGTCCCCCTGCATCCCCACCCCCCAGCAGTCAGGGGCACCCTCCACCAGGCCCCCACTCATGTCCCCCTGCACCACCAACCCCCAGGATCCAGGGCCACCCTCCACCAGGCCCCACTTATGTCCAACTCATGTCCCACTGCATCCCCACCCCCCCAGCAGTGCAGGGCACCTGCCAGCAGGCCCCAACTCATGTCCCCCTGCACCCCTACCCCCCAGCAGTGCAGGGGCACCCTCCACCAGGCCCCCACTCATTTCTCCCAGCACCCCCACACCCCAGCAGTGCTGGGCACCCTCAACCAGGCCCCCACTCAGTCCCCCTGCACCCCCACCCCCCAGCAGTGCAGGGCACCTGCCAGCAGGCCCCCACTCATGTCTCCCAGCACCCCCACCCCCCAGCAATCAAGGGCACCCTCCACCAGGCCCCCACTCATGTCCCCCTGCACCCCCACCCCCTAGCAGTGCAGGGCACCAGCCACCAGGCCCCCACTCATGTCCAACTCATGTCCCCCTGCACCCCTACCCCCCAGCATCCAGGGGCACCCTCCACCAGGCCCCCACTCATGTCCCCCTGCACCACCACCCCCCAGCATCCAGGGGCAACCTCCAGCAGGCCCCCACTCATGTCCAACTCATGTCCCCCTGCATCCCCACCCCCCAGCAGTCAGGGGCACCCTCCACCAGGCCCCCGCACATGTCTCCCAGCACCCCCACCCCCCAGCACTCAGGGGCACCCTCCATCAGTCCCCCACTCATGTCCCCCTGCATCCCCACCCCCCAGCAGTCAGGGGCACCCTCCACCAGGCCCGCACTCATGTCCCCCTGCACCACCAACCCCCAGGATCCAGGGCCACCCTCCACCAGGCCCCACTTATGTCCAACTCATGTCCCACTGCATCCCCACCCCCCCAGCAGTGCAGGGCACCTGCCAGCAGGCCCCAACTCATGTCCCCCTGCACCCCTACCCCCCAGCAGTGCAGGGGCACCCTCCACCAGGCCCCCACTCATTTCTCCCAGCACCCCCACACCCCAGCAGTGCTGGGCACCCTCAACCAGGCCCCCACTCAGTCCCCCTGCACCCCCACCCCCCAGCAGTGCAGGGCACCTGCCAGCAGGCCCCCACTCATGTCCCCCTGCACCCCCACCCCCCAGCAGTGCAGGGCACCTGGCAGCAGGCCCCACTCATGTCCCCCTGCACCCCCACCCCCCTTAGCAGTGCTGGGGCACCCTCCGCCAGGCCCCCACTCATGTCTCCCAGCACCCCCGTGCCCCCAGCAGTGCAAGGCACCCTCCACCAGGCCCCCACTCATGTCCCCCTGCACCCCCACCCCCCAGCAGTGCAGGGCACCCGCCAGCAGGCCCCCACTCATGTCCCCCTGCACCACCACCCCCCAGCAGTGCAGGGCACCTGCCATCAGGCCCCCACTCATGTCCCCCTGCACCCCCACCCCCCAGCAGTGCAGGGGCACCCTCCACCAGGCCCCCACTCATGTCTCCCAGCACCCCCACCCCCCAGCAGTGCAGGGCACCCTCTACCAGGCCCCCACTCATGTCCCCCTGCACCCCACCCCCCAGCAGTGCAGGGTACCTGCCAGCAGGCCCCCACTCATGTCTCCCAGCACAACCACCCCCCAGGCAGTCAGGGGCACCCTTCACCAGGCCCACACACACGTTCAACTCATGTCCCCCTGTACCCCCACCCCCCGGCAGTGCAGGGCACCTGCCAGCAGGCCCCCACTCATGTCCCCCTGCACCCCCAACCCCCAGCAGTCAGGGGCACCCTCCACCAGGCCCCCACACATGTCTCCCTGCACCCCCACCCCCCAGCATCCAGGGGTACCCTCCACCAGGCCCCCACTCATGTCCCCCTACACCCCCACCTCCCAGCAGTGCATGGGCACCCTCCACCAGGCCCCCACTCATGTCCCCCTGCACCCCCACCACCCAGCAGTGCAGGGCACCTGCCAGCAGGCCCCCACTCATGTCCCCCTGCACCACCACCACCCAGCAGTGCAGGGTACCTGCCAGCAGGCCCCCACTCATGTCCCCTGCACCCCCAACCCCCAGCAGTGCAGGGGCACCCTCTTCCAGGCCCCCACTCATGTCTCCCAGCCCCCCCACCCCCCAGCAGTGCAGGGCACCCTCCAGCAGGCCCCCACTCATGTCCCCCTGCACCCCCTAGCCCCCAGGAGTGCAGGGCACCTGCCAGCAGGCCCCCACTCATGTCCCCCTGCACCCCCACCCCCCAGTAGTGCAGGGCACCTGCCAGCAGGCCCCCACTCATGACCCCCTGCACCCCCACCCCCCAGCAGTGCAGGGGCACCCTCCACCAGGCCCCCACTCATGTCTCCCAGCACCCCCACCCCCCAGCAGTGCAGGGCACCCTCTACCAGGCCCCCACTCATGTCCCCCTGCACCCCCACCCCCCAGCAGTGCAGGGCACCTGCCAGCAGGCCCCCACTCATGTCTCCCAGCACCCCCACCCCCCAGCAGTCAGGGGCACCCTCCACCACGCCCCCACACATGTCCAACACATGTCCCCCTGCACCCCCACCCCCCAGCAGTGCAGGGCACCTGCCAGCAGGCCCCCACTCATGTCCCCCTGCACCCCCACCCCCAGCAGTGCAGGGCACCTGCCAGCAGGCCCCCACTCATGTCTCCCAGCACCCCCAACCCCCAGCAGTCAGGGGCACCCTCCACCAGGTCCCCACACATGTCCAACTCATGTCCCTCTGCACCCCCAGCAGTGCAGGGCACCTGCCAGCAGGCCCCCTCTCATGTCTCCCAGCACCCCCAACCCCCAGCATCCAGGGGCACCCTCCACCAGGCTCCCACTCATGTCCAAATCATGTCCCCCTGCACCCCCACCCCCCAGCATCCGGGGGCACCCTCCACCAGGCCCCCACTCATGTCCCCCTGCACCACCACCCCCCAGCATCCAGGGGCAACCTCCACCAGGCCCCACTCATGTCCAACTCATGTCCCCCTACACCCGCACCCCCCAGCAGTGCATGGCACCCTCCACCAGGCCCCCACTCATGTCCAACTCATGTTCCCCTGCACCCCCACCCCCCAGCAGTGCAGGGCACCTGCCAGTAGGCCCCCACTCATGTCCCCCTTCACCCCCACCCCCCAGGAGTGCAGGGCACCCTCCACCAGGCCCCCACTCATGTCCAACTCATGTCCCCCTGCACCACCACCCCTCAGCATCCAGGGGCACCCTCCACCAGGCCCCCACACATGTCCCCCTGCACCACCAACCCCCAACATCCAGGGCCACCTTCCACCAGGCCCCCACTCATGTCCAACTCATGTCCCCCTGCATCCCCACCCCCCAGCAGTGCAGGGCACCTGCCAGCAGGCCCCCACTCATGTCCCCCTGCACCCCCACCCCCCAGCAGTGCAGGGCACCCTATTCCAGGCCCCCACTCATGTCTCCCAGCACCCCCACCCCCCAGCCGTGCAGGGCACCCTCCACCAGGCCCCCACTCATGTCCCCCTACACCCCCACCCCCCAGCAGTGCAGGGCACCTGCCAGCAGGCCCCCACTCATGTCCTCCTGCACCCCACCCCCCAGTAGTGCAGGGCACCTGCCAGCAGGCCCCACTCATGTCCCCTGCACCCCCACCCCCCAGCAGTGCAGGGGCACCCTCCACCAGGCCCCCACTCATGTATCCCAGCAACCCCACCCCCCAGCAGTGCAGGGCACCCTCCATCAGGCCCCCACTCATGTCCCCCTGCACCCCCACCCCTCAGCAGTGCAGGGCACCTGCCAGCAGGCCCCCACTCATGTCCCCCTTCACCCCCACCCCCCAGCAGTCAGCGGTACCCTCCACCAGGCCCCCACTCATGTCCCCCTGCACCCCCACCCCCAGCAGTGCAGGGTATCTGCCAGCAGGCCCCCACTCATGTCTCCCAGCACCCCAACCCCCAGCAGTCAGGGGCACCCTCCACCAGGCCCCCACACATGTCCAACTCATGTCCCCCTGCACCCCCACGCAGTGCAGGGCACCTGCCAGCAGGCACCCACTCATGTCTCCCAGCACCCCCAACCCCCAGCAGTCAGGGGCACCCTCCACCAGGTCCCCACACATGTCCAACTCATGTCCCTCTGCACCCCCAGCAGTACAGGGCACCTGCCAGCAGGCCCCCTCTCATGTCTCCCAGCACCCCCAACCCCCAGCATCCAGGGGCACCCTCCACCAGGCCCCCACTCATGTCCAAATCATGTCCCCCTGCACCCCCACCCCCCAGCATCCAGGGGCACCCTCCACCAGGCCCCCACTCATGTCCCCCTGCACCACCACCCCCCAGCATCCAGGGGCAACCTCCACCAGGCCCCACTCATGTCCAACTCATGTCCCCCTGCACCCGCAACCCCCAGCAGTGCAGGGCACCCTCCACCAGGCCCCCACTCATGTCCAACTCATGTTCCCCTGCACCCCCACCCCCCAGCAGTGCAGGGCACCTGCCAGTAGGCCCCCACTCATGTCCCCCTTCACCCCCACCCCCCAGGAGTGCAGGGCACCCTCCACCAGGCCCCCACTCATGTCCAACTCATGTCCCCCTGCACCACCACCCCCCAGCATCCAGGGGCACCCTCCACCAGGCCCCCACTCATGTCCCCCTGCACCACCAACCCCCAACATCCAGGGCCACCTTCCACCAGGCCCCCACTCATGTCCAACTCATGTCCCCCTGCATCCCCACCCCCCAGCAGTGCAGGGCACCTGCCAGCAGGCCCCCACTCATGTCCTCCTGCACCCCACCCCCCAGTAGTGCAGGGCACCTGCCAGCAGGCCCCACTCATGTCCCCTGCACCCCCACCCCCCAGCCGTGCAGGGCACCCTCCACCAGGCCCCCACTCATGTCCCCCTGCACCCCCACCCCCCAGCAGTGCAGGGCACCTGCCAGCAGGCCCCCACTCATGTCCTCCTGCACCCCACCCCCCAGTAGTGCAGGGCACCTGCCAGCAGGCCCCACTCATGTCCCCTGCACCCCCACCACCCAGCAGTGCAGGGGCACCCTCCACCAGGCCCCCACTCATGTCTCCCAGCAACCCCACCCCCCAGCAGTGCAGGGCACCCTCCATCATGCCCCCACTCATGTCCCCCTGCACCCCCACCCCTCAGCAGTGCAGGGCACCTGCCAGCAGGCCCCCACTCATGTCCCCCTTCACCCCCACCCCCCAGCAGTCAGCGGTACCCTCCACCAGGCCCCCACTCATGTCCCCCTGCACCCCCACCCCCAGCAGTGCAGGGTACCTGCCAGCAGGCCCCCACTCATGTCTCCCAGCACCCCAACCCCCAGCAGTCAGGGGCACCCTCCACCAGGCCCCCACACATGTCCAACTCATGTCCCCCTGCACCCCCACGCAGTGCAGGGCACCTGCCAGCAGGCACCCACTCATGTCTCCCAGCACCCCCACCCCCCAGCATCCACGGGCACCCTCCACCAGGCCCCCACTCATGTCCAACTCATGTCCCCCTGCACCCCCACCCCCCAGCATCCAGGGGCACCCTCCACCAGGCCCCCACTCATGCCACTCATGTCCAACTCATGTCCCCCTGCATCCCCACCCCCCAGCAGTCAGGGGCAACCTCCACCAGGCCCCCGCACATGTCTCCCAGCAACCCCACCCCCCAGCAATCAGGGGCACCCTCCACCAGGCCCCCACTCATGTCCCCCTGCACCCCCACCCCCCAGCAGTGCAGGGCACCAGCCAGCAGGCCCCCACTCATGTCTCCCAGCACCCCCACCCCCCAGCAGTCAGGGGCACCCTCCACCAGGCCCCCACACATGGGAAACTCATGTCCCCCTGCACCCCCACCCCCCAGCATCCAGGGGCACCCTCCACCAGGCCCCCACTCATGTCCCCCTGCACCACCAACCCCCAGCATCCAGGTCCACCCTCCACCAGGCCCCACTTATGTCCAACTCATGTCCCCCTGCATCCCCACCCCCCAGCAGTGCAGGGCACCTGCCAACAGGCCCCAACTCATGTCCCCCTGCACCCCTACCCCCCAGCAGTGCAGGGGCACCCTCCACCAGGCCCCCACTCATGTCTCCCAGCACCCCCACACCCCAGCAGTGCTGGGCACCCTCAACCAGGCCCCCACTCAGTCCCCCTGCACCCCCACCCCCAGAAGTGCAGGGCACCTGCCAGCAGGCCCCCACTCATGTCCCCCTGCACCCCCACCCCCCAGCAGTGCAGGGCACCTGGCAGCAGGTCCCCACTCATGTCCCCCTGCACCCCCACCCCCCTTAGCAGTGCTGGGGCACCCTCCGCCAGGCCCCCACTCATGTCTCCCAGCACCCCCACCCCCAGCAGTGCAAGGCACCCTCCACCAGGCCCCCACTCATGTCCCCCTGCACCCCCACCCCCCAGCAGTGCAGGGCACCTGCCAGCAGGCCCCCACTCATGTCCCCCTGCACCACCACCCCCCAGCAGTGCAGGGCACCTGCCAGCATGCCCCCACTCATGTCCCCCTGCACCCCCACCCCCCAGCAGTGCAGGGGCACCCTCCACCAGGCCCCCAACCATGTCTCCCAGCACCCCCACCCCCCAGCAGTGCAGGGCACCCTCCACCAGGCCCCCACTCATGTCCAACTCATGTCCCCCTGCACCCCCACCCTCCAGCATCCAGGGGTACCCTCCACCAGGCCCCCACTCATGTCCAACTCATGTCCCCCTGCACCCCCACCCCCCAGCATCCAGGGCACCCTCTACCAGGCCCCCACTCATGTCCCCCTGCACCCCCACCCCCCAGCAGTGCAGGGCACCTGCCAGCAGGCCCCCACTCATGTCTCTCAGCACCCCCACCCCCCAGCAGTCAGGGGCACCCTCCACCAGGACCCCTCACATGTCCAACTCATGTCCCCCTGCACCCCCACCCCCCAGCACTGCAGGGCACCTGCCAGCAGGCCCCCACTCATGTCCCCCTGCACCACAACCCCCAGCAGTCAGGGGCACCCTCCACCAGGCCCCCACTCATGTCCCCCTGCACCCCCACCCCCAGCAGTGCAGGGCACCTGCCAGCAGGCCCCCACTCATGTCTCCCAGCACCCCCACCCCTCAGCAGTCAGGGGCACCCTCCACCAGGTCCCCACACATGTCCATCTCATGTCCCCCTGCACCCCCACCCCCTAGCAGTGCAGGGCACCTGCCAGCAGGGCCCCACTCATGTCTCCCAGCACCCCCAACCCCCAGCATCCAGGGGCACCCTCCACCAGGCCCCCACTCATGTCCAACTCATGTCCCCCTGCACCCCCACCCCCCCAGCATCCAGGGGCACCCTCCACCAGGCCCCCACTCATGTCCTCCTGCACCACCACCCCCCAGCATCCAGGGGCAACCTCCACCAGGCACCACTCCACCAGGCCCCACTCATGTTCAAATCATGTCCCCCTACATCCCCACCCCCCAGCAGTGCAGGGCACCAGCCAGCAGGCCCCCACTCATGTCTCCCAGCACCCCCACACCCCAGAAGTCAGGGGCCACCCTCTACCAGGGCCCCGCACATGTCCAACACATGTCCCCTGCACCCCCACCCCCAGCAGTGCAGGGCACCAGCCCAGCAGGGCCCCAACTCATGTCTCCAAGCACCCCCACACCCCAGCAGTCAGGGGCACCCTCCACAAGGCCCCCACACATGTCCAACTCATGTCCCCTGCACCCCCACCCCCAGCAGTGCAGGGCACCCTATTCCAGGCCCCCACTCATGTCTCCCAGCACCCCCACCCCCAGCAGTGCAGGGCACCTGCCAGCAGGCCCCCGCTCATGTCCTCCTGCACCCACCCCCAGTAGTGCAGGGCACCTGACAGCAGGCCCCACTCATGTCCCCTGCACCCCCACCCCCCAGCAGTGCAAGGCACCCTCCATCAGGCCCCACTCATGTCCCCCTGCACTCCCATCCCTCAGCAGTGCAGGGCACCTGCCAGCAGGCCCCCACTCATGTCCCCCGCACCCCCACCCCCCAGCAGTCAGGGGTACCCTCCACCAGGCCCCACTCATGTCCCCCTGCCCCCCCACACCCAGCAGTGCAGGGTACCTGCCAGCAGGCCCCCACTCATGTCTCCCAGCACCCCACCCCCAGCAGTCAGGGCACCCTCCACCAGGCCCCCACACATGTCCAACTCATGTCCCCCTGCACCCCCACCCCCACGCAGTGCAGGGCACCTGCCAGCAGGCACCCACTCATGTCTCCCAGCACCCCCACCCCCCCAGCATCCACGGGGCACCCTCCACCAGGCCCCCCTCATGTCCAACTCATGTCCCCCTGCACCCCCACCCCCAGCATCGAGGGCACCCTCCACCAGGCCCCCACTCATGTCCCCCTGCACCACCACCCCCAGCATCCAGGGGCAACCTCCAGCAGGCCCCCACTCATGTCCAACTCATGTCCCCCTGCATCCCCACCCCCAGCAGTCAGGGGCACCCTCCACCAGGCCCCCGCACATGTCTCCCAGCAACCCCACCCCCCAGCAATCAGGGGCACCCTCCACCAGGCCCCACTCATGTCTCCCAGCACCCCCCACACCCCAGAAGTCAGGGGCACCCTCTACCAGGTCCCCGCACATGTCCAACACATGTCCCCCTGCACCCCCACCCCCCAGCAGTGCAGGGCACCAGCCAGCAGGCCCCCCACTCATGTCTCCAAGCACCCCCACACCCAGCAGTCAGGGCACCCTCCACAAGGCCCCCACACATGTCCAACTCATGTCCCCCTGCACCCCCACCCCCCAGCAGTGCAGGGCACCCTATTCCAGGCCCCCACTCATGTCTCCCAGCACCCCCACCCCCCAGCCGTGCAGGGCACCCTCACCAGGCCCCCACTCATGTCCCCCTGCACCCCCACCCCCAGCAGTGCAGGGCACCTGCCAGCAGGCCCCCACTCATGTCCTCCTGCACCCCACCCCCAGTAGTGCAGGGCACCTGACAGCAGGCCCCACTCATGTCCCCTGCACCCCCACCCCCCAGCAGTGCAGGGGCACCCTCCACCAGGCCCCACTCATGTCTCCCAGCAACCCCACCCCCCAGCAGTGCAGGGCACCCTCCATCAGGCCCCACTCATGTCCCCCTGCACCCCCATCCCTCAGCAGTGCAGGGCACCTGCCAGCAGGCCCCCACTCATGTCCCCCCGCACCCCACCCCCCAGCAGTCAGGGGTACCCTCCACCAGGCCCCCACTCATGTCCCCCTGCCACCACCCCAGCAGTGCAGGGTACCTGCCAGCAGGCCCCCACCTCATGTCTCCCAGCACCCACCACCCAGCAGTCAGGGGCACCCTCCACCAGGCCCCCACACATGTCCAACTCATGTCCCCCTGCACCCCCACCCCCACGCAGTGCAGGGCACCTGCCAGCAGGCACCCACTCATGTCTCCCAGCACCCCCACCCCAGCATCCCACGGGCACCCTCCACCAGGCCCCACTCATGTCCAACTCATGTCCCCCTGCACCCCACCCCCAGCATCCAGGGGCACCCTCCACCAGGCCCCCACTCATGTCCCCCTGCACCACCACCCCCCAGCATCCAGGGGCAACCTCCAGCAGGCCCCCACTCATGTCCAACTCATGTCCCCTGCATCCCCACCCCCCAGCAGTCAGGGCACCCTCCCCAGGCCCCGCACATGTCTCCCAGCAACCCCACCCCCCAGCAATCAGGGGCACCCTCCACCAGCCCCCACTCATGTCCCCCTGCACCCCACACCCCCAGCAGTGCAGGGCACCAGCCAGCAGGCCCCCACTCATGTCTCCTAGCACCCCCACCCCCCAGCAGTCAGGGGCACCCTCCACCAGGCCCCCACACATGGGCAACTCATGTCCCCCTGCACCCCCACCCCCAGCATCCAGGGGCACCCTCCACCAGGCCCCACTCATGTCCCCCTGCCCCACCAACCCCCAGCATCCAGGCCACCCTCCACCAGGCCCCACTTATGTCCAACTCATGTCCCCCTGCATCCCACCCCCAGCAGAGCAGGGCACCTGCCAACAGGCCCCAACTCATGTCCCCCTGCACCCTACCCCCCAGCAGTGCAGGGGCACCCTCAACCAGGCCCCACTCAGTCCCCTGCACCCCCACCCCAGCAGTGCAGGGCACCTGCCAGCAGGCCCCCACTCATGTCCCCCTGCACCCCCCACCCCCCAGCAGTGCAGGGCACCTGCGCAGGCCCCCACTCATGTCCCCCTGCACCCCTACCCCCCTTAGCAGTGCTGGGGCACCCTCCGCCAGGCCCCCACTCATGTCTCCCAGCACCCCCACCCCCAGCAGTGCAAGGCACCCCTCCACCAGGCCCCCACTCATGTCCCCTGCACCCCCACCCCCAGCAGTGCAGGGCACGCCAGCAGGCCCCCACTCAGTCCCCTGCACCACCACCCCCAGCAGTGCAGGGCACCTGCCAGCATGCCCCACTCATGTCCCCTGCACCCCCACCCCCAGCAGTGCAGGGGCACCCTCCACAGGCCCCCAACCATGTCTCCCAGCACCCCACCCCCCAGCAGTGCAGGGCACCCTCCACCAGGCCCCCACTCATGTCCAACTCATGTCCCCCTGTACCCCCACCCCCCAGCATCCAGGGGTACCCTCCACCAGGCCCCCACTCATGTCCAACTCATGTCCCCCTGCACCCCCACCCCCCAGCATCCAGGGGCACCCTCCACCAGGCCCCCACTCATGTCCCCCTGCACCACCAACCCCAGCATCCAGGGCCACCTTCCATCAGGGCACCCACTCATATCCAACTCATGTCCCCTGCATCCCCCACCCCCTAGCAGTCAGGGGCACCCTCCACCAGGCCCACACACATGTCTCCCTGCACCCCGCCCCCAGCATCCAGGGGCACCCTCCACAGGCCCCCACTCATGTCCCCCTGCACCCCCACCCCCCAGCTGTGCAGGGCACCTCTACCAGGCCCCCCATTCATGTCCCCCTGCACCCCCACCCACCAGCAGTGCAGGGCACCTGCCAGCAGGCCCCCACTCATGTCTCTCAGCACCCCCACCCCCCAGCAGTCAGGGGCACCTCCACCAGGACCCCACACGTGTCCAACTCATGTCCCCTGCACCCCCACCCCCCAGCAGAGCAGGGGCACCCTCCACCAGGCCCCACTCATGTCTCCAGCACCCCCACCCCCAGCAGTGCAGGGCACCCTCTACCAGGCCCCCATTCATGTCCCCCTGCACCCCCACCCCCCAGCAGTGCAGGGCACTGCCAGCAGCCCCCACTCATGTCTCTCAGCACCCCACCCCCCAGCAGTCAGGGGCACCTCCACCAGGACCCCACACATGTCCAACTCATGTCCCCTGCACCCCCACCCCCAGCACTGCAGGGCACCTGCAGCAGGCCCCCACTCATGTCCCCTGCACCACAACCCCCAGCAGTCAGGGGCACCCTCCACCAGGCCCCCACTCATGTCCCCCTGCACCCCACCCCCAGCTGGCAGGGTACCTGCCAGCAGGCCCCACTCATGTCTCCCAGCACCCCCACCCCTCAGCAGTCAGGGGCACCCTCCACCAGGTCCCCACACATGTCCATCTCATGGTCCCCTGCACCCCCACCCCCAGCCAGTGCAGGGCACCTGCCAGCAGGCCCCCACTCATGTCTCCAGCACCCCCAACCCCAGCATCCAGGGGCACCCTCCACCAGGCCCCACTCATGTCCAACTCATGTCCCCCTGCACCCCCACCCCCCCAGCATCCAGGGCACCCTCCACCAGGCCCCCACTCATGTCTCCCAGCACCCCACACCCCAGAAGTCAGGGGCACCCTCTACTAGGCCCCCGCACATGTCCAACACATGTCCCCCTGCACCCCCACCCCCCAGCAGTGCAGGGCACCAGCCAGCAGGCCCCACTCATGTCTCCAAGCACCCCCACCCCCAGCAGTGCAGGGCACCCTCACCAGGCCCACTCATGTCCAACTCATGTCCCCCTGTACCCCCACCCCCCAGCATCCAGGGGTACCCTCCACCAGGCCCCCACTCATGTCCAACTCATGTCCCCCTGCACCCCCACCCCCCAGCATCCAGGGGCACCTGCCAGCAGGCCCCCACTCATGTCTATCAGCACCCCACCCCCCAGCAGTCAGGGCACCCTCCACCAGGACCCCACACATGTCAACTCATGTCCCCCTGCACCCCCACCCCCAGCAGAGCAGGGGCACCCTCCACCAGGCCCCACTCATGTCTCCCAGCACCCCACCCCCAGCAGTGCAGGGCACCCTCTACCAGGCCCCCATTCATGTCCCCCTGCACACCACCCCCCAGCAGTGCAGGGCACCTGCCAGCAGGCCCCCACTCATGTCTCTCAGCACCCCACCCTCCAGCAGTCAGGGGCGCCCTCCACCAGGACCCCACACATGTCCAACTCATGTCCCCTGCACCACCCCCCAGCACTGCAGGGCACCTGCCAGCAGGCCCCCACTCATGTCCCCCTGCACCACAACCCCCAGCAGTCAGGGGCACCCTCCACCAGGCCCCCACTCATGTCCCCCTGCACCCCACCCCCAGCAGTGCAGGGCACCTGCCAGCAGGCCCCCACTCATGTCTCCCAGCACCCCCACCCCTCAGCAGTCAGGGGCACCCTCCACCAGGTCCCCACACATGTCCATCTCATGTCCCCCTGCACCCCCACCCCCCAGCAGTGCAGGGCACCTGCCAGCAGGCCCCCACTCATGTCTCCCAGCACCCCCAACCCCCAGCATCCAGGGGCACCCTCCACCAGGCCCCCACTCATGTCCAACTCATGTCCCCCTGCACCCCACCCCCCCAGCATCCAGGGGCACCCTCCACCAGGCCCCCACTCATGTCTCCCAGCACCCCCACACCCCAGAAGTCAGGGGCACCCTCTACCAGGCCCCCGCACATGTCCGAACACATGTCCCCTGCACCCCACCCCCAGCAGTGCAGGACACCAGCCAGCAGGCCCCCACTCATGTCTCCAAGCACCCCACACCCCAGCAGTCGGGGCACCCTCCACCAGGCCCCCACACATGTCCAACTCATGTCCCCCTGCACCACCACCCCCCAGCAGTGCAGGGCACCATCCACCAGGCCCCACACATGTCTCCCTGCACCCCGCCCCCCAGCATCCAGGGGCACCCTACCAGGCCCCCACTCATGTCCCCCTGCACCCCCACCCCCCAGCAGAGCAGGGGCACCCTCCACCAGGCCCCCACTCATGTCTCTCAGCACCCCCACCCCCAGCAGTGCAGGGCACCCTCTACCAGGCCCCATTCATGTCCCCCTGCACCCCCACCCCCAGCAGTGCAGGGCACCCTCCACCAGGCCCCCACTCATGTCCAACTCATATTCCCCTGCACCCCAGCCCCCAGCAGTGCAGGGCACCTGCCAGTAGGCCCCCACTCCTGTCCCATTCACCCCCACCCCCCAGCAGTGCAGGGCACCCTCCACCAGGCACCCACTCATGTCCAACTCATGTCCCCCTGCACCCCCACCCCCCAGCATCCAGGGGCACCCTCCACCAGGCCCCCACTCATGTCCCCCTGCACCACCAACCCACAGCATCCAGGGCCACCTTCCACCAGGCCCCCACTCATGTCCAACACATGTCCCCCTGCATCCCCACCCCCTAGCAGTCAGGGGCACCCTCGACTAGGCCCCACACATGTCTCCCTGCACCCCCGCCCCCCAGCATCCAGGGGCACCCTCCACCAGGCTCCCACTCATTTCCCCCTGCCCCCCCACCCCCCAGCAGTGCAGAGGCACCCTCTCACCGGGCACCCACTCATGTCTCCCAGCACCCCACCCCCCCAGCAGTGCAGGGCACCCTCCACCAGGCCCCCACTCATGTCCCCCTGCGCCCCCACCCCCCAGCAGTGCAGGGCACCTGCCAGAAGGCCCCCACTCATGTCCCCCTGCACCCCCACCCCCCAGCAGTGCAGGGCACCCTATTCCAGGCCCCCACTCATGTCTCCCAGCACCCCCACCACCCAGCCGTGCAGGGCACCCTCCACCAGGCCCCCACTCATGTCCCCCTGCACCCACACCACCAGGCAGTGCAGGGCACCTGCCAGCAGACCCCCACTCATGTCCTCCTGCACCCCATCCCCCAGTAGTGCAGGGCACCTGCCAGCAGGACCCACACATGTCCCCCTGCACCCCCACCCCCCAGCAGTGCAGGGGCACCCTCCAGCAGGCCCCCAACCATGTCTCCCAGCACCCCCACCCCCCAGCAGTGCAGGGCACCCTCCACCAGGCCCACACTCATGTCCAACTCATGTCCCCCTGCACCCCCACCCCCAGCATCCAGGGGCACCCTCACCAGGCCGCATTCATGTCCAACTCATGTACCCCTGCACCCCCACCCCCCAGCATCCAGGGGCACCCTCCACCAGGCCCCCACTCATGTCCCCCTGCACCACCAACCCCCAGCATCCAGGGCCACCTTCCACCAGGCCCCCACTCATATCCAACTCATGTCCCCCTGCATCCCCACCCCCTAGCAGTCAGGGCACCCTCCACCAGGCCCCCACACATGTCTCCCTGCACCCCCGCCCCCAGCATCCAGGGGCACCCTCCACCAGGCCCCCACTCATGTCCCCCTGCACCCCCACGCCCCAGCAGTGCAGGGGCACCCTCCACCAGGCCCCCACTCATGTCTCCCAGCACCCCCACCCCCCAGCAGTGCAGGGCACCCTCTACCAGGCCCCCATTCATGTCCCCCTGCACCCCCACCCCCAGCAGTGCAGGGCAACTGCCAGCAGGCCCCACTCATGTCTCTCAGCACCCCCATCCCCCAGCAGTCAGGGGCACCCTCCACCAGGCCCCCACACATGTCCAACTCATGTCCCCCTGCACCCCCACCCCCCAGCACTGCGGGGCACCTGCCAGCAGGCCCCCACTCATGTCCCCCTGCACCCCAACCCCCAGCAGTCAGGGGCACCCTCCACCAGGCCCCCACTCATGTCCCCCTGCACCCCCACCCCCAGCAGTGCAGGGCACCTGCCAGCAGGCCCCCACTCATGTCTCCCAGCACCCCCACCCCAGCAGTCAGGGCACCCTCCACCAGGTCCCACACATGTCCATCTCATGTCCCCCTGCACCCACCCCCCAGCAGTGCAGGGCACCTGCCAGCAGGCCCCCACTCATGTCTCCCAGCACCCCCAACCCCCAGCATCCAGGGGCACCCTCCACCAGGCCCCCACTCATGTCCAACTCATGTCCCCCAGCATCCAGGGGCACCCTCCACCAGGCCCCCACACATGTCCCCCTGCACCACCACCCCCCAGCATCCAGGGGCAACCTCCACCAGGCCCCACTCATGTCCAAATCATGTCCCCCTACATCCCCACCCCCCAGCAGTGCAGGGCACCAGCCAGCAGGCCCCCACTCATGCCTCCCAGCACCCCCACACCCCAGCAGTCAGGGGCACCCTCTACCAGGCCCCCGCACATGTCCAACACATGTCCCCCTGCACCCCCACCCCCCAGCAGTGCAGGGCACCAGCCAGCAGGCCCCCACTCATGTCTCCCAGCACCCCACACCCCAGCAGTCAGGGGCATCCTCCACCAGGCCCCCACACATGTTCAACTCATGTCCCCCTGCACCACCTCCCCCCAGCAGTGCAGGACACCCTCCACCAGGCCCCCACTCATGTCCAACTCATATTCCCCTGCACCCCCAGCACCCAGCAGTGCAGGGCACCTGCCAGTAGGCCCCCACTCATGTCCCCCTTCACCCCCACCCCCCAGCAGTGCAGGGCACCCTCCACCAGGCACCCACTCATGTCCAACTCATGTCCCCCTGCACCCCCACCCCCAGCATCCAGGGGCACCCTCCACCAGGCCCCCACTCATGTCCCCCTCACCACCAACCCCCAGCATCCAGGGCCACCTTCCACCAGGCCCCCACTCATGTCCAACACATGTCCCCATGCATCCCCACCCCCTAGCAGTCAGGGGCACCCTCCACTAGGCCCCCACACATGTCTCCCTGCACCCCCGCCCCCAGCATCCAGGGGCACCCTCCACCAGGCTCCCACTCATTTCCCCCTGCACCCCCACCCCCCAGCAGTGCAGGGGCAACCTCCAAAGGGCCCCCACTCATGTCTCCCAGCACCACCACCCCCCCAGCAGTGCAGGGCACCCTCCACCAGGCCCCCATTCATGTCCCCCTGCGCCCCCACCCCCCAGCAGTGCAGGGCACCTGCCAGAAGGCCCCCACTCATGTCCCCCTGCACCCCCACCCCCAGCAGTGCAGGGCACCCTATTCCAGGCCCGCACTCATGTCTCCCAGCACCCCCACCCCCCAGCCGTGCAGGGCACCCTCCACCAGGCCCCCACTCATGTCCCCCTACACCCCCACCCCCCAGCAGTGCAGGGCACCTGCCAGCAGGCCCCACTCATGTCCCCTGCACCCCCACCCCCCAGCAGTGCAGGGGCACCCTCCACCAGGCCCCCACTCATGTCTCCCAGCACCCCCACCCCCCAGCAGTGCAGGGCACCCTCCACCAGGCCCCCACTCATGTCCCCCTGCACCCCCACCCCCCAGCAGTGCAGGGCACCTGCCAGCAGGCCCCACTCATGTCTCCCAGCACCCCCCACGCCCCAGGCAGTCAGGGGCACCCTCCATCAGGCTCACACACATGTCCAACTCATGTCCCCCTGTACTCCCACCCCCCAGCAGTGCAGGGCACCTGCCAGCAGGCCCCCACTCATGTCCCCCTGCACCCCACCCCCCCAGCAGTCAGGGGTACCCTCCACCAGGCCCCCACCCATGTCCCCGTGCACCCCCACCCCCAGCAGTGCAGGGTACCTGCCAGCAGGCCCCCACTCATGTCTCCCAGCACCCCCACCCCCAGCAGTCAGGGGCACCCTCCACCAGGCCCCCACACATATCCAACTCATGTCCCCTGCACCCCTACCCCCCAGCAGTGCAGGCACCTGCCAGCAGGCACCCACTCATGTCTCCCAGCACCCCCACCCCCCAGCATCCAGGGGCACCCTCCACCAGGCCCCCACTCATGTCCAACTCATGTCCCCCTGCACCCCCACCCCCCAGCATCCAGGGGCACCCTCCACCAGGCCCCCACTCATGTCCCCCTGCACCACAACCCCCCAGCATCCAGGGGCAACTCCAGCAGGCCCCCACTCATGTCCAACTCATGTCCCCCTGCATCCCCACCCCCAGCAGTCAGGGGCACCCTCCACCAGGCCCCCGCACATGTCTCCCAGCACCCCCAACCCCCAGCAATCAGGGGCACCCTCCACCAGGCCCCCACTCATGTCCCCCTGCACCCCCCCCCCCCAGCAGTGCAGGGCACCAGCCAGCAGGCCCCCACTCATGTCTCCCAGCACCCCCACCCCCCAGCAGTGCAGGGCACCCTCCACCAGGCCCCACTCATGTGCAACTCATGTCCCCCTGCACCCCCACCCCCAGCGTCCATGGGCACCCTCCACCAGGCCCCCACTCATGTCCCCCTGCACCACCAACCCCCAGCATCCAGGGCCACCCTCCACCAGGCCCCACTCATGTCCAACTCCTGTCCCCCTGCATCCCCACCCCCCAGCAGTGCAGGGCACCTGCCAGCAGGCCCCAACTAATGTCCCCCTGCACCCCTACCTCCCAGCAGTGCAGGGGAACCCTCCACCAGGCACTCATGTCTCCCAGCACCCCCACACCCCAGCAGTGCTGGGCACCCTCAACCAGGCCCCCACTCATGTCCCCCTGCACCCCCACCGCCCAGCAGTGCAGGGCACCTGCCAGCAGGCCCCCACTCATGTCCCCCTGCACCCCCACCCCCCAGCAGTGCAGGGCACCTGCCAGCAGGCCCCCACTCATGCCCCCCTGAACCCCCACCCCCCAGCAGTGCAGGGCACCTGCCAGCAGGCCCCCACTCATGCCCCCCTGCACCCCCACCCCCCAGCAGTGCAGGGGCACCCTCCGCCAGGCCCCCACTCATGTCTCCCAGCACCCCCACCCCCAGCAGAGCAAGGCACCCTCCACCAGGCCCCCACTCATGTCCCCTGCCCCACCACCCCCAGCAGTGCAGGGCACCTGCCAGCAGGCCCCCACTCATGTCCCCCTGCACCCCCACCCCCCAGCAGTGCAGGGGCACCCTCCACCAGGCCCCCACTCATGTCTCCCAGCACCCCCACCCCCCAGCAGTGAAGGGCACCCTCCACCAGGCCCCCACTCATGTCCCCCTGCACCCCCACACCCCAGCAGTGCAGGGTACCTGCCAGCAGGCCCCAACTCATGTCCCCCTGCACCCCCACCCCCCAGCAGTGCAGGCGCACCCTCCACCAGGCCCCCACTCATGTCCCCCTGCACCCCCACCCCCCAGCAGTGCAGGGCACCCTCCACCAGGCCCCCACTCATGTCCCCCTGCACCCCCACCCCCCAGCAGTGCAGGGTACCTGCCAGCAGGCCTCCACTCATGTCCCCCTGCACCACCACCCCCAGCAGTGCAGGGCACCTGCCAGCAGGCCCTCACTTATGTCCCCCTGCACCCCCACCCCCAGCAGTGCAGGGGCACCCTCCACCAGGCCCCCACTCATGTCTCCCAGCCACCCCCACCCCCCAGCAGTGCAGGGCACCCTCCACCAGGCCCCCACTCATGTCCCCCTGCACCCCCACCCCCAGCAGTCAGGGGCACCCTCCACCAGGCCCCCACTCATGTCCCCTGCACCCCCCACCCCAAGCAGTACAGGGCACCTGCCAGCAGGCCCCCACTCATGTCTCCCAGCACCCCCACCCCCCAGCATTCAGGGGCACCCTCCACCAGGCCCCCACGCATGTCCAACTCATGTCCCCCTGCACCCCCACCCCCCAGCAGTGCAGGGCACCTGCCAACAGGCCCCCACTCATGTCTCCCAGCCCCCCCACCCCCCAGCATCCATGGGCACCCTCCACCAGGCCCCCACTCATGTCCAACTCATGTCCCCCTGCACCCCCACCCCCCAGCATCCATGGACACCCTCCACCAGGCCCCCACTCATGTCCCACTGCACCACCACACTCCAGCATCCAGGGTCAACCTCCACCAAGCCCCCACTCATGTCCAACTCATGTCCCCCTGCATCCCCACCCCCCAGCAGTCAGGGGCACCCTCCACCAGGCCCCCGCACATGTCTCCCAGCACCCGAACCGCCCAACAATCAGGGGCACCCTCCACCAGGCCCCCACTCATGTCCCCCTGCACCCCCACCCCCCAGCAGTGCAGGGTACGAGCCAGCAGGCCCCCACTCATGTCTCCCAGCACCCCACCCCCCAGCAGTCAGGGCACCCTCCACCAGGCCCCCACACATGTCCAAATCATGTCCCCCCGCACCCGCACCCCTCAGCAGTGCAGAGATCCTGCCAGCAGGCCCCCACTCATGTCCCCCTGCACCCCCACCCCCCAGCAGTGCAGGGCACCCCCCACCAGGCCCCCACTCATGTCCAACTCATGTCCCCCTGCACCCCCACCCCCCCAGCATCCAGGGCACCCTCCACCAGGCCCCCACTCATGTCCCCCTTCACCACCAACCCCCAGCATCCAGGGCCACCCTCGACCAGGCCCCACTAATGTCCAACTCATGTCCCGCTGCACCCCACACCCCAGCAGTGCAGGGCAGCTGCCAGCTGGCCCCAACTCATGTCCCCCGGCATCCCCACCCCCCAGCAGTCAGGGGCACCCTCCACCAGGCCCCCACACATGTCCAACTCATGTCCCGCTGCACCCCCACCCCCAGCAGTGCAGGGCACCTGCCAGCAGGCCCCAACTCATGTCCCCCTGCACCCCTACCCGCCAGCAGTGCTGGGGCTCCCTCCACCAGGCCCCACTCATGTCTCCCAGCACCCCCACACCTCAGCAGTGCTGGGCACCCTCTACCAGGCCCCCACTCATGTCCCCCTGCACCCCCACCCCCAGCCAGTGCAGGGCACCTGCCAGCAGGCCCCCACTCATGTCCCCTGCACCCGCACCCCCAGCAGTGCAGGGCACCTGCCAGCAGGCCCCCACTCATGTCCCCCTGCACCTCCACCCCCCAGCAGTGCAAGGCACCCTCCACCAGGCCCCCACTCATGTCCCCCTGCACCCCCACCCCCCAGCAGTGCAGGGCACCTGCCAGCAGGCCCCCACTCATGTCCCCCTGCACCACCACCCCCAGCAGTGCAGGGCACCTGCCAGCAGGCCCCCACTCATGTCCCCCTGCACCCCCACCCCCCAGCAGTGCAGGGGCACCCTCCCACCAGGCCCCCACTCATGTCTCCCAGCACCTCCACCCCCTAAGCAGTGCAGGGCACTCTCCATCAGGCCCCCACTCATGTCCCCCTGCACCCCCACCCCCAGCAGTGCAGGGTACCTGCCAGCAGGCCCCCACTCATGTCCCCCTGCACCCCCACCCCCCAGCAGGTGCAGGGCACCTGCCAGCAGGCCTCCACTCATGTCCCCCTGCACCCCCACCCCCCAACAGTGCAGGGGGCACCCTCCACCAGGCCCCCACTCATGTCTACCAGCACCCCCACCCCCAGCAGTGCAGGGCACCTTCCACCAGGCCCCCACTCATGTCCCCTGCACCCCCACCCCCCAGCAGTGCAGGGCACCTGCCAGCAGGCCCCCACTCATGTCCCCCTGCACCACCACCCCCAGCAGTGCAGGGCAACCTGACAGCAGGCCCCCACTCATGTCCCCCTGCACCCCCATCCCCTGCAGTGCAGGGGCACCCTCCACCAGGCCCCACTCATGTCTCCCAGCACCCCCACCTCCCAGCAGTGCAGGGCACCCTCCACCAGGCCCCAACTCATGTCCCCCTGCACCCCCACTCCCCAGCAGTGCAGGGGCACCCTCCACCAGGCCCCCACTCATGTCTACCAGCACCCCCAACCCCAGCAGTGTAGGGCACCCTCCACAGGCCCCCACTCATGTCCCCCTGCACCCCCACCCCCCAGCAGTGCAGGGCACCTGCCAGCAGGCCCCCACTCATGTCTCCCAGCACCCCCACCCCCAGCAGTGCAGGGCACCCTCCCACCAGGCCCGCACTCATGTCCCCCCTACACCCCCACCCCCCAGCAGTCAGGGGCATCCTCCACCAGGCCCCCACTCATGTCCCCCTACACCCCCACCCCCCAGCAGTCAGGGGCACCCTCCACCAGGCCCCCACTCATGTCTACCAGCACCCCCAACCCCAGCAGTGTAGGGCAACCCTCCACCAGGCCCCCACTCATGTCCCCCTGCACCCCCACCCCCCAGCAGTGCAGGGCACCTGCCAGCAGGCCCCCACTCATGTCTCCAGCACCCCCACCCCCCAGCAGTGCAGGGCACCCTCCACCAGGCCCGCACTCATGTCCCCCCCTACACCCCCACCCCCCAGCAGTCAGGGGCATCCTCCACCAGGCCCCCACTCATGTCCCCCTGCACCCCCCCCCCCAGCAGTGCAGGGCACCAGCCAGCAGGCCCCCACTCATGTCTCCCAGCACCCCCACCCCCCAGCAGTGCAGGCACCCTCCACCAGGCCCCCACTCATGTGCAACTCATGTCCCCTGCACCCCCCACCCCCAGCGTCCATGGGCACCCTCCACCAGGCCCCCACTCATGTCCCCCTGCACCACCAACCCCCAGCATTCCAGGGCCACCCTCCACCAGGCCCCACTCATGTCCAACTCCTGTCCCCCTGCATCCCCACCCCCCAGCAGTGCAGGGCACCTGCCAGCAGGCCCCAACTAATGTCCCCCTGCACCCCTACCTCCCAGCAGTGCAGGGGAACCCTCCACCAGGCACTCATGTCTCCCAGCACCCCCACACCCCAGCAGTGCTGGGCACCCTCAACCAGGCCCCCACTCATGTCCCCCTGCACCCCCACCGCCCAGCAGTGCAGGGGCACCTGCCAGCAGGCCCCCACTCATGTCCCCCTGCACCCCCACCCCCCAGCAGTGCAGGGCACCTGCCAGCAGGCCCCCACTCATGCCCCCCTGAACCCCCACCCCCCAGCAGTGCAGGGCACCTGCCAGCAGGCCCCCACTCATGCCCCCCTGCACCCCCACCCCCCAGCAGTGCAGGGGCACCCTCCGCCAGGCCCCCACTCATGTCTCCCAGCACCCCCACCCCCAGCAGAGCAAGGCACCCTCCACCAGGCCCCCACTCATGTCCCCCTGCACCACCACCCCCAGCAGTGCAGGGCACCTGCCAGCAGGCCCCCACTCATGTCCCCCTGCACCCCCACCCCCCAGCAGTGCAGGGGCACCCTCCACCAGGCCCCCACTCATGTCTCCCAGCACCCCCACCCCCCAGCAGTGAAGGGCACCCTCCACCAGGCCCCCACTCATGTCCCCCTGCACCCCCACACCCCAGCAGTGCAGGGTACCTGCCAGCAGGCCCCCACTCATGTCCCCCTGCACCCCCACCCCCCAGCAGTGCAGGCGCACCCTCCACCAGGCCCCCACTCATGTCCCCCTGCACCCCCACCCCCCAGCAGTGCAGGGCACCCTCCACCAGGCCCCCACTCATGTCCCCCTGCACCCCCACCCCCCAGCAGTGCAGGGTACCTGCCAGCAGGCCTCCACTCATGTCCCCCTGCACCACCACCCCCAGCAGTGCAGGGCACCTGCCAGCAGGCCCTCACTTATGTCCCCCTGCACCCCCACCCCCAGCAGTGCAGGGGCACCCTCCACCAGGCCCCCACTCATGTCTCCCAGCACCCCCACCCCCCAGCAGTGCAGGGCACCCTCCACCAGGCCCCCACTCATGTCCCCCTGCACCCCCACCCCCCAGCAGTCAGGGGCACCCTCCACCAGGCCCCCACTCATGTCCCCCTGCACCCCCACCCCAAGCAGTACAGGGCACCTGCCAGCAGGCCCCCACTCATGTCTCCCAGCACCCCCACCCCCCAGCATTCAGGGGCACCCTCCACCAGGCCCCCACGCATGTCCAACTCATGTCCCCCTGCACCCCCACCCCCCAGCAGTGCAGGGCACCTGCCAACAGGCCCCCACTCATGTCTCCCAGCCCCCCCACCCCCCAGCATCCATGGGCACCCTCCACCAGGCCCCCACTCATGTCCAACTCATGTCCCCCTGCACCCCCACCCCCCAGCATCCATGGACACCCTCCACCAGGCCCCCACTCATGTCCCACTGCACCACCACACTCCAGCATCCAGGGTCAACCTCCACCAAGCCCCCACTCATGTCCAACTCATGTCCCCCTGCATCCCCACCCCCCAGCAGTCAGGGGCACCCTCCACCAGGCCCCCGCACATGTCTCCCAGCACCCGAACCGCCCAACAATCAGGGGCACCCTCCACCAGGCCCCCACTCATGTCCCCCTGCACCCCCACCCCCCAGCAGTGCAGGGTACGAGCCAGCAGGCCCCCACTCATGTCTCCCAGCACCCCCACCCCCCAGCAGTCAGGGGCACCCTCCACCAGGCCCCACACATGTCCAAATCATGTCCCCCCGCACCCGCACCCCTCAGCAGTGCAGAGATCCTGCCAGCAGGCCCCCACTCATGTCCCCCTGCACCCCCACCCCCCAGCAGTGCAGGGCACCCCCCACCAGGCCCCCACTCATGTCCAACTCATGTCCCCCTGCACCCCCACCCCCCAGCATCCAGGGGCACCCTCCACCAGGCCCCCACTCATGTCCCCCTTCACCACCAACCCCCAGCATCCAGGGCCACCCTCGACCAGGCCCCACTAATGTCCAACTCATGTCCCGCTGCACCCCACACCCCAGCAGTGCAGGGCAGCTGCCAGCTGGCCCCAACTCATGTCCCCCGGCATCCCCACCCCCCAGCAGTCAGGGGCACCCTCCACCAGGCCCCCACACATGTCCAACTCATGTCCCGCTGCACCCCCACCCCCAGCAGTGCAGGGCACCTGCCAGCAGGCCCCAACTCATGTCCCCCTGCACCCCTACCCGCCAGCAGTGCTGGGGCTCCCTCCACCAGGCCCCCACTCATGTCTCCCAGCACCCCCACACCTCAGCAGTGCTGGGCACCCTCTACCAGGCCCCCACTCATGTCCCCCTGCACCCCCACCCCCCAGCAGTGCAGGGCACCTGCCAGCAGGCCCCCACTCATGTCCCCCTGCACCCGCACCCCCCAGCAGTGCAGGGCACCTGCCAGCAGGCCCCCACTCATGTCCCCCTGCACCTCCACCCCCCAGCAGTGCAAGGCACCCTCCACCAGGCCCCCACTCATGTCCCCCTGCACCCCCACCCCCCAGCAGTGCAGGGCACCTGCCAGCAGGCCCCCACTCATGTCCCCCTGCACCACCACCCCCAGCAGTGCAGGGCACCTGCCAGCAGGCCCCCACTCATGTCCCCCTGCACCCCCACCCCCCAGCAGTGCAGGGGCACCCTCCACCAGGCCCCCACTCATGTCTCCCAGCACCTCCACCCCCTAGCAGTGCAGGGCACTCTCCATCAGGCCCCCACTCATGTCCCCCTGCACCCCCACCCCCAGCAGTGCAGGGTACCTGCCAGCAGGCCCCCACTCATGTCCCCCTGCACCCCCACCCCCCAGCAGTGCAGGGCACCTGCCAGCAGGCCTCCACTCATGTCCCCCTGCACCCCCACCCCCCAACAGTGCAGGGGCACCCTCCACCAGGCCCCCACTCATGTCTACCAGCACCCCCACCCCCAGCAGTGCAGGGCACCTTCCACCAGGCCCCCACTCATGTCCCCCTGCACCCCCACCCCCCAGCAGTGCAGGGCACCTGCCAGCAGGCCCCCACTCATGTCCCCCTGCACCACCACCCCCAGCAGTGCAGGGCACCTGACAGCAGGCCCCCACTCATGTCCCCCTGCACCCCCATCCCCTGCAGTGCAGGGGCACCCTCCACCAGGCCCCAACTCATGTCTCCCAGCACCCCCACCTCCCAGCAGTGCAGGGCACCCTCCACCAGGCCCCAACTCATGTCCCCCTGCACCCCCACTCCCCAGCAGTGCAGGGGCACCCTCCACCAGGCCCCCACTCATGTCTACCAGCACCCCCAACCCCAGCAGTGTAGGGCACCCTCCACCAGGCCCCCACTCATGTCCCCCTGCACCCCCACCCCCCAGCAGTGCAGGGCACCTGCCAGCAGGCCCCCACTCATGTCTCCCAGCACCCCCACCCCCCAGCAGTGCAGGGCACCCTCCACCAGGCCCGCACTCATGTCCCCCTACACCCCCACCCCCCAGCAGTCAGGGGCATCCTCCACCAGGCCCCCACTCATGTCCCCCTGCACCCCCACCCCCAGCAGTGCAGGGCACCTGCCAGCAGGCCCCCACTCATGTCTCCCAGCACCCCCACCCCCCAGCAGTCAGGGGCACCATCCACCAGGCCCCCACACATGTCCAACTCATGTCCCCCTGCACCCCCACCCCCCGGCAGTGCAGGGCACCTGCCAGCAGGCCCCCACTCATGTCTCCCAGCACCCCCACCCCCCAGCATCCAGCGGCACCCTCCACCAGGCCCCCACTCATGTCCAACTCATGTCCCCCTGCACCCCCACCCCCCAGCATCCAGGGGCACCCTCCACCAGGCCCCCACTCATGTCCCCCTGCACCACCACCCCCCAGCATCCAGGGGCAACCTCCACCAGGCCCCCACTCATGTCCAACTCATGTCCCCCTGCATCCCCACCCCCCAGCAGTCAGGGGTACCCTCCACCAGGCCCCCGCACATGTCCACCCAGCACCCGAACCCCCCAGCAATCAGGGGCACCCTCCACCAGGCCCCCACTCATGTCCCCCTGCATCCCCACCCCCCAGCAGTGAAGGGCACCAGCCAGCAGGCCCCCACTCATGTCTCCCAGCACCCCCACCCCCCAGCAGTCAGGGGCACCCTCGACCAGGCCCCAACACATGTCCAAATCATGTCCCCCTGCACCCCCACCCCCCAGCAGTGCAGAGAACCTGTCATGATCTCTGCTTCCAAAAGGCCAGGACTTACCCAACTCCCTTGGAAGCAGACCCATAACCCAGGTTCCAAGTGCCAGCCAGTCCCAATTGGGACCTTTTGGACCCTGTCCTGGCGCCAGTGGCGCCAGGCTCATAAATATGCCCAGTCCCAGCGCTGCAAGCGCCGGGCTCATAATGCTTGGGTGGACTTACCTGCAGCAGACCATGCTGCTTACTTACCTGCCAGTTGAGCCCCTGATCCTCTTCTGTTTGGGACTACTTTTCCTGTTGGGTGGGGCAGGAGCCACTCCCTAGGTTCAGAACACTAGAACTCTTCTGGAAAGCAGGAACTCTTTTCTTACCTAGGCGTGGCTGTGGAAGGAGACACCTAAGCACTACAGGAGGCTATTTAAACCACACCCGATGGATGAATCTTGCTTTGCGTTATTCTGCATCCTCTGCAGCAGAACGCTCATCGTGTCTTCTGCATCTGATCCTGGGCCTAAAGGAAAAAGGCTTACCATCCTGAATCCAGTCTTCAGCAACATCTATAAAGACAAGAAAGAACAGGTTAGCACTACGGTCTTCAGTGACAGCGCAGCTCTTACCGGGTCCCTCGGCTGTCATCAACGCCTCGCGCAGCATTCCTGCATCTGAAAGACAAAGGCTTACCTACTCTTCACGCGCTCCGGAGGTCATCGCACTGCATTCCGGCATCTGAAAGACAAAAGCTTACCAACTCTTCGCACGCTCCGGAGGCCTTCGGCGCTGCATCCCGCATCTGTAAGACAAAAGAAGGTGCCTTTAAAGACATTGGGTAACGTTAAATACTCACGTGCCATTACTCCATCCACGCCAAACTCAGTGGGCATTCCGGCATCCTTCAGCAGCTCCGAACTGGTACCTGCAAAATAAAAGGACAGTTAGTGCGCATCGTGAAGCAAGCAACAAGCGCTTACTTACGCGCTTCCAGGCGCTTCTATTCCGCATACGGGTCCATCCTCAACTCACTACAGCCAGTCAACCGCCATCGCCGGAACCCTGCAAAATAAGAGACAGCATTACAAAAGACTTTTAAAGACATTTGAAATACTCAGAACTCACCGTTCATGAAGTAAACGACGGACAGCAGTCCTCTGAAGTCAAGAGGCCTGCGCTACTTATCCAGTGAAGAAATTGGTTACAGCACCCTGCCCAGAGGCAGATGGAGAGCTCGGCGTTCACTTACCTAAGGTGAGAGCGTTAACCTTTGGGGTTCTACAGGAGAAGAGAAAGGGAAGAAGAGAGAGACATTCAATAACCCAGTTCATTAATCCCATATTTTCTATCTGCAGAAATCTTACTCTTCGAGTCAGGCATACAGTGCACAGAGGTCCAGCCCAAAGAGCCAACCGGGTGCTACACATCACTTTTGAAGATACGGTAGTCGCCCAGTCAAGACCGGCGCCTCTGCGAGAATCAGGTGAGCGTTACAGAACGCAAAGCCTACCGCAAAACTCTCGCCCAGGCGCTATGGAAACCTCGGATACCGACCACCTAGCCCGGTTACTTGGGGAACTAAGGGCAGAAGTGCATGCAGCTCGTCAGGAAACGAATGCTCTAAGAAGGGAACTAATTATTTCCAAGGAGCGAACAGACGATCTTGCTAGACAATTGCTACAGTCACAAGCCGGACAGACCCCGTTACCCGCATCAGGGGCAAATCTTCCTTCAACATCCCCTATGAATCCAGTGCAGATCAACCTACCTGGGAATGTACCTCTGGCTCCGCCCAAATGATTTTCTGGTGACCCAAAGAGGTTTGCAGTATTTATCAATCAGTGCCGGTTGCATTTTTTATGCCGGCCAGCAGCCTTTCCAACTGATCAAGCTAAAGTAGCTTTTGTGCTTTCGTACCTTAGTGGCAATGCGGCAGACTGGTCGATCCCTCTAGTTAATCAAGATGATCCGGTTCTCCATGATTTTCAAGCCTTTCAGCTTAGTATGGAAAAACTGTTCGCAAGACTTTCACAGGGGCAGGCCTTGGACAATGAGCTTCTTTCGTTGCAACAGGGTAATCAAGACCTTTTGGCTTATATTGCATCTTTCAACAGACTAATAGTGGAAACTCAATGGCCTGAGGACAAAAGGGTTACGCTGTTTTATAGAGGTCTACGTGGAGAGCTCAAAGACGTTTTAGCCCAAGTAGTGAATCCCCCACAAGACTGTTCGGACTATATAGACTTAGTCGTTCAAATAGATCACAGACTGCAGAACAGGAAGGCCGATCGTTCCAAGTTTGATGCTCGAGTATTTTCCAAACCACCAACTCCTTCCAAAGGAGTAGACTCCGGGGAACCCATGCAAATAGGGGGCCTGAAAGGACCACTAACACAAAAGGAGCGGGAAAGGAGAAAACAGTTGCAATTATGCCTCTATTGCGGAAACTCAGGGCACTTTCTTCAAGACTGTCCGGGGAAACCAGCCAAGAAGGCGGTAGGAGCTGCAGTTACCAAGGTCACAAACTCTGAGCAGGGAAACAACCTCGCCCGACAAGAATAGAGGTCCTCTTGCCGAGCGTTAAAACCAGTTCCGTGACCTCGCATTTCGTGATACCTATGGTCCTCATTAGCCCTGATCATCTGGATCGATTACATGCGATTGAAGCTTACGTCGACAGCGGTGCCATTGGTAATTATGTGGATCATGAAATGGTTTTGAGGATGAATCTAACTCTTTGTCCCAAGGCTGTAAAGGACGTCATTACTACGGTGGATGGTACAGAGATAGCCTCCGGACCAGTAACGCATACCACACAAGAAGTGACGCTAGTAAGTCAAGATGGACACCATGAGAAGATCGTGTTCGATGTGATCAAGGCCCCTCAGTTCCAGATTATTCTAGGGATACCTTGGTTAGAGAAACACAATCCTCGGATCGATTGGCGAGCAAGAACGGTTCAGTTCCCAGAATGTGTCTCTACTTGTCACCCTCCACCTGGTGTTGCTCTAGCAGCAATTTCTTCGGAGACTCCCCAGTTACCTCCCAAATACCTAGAATTCCAAGATGTTTTCCGGAAGGATCAGGCTAATTCTCTACCTCCTCATAGGTCCTATGACTGCCAGATAGACCTGATACCTGGATCTACTCCTCCGTGTAGCAGAATTTATGCCCTCACCGAGCCTGAGAACCTTCACCTCCGACAATACCTGGATCAATACCTAGCGAATGGGTTTATTCGTCCTTCTAAGTCCCCTGCTTCTTCAGCTTTGTTCTTCGTTCCAAAAAAAGAAGGGGACCTTAGAACTTGTATAGATTACCGCGCCCTGAACCAGATCACCGTTAAGAATAGATATCCGTTACCTTTAATCCCTGAACTCCTGGACCAAGTCAGAAGAGCATGCATATATACAAAGCTGGATCTTAGAGGAGCCTACCACTTGGTACGAGTACAAGAGGGCGATGAATGGAAGACGGCCTTCCGCACCAAGTATGGGCTATTTGAATATCAGGTCATGCCCTTCGGACTTTGCAATGCCCCGGCCGCCTTTCAATATTTTATGAACGATGTCCTCAGAGAACTCATAGATGTATGTGTTGTCGTTTACATTGACGACATCCTCGTTTATTCTTCATCGGAATCTGAACATCGGAAACACGTGAAAATGGTCCTCGAGAGGTTGTGTCAACACAGACTTTTCGCTAAGTTGGAAATATGTGTTTTCAACGTGACTGAAGTTGAATTCTTGGGATTCATATTATCACCTAGCGGAGTGCGTATGGATTCAAGGAAGATCGATGCAATTCTCAAATGGCCATCACCATCCTCCGTAAAAGGGGTTCAAAGCATGTTAGGCTTCGCCAACTTTTACCGCAGGTTTATCCCCGAATTCTCTCGAATAGTCCAGCCCATCACCGCCTTGTTAAAGAAAAACAAACATTTTGAATGGTCTACCGAGGCGGAACAAGCTTTCCAGAATTTGAAGACAAAATTTATCTCTGCACCAATTCTAAAACATCCTCGCCCCGAACTCCCCTACATCGTTGAAACTGATGCTTCGAGCTTTGCCATTGGGGCAGTTCTATCACAGAAGGACCCAGTAACCAATCAGTTACATCCCGTGGCATTCTGGTCTCGCAAATTCTCGCCTCCTGAGATCAATTACACTATTACTGATAAGGAACTTCTGGCTATCAAGTCTGCCTTTAAGGCTTGGCGGCATTATCTTCTGGGGGCCCGACACACCGTTACTGTGATTACGGATCACCGAAACCTGCAATATTTGAAAACCGCAAAAGCCCAATCCTCTAGACAACTCCGTTGGGCACTATTCTTTGCCGAGTTTGACTTCATAGTTACCTATCGACCTGGTACAAAAAACGGTAAAGCTGATGCCCTTTCTCGGATGGGAGTGGAGGAACACTTGACCAACCCTAAACCTGTACCTATCATTCCCGAACAAAGAATTCTGGGTGTAATAACCACACAATCCATAGAGGAAATTAAGGATAAAACCAGGCAACTTATAACTCCAGCAGAAATACAGAATTGGCATCTGCAGGGAAAGGACTTTGCAGTAAAGGACAACTTATTGTATTTCCAAGAACGATTATACCTGCCCAGCACAGATTTACAGAAAAAGGTGATCTCTTGTTATCACGAGTCTCTAATTGGAAGGACATCCCGGTATGGCCAAAACCTCAGAAAAGATCAAGCGCTACTTCTGGTGGCCGTCTTGGAAAAAAGATATCAGAGACTTTATAATGTCCTGTGCAGTATGCGCCCAAAACAAGAGTCAAAAGGAAAGACCAGCCGGCCTCTTACGCCCTATTGACATCCCACCTCGCTCTTGGCATACGCTTTCTATGGACTTCATCACCGACCTACCTCCATCCTCTGGATACAATACGATCCTGGTAATCGTGGACTTATTCTCCAAGATGGCGCATTTCATTCCACTCAAAGGCTTGCCAACAGAAACAACTCTGGCCCGAGAATTTCTCGAAAACATCGTCCGACTGCACGGTTTTCCTTCAGTGCTAATTTCGGATCGAGGTAGTCAATTTATTTCTCATTTTTGGCGAAGTTGTTGTCGGTCGGCTCAAATTGATGTGAGATTATCGACCAGTCACCACCCTCAAACCGACGGACAAACCGAGAGGACCAATCAAACTCTGGAACAGTATTTACGCTGCATGCTGCAACAAACTGAAAAAACTTGGAAAGATATCCTTTGGATAGCCGAATATGCCTACAACAACTCTGTCCACTCAGGAACTGGGAAAACCCCGTTTTTTTCTTTTATACGGCTGTCACCCTCGAACCTCAGAGTTGGATCCACCCCAAGATCTTGGAACACCAGCAGTAGACTACCTGCACTCTACAATCACCCAAGCTTTTAAGGAAGCCGTTTCTCACCTTCAAAGGGCTAAAGAACAATACAAGAAAGGAGCAGATCAACATCGGAAGGAAGCCCCTCAATATCAAGTAGGGGATCAAGTCTGGTTATCCACCAAATATCTACCTCTAAAAGGACCACGCACATTCAACCCAAGATACCTTGGTCCCTATTCCATCACTACCATAGTAAACCCAGTAGCGGTCAAGTTGGACTTGCCTCCTCACATGAAGATACATCCGGTCTTCCACGTCTCTCTTTTAAAACCCGTGCAACCTCAAACCCGACTAACTAAATCCCCAAAACCTATCCTAGTTGATGGAGAACTCGAGTTTGAAGTCAAAAGCATCCTGGACTCCAAGATCTCCAAATCTAAGCTATTTTACCTAATTGACTGGAAAGGCTACGGCCCTCAAGAAAGATCCTGGGAACCTGCAGAATATGTCCACGCTCCTCGTCTAATCAAAAGATTTCATCAAACATTTCCTGACAAGCCAAAACCCCCGGGGAAGCCCGGTTTGGCAGGGGCCTTGAGGGGGGGTACTGTCATGATCTCTGCTTCCAAAAGGCCAGGACTTACCCAACTCCCTTGGAAGCAGACCCATAACCCAGGTTCCGAGTGCCAGCCAGTCCCAATTGGGACCTTTTGGACCCTGTCCTGGCGCCAGTGGCGCCAGGCTCATAAATATGCCCAGTCCCAGCGCTGCAAGCGCCGGGCTCATAATGCTTGGGTGGACTTACCTGCAGCAGACCATGCTGCTTACTTACCTGCCAGTTGAGCCCCTGATCCTCTTCTGTTTGGGACTACTTTTCCTGTTGGGTGGGGCAGGAGCCACTCCCTAGGTTCAGAACACTAGAACTCTTCTGGAAAGCAGGAACTCTTTTCTTACCTAGGCGTGGCTGTGGAAGGAGACACCTAAGCACTACAGGAGGCTATTTAAACCACACCCGATGGATGAATCTTGCTTTGCGTTATTCTGCATCCTCTGCAGCAGAACGCTCATCGTGTCTTCTGCATCTGATCCTGGGCCTAAAGGAAAAAGGCTTACCATCCTGAATCCAGTCTTCAGCAACATCTATAAAGACAAGAAAGAACAGGTTAGCACTACGGTCTTCAGTGACAGCGCAGCTCTTACCGGGTCCCTCGGCTGACATCAACGCCTCGCGCAGCATTCCTGCATCTGAAAGACAAAGGCTTACCTACTCTTCACGCGCTCCGGAGGTCATCGCACTGCATTCCGGCATCTGAAAGACAAAGGCTTACCAACTCTTTGCACGCTCCGGAGGCCTTCGGCGCTGCATCCCGCATCTGTAAGACAAAAGCAGGTGCGTTTAAAGACATTGGGTAACGTTAAATACTCACGTGCCATTACTCCATCCACGCCGAACTCAGTGGGCATTCCGGCATCCTTCAGCAGCTCCGAACTGGTACCTGCAAAATAAAAGGACAGTTAGTGCGCATCGTGAAGCAAGCAACAAGCGCTTACTTACGCGCTTCCAGGCGCTTCTATTCCGCATACGGGTCCATCCTCAACTCACTTCAGCCAGTCAACCGCCATCGCCGGAACCCTGCAAAATAAGAGACAGCATTACAAAAGACTTTTAAAGACATTTGAAATACTCGGAACTCACCGTTCGTGAAGTAAACGACGGGCAGCAGTCCTCTGAAGTCAAGATGCCTGCGCTACCTATCCAGTGAAGAAATTGGTTACAGCACCCTGCCCCGAGGCAGATGGAGAGCTCGGCGTTCACTTACCTAAGGTGAGAGCGTTAACCATTGGGGTTCTACAGGAGAAGAGAAAAGGAAAGAGATAGGGACACCCCAATAACCCCAGTTCATTAATCCCATATTTTCTATCTGCAGACATCTTACTCTTCGAGTCAGGCATACAGTGCACAGAGGTCCAGCCCAAAGAGCCAACCGGGCGCTACACATCACTTTTGAAGATACAGTAGTCGCCCAGTCAAGACCGGCGCCTCTGCGAGAATCAGGTGAGCGTTACAGAACCTGCCAGCAGGCCCCCACTCATGTCCCCCTGCACCCCCACCCCCCAGCAGTGCAGGGCACCCTCCACCAGGCCCCCACTCATGTCCAACTCATGTCCCGCTGCACCCCCACCCCCCAGCATCCAGGGGCACCCTCCACCAGGCCCCCACTCATGTCCCCCTGCACCACCAACCCCCAGCATCCAGGGCCACCCTCCACCAGGCCCCACTCATGTGCAACTCATGTCCCGCTGCACCCCCACCCCCCAGCAGTGCAGGGCACCTGCCAGCAGGCCCCAAATCATGTGCCCCGGCAACCCCATCCCCCAGCAGTCAGGGGCACCCTCCACCAGGCCCCCACACATGTCTCCCTGCACCCCCAACCCCCAGCATCCAGGGGCACCCTCCGCCAGGCCCCCACACATGTCCAACTCATGTCCCGCTGCACCCCCACCCCCCAGCAGTGCAGGGCACCTGCCAGCAAGCCCCAACTCTTGTCCCCCTGCACCCCTACCCCCCACAAGTGCAGGGGCTCCCTCCACCAGGCCCCCACTCATGTCTCCCAGCACCCCCATACCCCAGCAGTGCTGGGCACCCTCTACCAGGCCCCCACTCATGTCCCCCTGCATCCCCACCCCCCAGCAGTGCAGGGCACCTGCCAGCAGGCCCCCACTCATGACCCCCTGCACCCCCACCCCCCAGCAGTGCAGGGCACCTGCCAGCAGGCCCCCACTCATGTCCCCCTCCACCCCCACCCCCCAGCAGTGCAGGGGCACCCTCCACCAGGCCCCCACTCATGTCTCCCAGCACCCCCACCCCAGCAGTGCAAGGTACCCTCCACCAGGCCCACACTCATGTCCCCCTGCACCCCCACCCCCCAGCAGTGCAGGGCACCTGCCAGCAGGCCCCCACTCATGTCCCCCTGCACCACCACCCCCCAGCAGTGCAGGGCACCTGCCATCAGGCCCCCACTCATGTCCCCCTGCACCCCCACCCCCCAGCAGTGCAGGGGCACCCTCCACCAGGCCCCCACGCATTTCTCCCACCACCCCCACCCCCCAGCAGTGCAGGGCACCCTCCACCAGGCCCCCACTCATGTCCCCCTGCACCCCCACCCCGCAGCAGTGCAGGGCACCTGCCAGTAGGCCCCCACTCATGTCCCCCTGCACCCTCACCCCCCAGCAGTGCAGGGGCACCCTCTACCAGTCCCCCACTCATGTCTCCCAGCACCCCCACCCCCAGCAGTGCAGGGTACCCTCCACCAGGCCCCCACCCATGTCCCCCTCCACCCCCACCCCCCAAGCAGTGCAGGGTACCTGCCAGCAGGCCCCCACTCATGTCTCCCAGCACCCCCACCCCCAGCAGTCAGGGGCACCCTCCACCAGGCCCCCACACATGTCCAACTCATGTCCCCCTGCACTCCCACCCCCTAGCAGTGCAGGGCACCTGCCAGCAGGCCCCCACTCATGTCCTCCTGCACCCCCACCCTCCAGCAGTGCAGGGCACCCTCCAACAGGCCCTCACTCATGTCCAACTCGTGTCCCCCTGTACCCCCACCACCCAGCAGTGCAGGGCACCTGCCAGCAGGCCCCCACTCATGTCCCCCTGCACCCCCACCCCCCAGCAGTGCCGGGTACCTGCCAGCAGGCCCCCACTCATCTCCCCCTGCACCCTCACCCCCCAGCAGGGCACCTGCCAGCAGGCCCCCACTCATGTCCCCCTGCACCCCCACCCCCCATCAGTGCAGGGGCCCCCTCCACCAGGCCCCCACTCATGTCTCCCAGCACCCCCACCCCCCAGCAGTTCAGGGCACCCTCCACCAGGCCCCCACTCATGTCCCCCTACACCTCCACCCCCCAGCAGTGCAGGGCACCTGCCAGCAGGCCCCCTCTCATATCTCCCAGCACCCCCACCCCCAGCAGTCAGGGGCACCCTCCACCAGGCCCCCACACATGTCCAACTCATGCCCCCCTGCACCCCCACCCCCCAGCAGTGCAGGGCACCTGCCAGCAGGCCCCCACTCATGTCCTCCTGCACCCCCACCCCCCAGCAGTGCAGGGCACCCTCCACCAGGCCCCCACTCATGTCCAACTCATGTCCCCCTGCACCCCACCCCCCAGCAGTGCAGGGCACCTGCCAGCAGGCCCCCACTCATGTCCCCCTGTACCACCACCCCCCAGCAGTGCAGGGCACCTGCCAGAAGGCCCCCATACATGTTTCCCCCAACATCTCATGATGATCCATAATCATGGCCCCCATGCCCCCTCAATACACTGCCTACGCCACCCCAGTCCGAACACACCACCAGGTATGACATCCACCCCATAAAGAAATCACCAGCACATGATGCATCCCAAATGGCTAGTCTGCACATCAACATATATCCGTCAAACCCACACAATGACAGCAGGTGAATGATAAAACACCCATTGTGACATGCATGAAACCAAAGAGAGAATACCACACGTTGAAGTACCAAATGTTAATGTATTAAACAGAAAAGCAAGACAATGAAATGGAACAGAAGAAAATGGAAATAATAAATGAAATCTAGCATGTCCAATAAATGAAAAAGATGCATGAAATCCAAATGAAAAGCAATCCAAAAGCGAGTCTCCAAAGTGTCAGTCTGAGAAAATAAATCCAAGGTGCAAAAATAATAAAAAAACATTGATCCATGGAGAAAAAAAAATCAACAATCCAAATCCATTGTCAAACTATGTACAAAGTGAACATCCAGGGTCCATGTGCCCAATCCTTTAAAGGAAACCTATAAAATAAAATCCTACCTAATGAAGAACTATATACAAGAAGTTGGGGCATTGTCCAAGCGCCCCAAAACAAAACAAAACCGAAAGGAAACTTAACACTATAGAACTATTTACAAGGGCAGCGGGCTAGTCCGACGGCTCACTTCAGGATGTTCCGGGCCAGGGCATCATCGAACTCCTGCTCAATGTCCCGGAGGCGGTCCTCTTCCATGGCCCCGAGGGTCCGCAGGGATGACGACATGTTCTCCTCCAACTCCCTACGGATTGCCTCGAGGCACTCTGCCCGCCTCAGGGCCCTCCGCATGGAGTTCTCCGCCCTGACCATCGTGAGCTGTGCTTCTTCCGCCCGCTGCCACTCTGCATCTATAGCGTGGCCCAACCGCTGCCACACGGAAGACACTTCCCGTCCTGGGTCCTCCTGCCCTCCAGCCGATGCCTGCCCCTCTGATGTCGAAGGCCCCGAGCCATCATACGCTCCCACCTCGTTGTTGCTGCTGCTGTGCCTGTGCCCGTGCCCTGGCTCCTGCTGCCTGCACATCCTCCACCGGCCGGGATGCAGTCGTTGATGTGGCCACCCCTGCTGGACGTCCGACTCCCGACTGTGGCAGGGATGTGTCCTCCACAAGCCTGGCCGCACCGTCAGAGGCAGCTCCACAGGGCACCCAGGTGACAAATGGGTGGAAAGATGGCACGGAGGACGACTGGCGCATAGGGTGTTCAGTTGAGGAGGGGGTCGGAACAAGCTCCAGCAAACGGAGGAATCCGGCCTGGGTGACCTGTCCCAGTAGGCCGACGCGGTCAATGAGCCATTCGAGATGACGTGCAGTCTCCTCATGAAAAGACTGCAGGTCACCTCGCATGGCCCGTTGACGCAACGCCACACCAGTCAGGACAGGCTCAACCCGTACCTGGATAGCCACGTCCGCAGGCAGAGGAAGGCCAGTTGTAAGCTCATCCCCTGCCTGAAAACGGGTCTGGACGTAAGCATCCCTGCTTGTGCAAGATGATGCAGTGACAGGATCAGGAACAGGATTGCACACAGGCACCTCCGCGGCAGCCTGTGCTGCCTCCTGTCCCTGGTCCTGCACTGCACCACTAGCACCAGTGGAATCCCCACCTCCAGACCTGTCTCTGCCGCTTGCACGGCCTCCTCCTCCACCAAACCCCCTACCAACCTGGATGACTCCGTGCCATCTTCCCCTGTTGGGCCCTGTGGGGTCCCAGCTGCCCCTTTGGCTGCCGAGGAGTCCAACTCTGACCTCCGCCTCTTGGACCTCCCCCCGGCAGCTGCGGCCTGGGACGCGGCACCGGACTCCTCACTCCCCGATGAGATGACAACCTGGGAGGGGAGCCGGGCCTTGCGTCTCCGGCTGGCGGTGCGATCCCTGCCGCTGTGCTCCACAGCACCTTCTCCGCCCTCTTCATCAGTTGATGCTGCAGACAGGGAGAAATAAAACACAGGCATCAGGGCACTGTACAATGGACACATACACACATGACAGTTGTACATGAGTGGCATTGGCAAACCTCAGACATGGCATCACAATCGCCAACACACATGTCATTTCAACTCGCACACATGAGCCATACCACAGCCATATTGCAACAGCCAGCACCATCCATACACATACAACAGCATGAGCAGGCAAAGGTGAGCCAGACATCACATGCAACACAGGGAGTGCACTACACATGCACACACACCACCACACTTGCATGCATGTGTACACCTCTGCCAACTGTCGCGGTTTTGAGATTGGCATCTTTGTCACATCTGCCAATCAGTCTTCCACATCCCGGTGTCACATGCATCCATGTTGCATCATTGTTGCACCCTTGTCAAATACACACACATGCACATGTACACAGTGCAGATACATGCCGCCGAAACCAACATCCATGTGTGACATCACGAACATGCCTACTTACATACACATTCATTCAAACATGTGTGCCCACACATCTGCATTTGGCATGCAAGCCTACACACACAAGCACCATCCATGTCTCACACATGAGAGCCCTCGCATGTGTTAGCCTCACTGCCCTGTACACCCCCCCATACTTGCCCCATAAAAACACATGTGCAACCTGCACACTACTGGCACACCACCACACGCACAGCTTACAATCAGGATGCATGTCCACTTACCGCTCGACTCCCGACGGGTCTGCCTCTTAAGAACCTGGACGTGGAGCGCTGGGGATATGCGTTCCAGGACCCTCATCTGATCTTCTGACAAGTGGCCCCAGCACCCCTTAGCATCCTCTGCCTTCAAGAGGTGCCGGGCCTTGTTGAGGGTCCTGGACCTGAAGTCCTCCCAGCACTTCTTGACATGATGGAATACTCGGACTGCCACCCCCTCCGCGTTGATGGCAGTCACGATGTCCGTCCAGATCCGTGTCTGTCCTTCCTTGTCGGTGCGCAAACTTCCGAAGATGGCATCATACTGCCCCAGGACTTGCTCCACCAGGACACCAACTTCGGTGGCAGTGAAGCTGGTGCCCCTCTGCCTCTCTGGCCGGGGATTGCCACTGGTGCCAGATGTTGCAGTGCCCGACATGACAACCCCAGAGTCAGGAGTGGGTGGGCAACTGGGTCCTGGGGCTGGTCTGTGGAGCGATGGAATCCCAGTCGGGAGTCTTCGGTTCCAGCAGGGGTGGTCACAGCAACAGCACCCCTGGCTGATGTGCAGGCAGCAAATGGCGGGCACGTGGGCAGCAGGCAGTCAGGCAGCAGCAGATGGCAGGTGGGAGCATGCTCGGGGCTCTGGGGGGCAGTAATTCGGCCTTCTGGGCAGGAGCATGGTCTTCCGTGTGCTTACACGTGGCCAGCTTGATACGGAGTGATTTGGAACGTGAAAATCCAGCACGTCTGCGTGTAATTCGAGGAAAGGGCCTTAGCCCGTAAGCACATCAGCACACGTACGCGATTTCATTGGCCCAAAGGCCCCCAGCGTGTAGGCGCGTCTATGATGTTACGCGGAACGTGCGTTTTCCATGGCACGTAGAAAAAATAAGCACGTCAGAGTGTCATAGCGTGTAATTGGTGGAAAGGGCCTCAGCGCGTATGTGCGTCTATGACGTGCGTGCGCGGGCATTTCCCTGTACACGGGTGCATGTTACACGTCCAATGACTGCACGTCAGAGTGTCAGCTCGTGCAATTGGAGGATAGGGCCTGAGTGCGTACACGCGGAAGTGACGCTGGACGTGTGGGCATGTTTAAAAGGTACGTGTAGAACGCCATTTCCTTCTACGTGCTTTTCGTGGAGAGCGAGTGGGTGAAATCTGTACTTCTTGTCGGTTCACATACGATGTACTTCACGGCGTTCCAAGTTCGTACTCCTGTTACCTCTGGCAGCTTTTTGTCTTTTTCCTGGGCCTGTTTCTTCAAACAGCGTTCACTTCTTTTGTTGTCCTGTCTCCTCAGACAGCGTACAATTCTTCTTTTGGCGGGGGTGTTGCCAACGCGCACACGCGCGTCTTTTTCACGCTATTTTTCCAGGCAGACAGTGAGTCGCTCACGTATTTAACATCTGTGCTTGCCCCGTGTGTCGCGTACCCCTTCAGAGGTCATTCTAGGCTGCGTGTGACATGCATACGTTCATTTTTGTGTTTCTGGGTGCCACAGCGTAGTGCAGGTTTATTTTTCCACGTACGTGGTCTAGGAGGGGTTGCGTGCACATTATCTCCCTTTTTTGGGGTGCCTGTGCATTGTGTGACCCGTCATCCTCCCCCAGGGGTCACATACAGCCTTGCTAGAGCACTAGGGTACGAATTCCATCTAGTACCCTACCCCTTTGACCCCCAATTGCCCAGGACAATAGTTTACTGCAACTCCCATACGCACAACAACATCAGTGCCATGGTTGGGAGGCGAGCACGTGGTAAGGGTGGCAAAGGTGGCCGAGCCTCAAGAGGTGGGCGTGGTGGATACGTTAGGGGACGTGGCGGGGACTTGCAGGATGCCCCTAGCCCCCTATGTGTGGATGACCAGTCAGGGACACCCATGCCCCTCCCCCCCGGCCGGTTGAGGGTAACGTGGCTGACACCATCCCTGCTCAGCCCTTGTTGGACCAGCCCATTGTGGCACCAGACCTGGCACAGGGTGACTCCATGGCTGACTTCCAGGTCAGCAGGTCTAGGCCACGTGTGGCGGTGCACGTTGGTGTCACCAGGCCACGTGGATCAAGGGCAGCTATGTCATCTGCTGCCCCGAGTAGGCAGGGTGGGGAGGCTGCAGGGGCAGCTGCGGCTCCATCCACCCCAGCTCTGAGTCTCCCAGCCAGGACAGTGTCGGTCCCAGTCCATCCTGCTGACGTTCCCCCTGACTACATCACACTTCAGCTACTGCCTGCACCAAGACCCATGGTGAGTGTTCATTCCCACACTCCTAGTACACAGTCCACCGGGGCTCCTGCCCCTAGTGTCCAGAGCAGCGTAGGACACTCAGGATCCCCACCACCTTCCAAGCAGAAGAGGAAGAGTGCTCGTCCAGTACAGGCTGATGCCCGAGACACGGTTACACAGTCCGGCCCGCCAAGGAAGCCCAGCTTTAATCAGGGCGAACTTGATGCACTTGTGGAGTATGTGTCCGCACATGACAGCGTAATGGTGATTACTGCAGGATGCAAGACCACACCTGCACAACGTCTGGCACACTGGCAGACCATCGCGGACATCATAAGTGCCCTTGGATTCATGAGGCGCACAGCTAATGATTGCTACAAGCGCTGGAATGACCTGAAGTGCAGGGCAAAGAAGAAGCTGGCCTCAAGTCATGCCGCTACTCTAGTGACTGGAGGTGGGTCTCCAGCAGAGGACATTGAACTCACTTCACATGAGTATGTTGCTGGGACCTACGTCATGGAGGGACAGATCTAAGGTGTGGGAGACCTGCCAGATTATGAGGCATTGTCCGGTGAGTGCACATGCATGTGTTGTCATCCATGTGCATGATGTGTGTGTGAGGTCTTCTGATTGAGTGCCAGGTGAGGGTGTGTGTGCCTGAGTGGTTTGGGTCACCCATGTGCTTCATCCAATAAATTCTGCGCACCAGGATTTGGGTATTGCAGTATCCCTTCTGGCAACAGTAGACATTTAGCCCAGCCTCACGCCAGTTGGGCTTGAAGTGTCATCTTGCCCCAACATTGTTGTGTATTATTCTGTGTTCATTCAGGCTGATTGTTTGCATTCCACCACTTTCACTAGGCATTTCTCAGTCCTATTGTCACATTTGTGACATGGCTATGGTACATTCCATCTGGGTGATGGCATGTGTCATGTATGTGTATTGGACATGCCAATCACAGGCCAATGTGTGATGGCACTACTAGCCAACATGCAGCAAATGTGTTGGTCTTCCATCTTGTTGTCATCAATGTGTGCCATTTGCCTCCCCTTCATACGCAGTGCATGGGAGGGTTATAGTCATGTGGGACATGTGTCAATGAAGGACTGGTTCTGTTGCTTCTCAGCCCTAATTGTGTGCCATGGTGCTAATGCCTGTTCCCATTTATTTTCTTTCATGTCTTTGCAGGGGATGACGCTCTTGATACTGCTGGGGTTGTGGAGATGGTGCAGACCCAGGAGGGGTCTCAGGCCTGACCGGGCACCAGTGAGGGGCGTGGTGTGGTGGTGGGTGAGAACCCACACTTGCTGCAGACCATTCTCTCAAGGGGTGTCTCTGGGTTCACCTCCCAGAGCTCTATTCAGGTGTCGATTCGGATGATGAGACCTATGTGGCGTCGCAGGTAAGTGTTTCTGGGAGGGATTCTGTACTGTCCAACCCACCTGCACCAGGGGTAGAACCCTCAATGGGGATGCCAGTGTTGGTAGGTCCGCCTTTGGTGGTTACGGATGCAGGGTCACACTCCGCAACATCTGATCCTGTTCCTGGGCCAGCAGATCAGAGTGGCAATGCAGTCCTGCAGCATCAGGCAGTGCCGGCACAGCAAGGCACAGTTCGCCTTGCCCCAGACAGGTGTGGTGCCCGCCAACGCGATGGCTGTACGCCACCTGGCAATACTGTATGGGAGCAACCAAATACGGTATGGCAAACCAACAGGCAGCAATATCTGAGATAATGGCTCAGGCCATGGATAGGGTGGCCACTTCCATTGTCCCCCAAGAAAGGCTGATGGAAAAACTACAGCAGGCAACAGACTCCATTTGCCAGTCACACAGGGAGGACATGTTGGTGTCCAACAGGGACAGACGGGCGGCACTGGAGACTCTGCGGGAAGCCATTTCTATTGAGTCCCAGGGCCACAGGGAAGCCCTGAGGGTGGAAATCCGTCAGCTCAGGGTGACTCTTGTTGAGCTTGAGGCTTCAACTGACACGAGGACAGAACAGCAGCTGGAGTGGCTCACACGTACGCTCTCAGCTCAGATGCAGGCAACTCGTGAGGAGGTCCGGGCATCCCGTGAGTTGTTGCATGGGGACCTCCACACAATTAACCTCCAGAACCAGACCTTCCACACCCGCATGCTTGCTGCCATGGAGGACCAGACTAGGGCTTTGTGTGGGCTGCCTCCCGTAGTACCACCACCTCCTGATGCAGCTGCAGAGGGTGAGGAGAGCGACAGCAGCGATTCTCTCACAATAGGGTAGCCGTGCAGGCCATGAGCCCATGGAGGTGTTTTTTTTCTTCCCAAAATCCACACAGGTGGGTTTTGGTGTGCACCCTGTCCTCTGACCTCTTGGGTGGCCTCCCCCACCCACCCTGGTCCATACATGGCCATTTTTGATTTTTGATTTTTGATTTTTTTTTACAGTGTGTTGCCTTGTGTGGCTCCCGTGGGCATACGCTGTATTGTGGCTGGGCACATGCAGGTTTGTCCTGAATTTGGGTTAGATGCTTGGGTTTGTGTGACACACACCCCTCCTGCTTCCCGTTTCCATGGGCTTGCAAAGGGTGTGCCCAAGTGACATTGACTTACACAATGACGTTGGACTCCCATTTGCTGTGTGGGAAGTCTGTAGTCAATACTGTGTATACATTCCTAGTGCATATTGTTGTTGTATTGAACACTGCATGGTGTATTGATATGTGCCTCTGCATCCATCTCATCCTCCTAATTTGCAGGTCCATTCCTCATATCTTCACAAGGCGGTCTACTTCGGAAATGGAGTCCATGTTGTAAGCAGTGCACCTACACTTTTGCGTGGCGCTAACACTGTACAGTTGGAAGTGGTGGAAGTGCTGGCATTATCAGGTAGTGAGACTACCAATTTTTTAAATCCGTACTTTCATATTTATGGTAGGTTTGAGGTTGTGTAGGTGATTTGTATTATTGCTAAATATTTGGTAATGGTTGTTGTTGGTCCTCCATTACTGTGAGCATTTCATGTGTGGCCAGTTTCCATTAGGGACACTGTACTTTGTGACACTTGTGTCATGTTGTGGGGATTACTTTGTTTGCTCTCACATAGCATGACATGCCATGGTGTGTTGTGTGGCGGTGCCGGGGAGGGGTTGGGTGACATGGCACTGTTCTCATGTTGTATTTTGCAAGTGGGTATTCATTTTTGCTGCATAGAAGTGTGTCTTTTGATGACACTGCATTGGTGGTGTTTGTGTAGGTAGGGATGCACACATTGTGACACTTCCAGGTGGACAATCTCAGGCTGCTATGGTTCTGACAGTTGAGTGTCCTTTCATTCATCATAATTGTCAGATTGAGTCATCATTCATTGTCAGATGGTATGTGCCAGGGCTGTGTGCACTCCACAGGGGTGTGATTTCTGTGTGAAGTAATTAGCCAACAGCTGCGTACGGGCTGCCTCACCCCGTGCCCTTTCCCCTCCTATGCGCAGCGGGCGTGCATGTGATTGGGGATGAGGGGGCACCACCATGTCCACAGCCAGGCCCCGGCGTGTTGCAACATTGTGCAGGACACATGCTGCCACTATGATTCTGCACACTACTTGGGGAGTGTATAACAGCTGCCCGCCAGAACGGTCAAGGGAGCGAAAGCGTGACTTGAGCACTCCGAATGTGCGCTCCACCATGCCCCGTGTTGCAATATGGGCTGTGTTGTATCTTACCTCGGGAGGCGTGATGGGGTTTCGAATTGGCGTCATCATGTGGGTGCTCAGAGGGTAGGCAATGTCCCCTGGGGAGGTGGTGATGGGTATCATTAGTGGGTTAGTGATATTACTCTGTATCTGACATGCATGCGTGTGCTGTGGCATTTATACTCACCAAGCAGCCATGCATCGCCATGCCGCCCAGCTTCCATGTCCCGGTTTAGGGTTGACATCCTGTAAATGAAGCTGTCGTGGGTGGACCCTGGATAGTTGGCATATACTGAGGTGATGATTCCCTTGGCATCACATACTACCTGGACGTTGATGGAATGCCAGTGCTTGCGGTTTCTATAGATGTGCTCAGATGCCCTGGGGGGACCTAGACCCACATGGGTGCAATCAATGGCACCTAGCACTTTGCGGAATTGTGCCACCCCGTAGAAATCCTGGATGACAGCCTGCCTTCCTGCAGGTGTTCTGGGCAGGTATATGTGCCTGCGGACTGATGGGCGTGCAGTGATGATGGCCAACACCTGGTGTAGGCACCGTGACGGCGTGGCCTGTGACACCCCCCGCACTATGGCACTTGTCCGCTGAAATGATCCGGTAGCCAAGAAGTGCAGTACATTGAGGACCTTCTCCAGGGGGGTCGACGTGCGCCTGCTTCATGCTGGCGTATGTGTTTCCGGATTGACCTTCTTTTTGGGCGCGTTGTAGGCGACCGTGTAAATCTTCACGCCCACCCCAGGAATACACGTAACACACTCTCCCAGGCCCAGTCGCATGTAAATTTTCCCGCCCACCCCAGGAATACACGTACCCCACTCTCCCAGGCCCAGTCACGTGTGGAAGTTCACGCGAACCCGTAATACACGTACCCTGCTGATGTTGCATGTGGAAGTTCACGCGAACCCCGTAATACACGTACCCTGCTGATATCGCGTGTGGAAGTTCACCAGAACCCGTAATACACGTACCCTGCTGGAATTGCGTGTAAAACTACCCGCACATCCCTGAAATACACGTACCCAGGCCAATCGCACTGCTGGGGGGTGGGGGTGCTGGGAGACATGAGTGGGGGCCTGTGGAGGGTGCCCCTGGATGCTGGGGGGTGGGGGTGCAGGGGGACATGAGTGGGGGCCTGGTGGAGGGTGCCCCTGGATGCTGGGGTGTGGGGGTGCAGGGAGACATGAGTTGGACATGAGTGGGGGCCTGCTGGCAGGTGCCCTGCACTGCTGGAGGGTGGGGGTGCTGGGAGACATGAGTGGGGGCCTGGTGGAGGGTGCCCCTGGATGCTGGGGGGTAGGGATGCAGGGGGACATGAGTGGGGGCCTGGTGGAGGGTGCCCCTGGATGCTGGGGGGTGGGGGTGCAGGGAGACATGAGTTGGACATGAGTGGGGGCCTGCTGGCAGGTGCTCTGCACTGCTGGGGGGTGGGGGTGCTGGGAGACATGAGTGAAGGCCTCGTGGAGGGTGCCCCTGACTGCTGGGGGGGTGAGGTGCAGGGGGACATGAGTTGGACATGAGTGTGGGCCTGCTGGCAGGTGCCCCTGGATGCTGGGAGGTGGGGGTGCAGGGGGACATGAGTGAGGGCCTGGTGGAGGGTGCCCCTGACTGCTGGGGGGTGGGGGTGCAGGGGGACATGAGTGGGGGCCTGGTGGAGGGTGCCCCTGACTGCTGGGGGGTGGGGGTGCAGGGGGACATGAGTTGGACATGAGTGTGGGCCTGCTGGCAGGTGCCCCTGGATGCTGGGGGGTGGGGATGCAGGGGGACATGAGTGGGGGCCTGGTGGAGGGTGCCCCTGGATGCTGGGGGGTGGGGGTGATGGGAGACATGAGTGGGGGCCTGGTGGAGGGTGCCCCTGACTGCTGGGGGGTGGGGGTGCAGGGGACATGAGTTGGACATGAGTGTGGGCCTGCTGGCAGGTGCCCCTGGAAGTTGGGGGGTGGGGGTGCAGGGGGACATGAGTTGGACATGAGTGTTGGCCTGCTGGCAGGTGCCCCTGGATGCTGGGGGTGGGGGTGCAGGGGGACATGAGTGGGGGCGTGGTGGAGGGTGCCCCTGGATGCTGGGGGGTGGGGGTGCTGGGAGACATGAGTGGGGGCCTGGTGGAGGGTGCCCCTGACTGCTGGGTGGTGGGGGTGCAGGGGGACATGAGTGGGGGCCTGGTGGAGGGTGCCCCTGACTGCTGGGGGGTGAGGGTGCAGGGGGACATGAGTTGGACATGAGTGTGGGCCTGCTGGCAGGTGCCCCTGGATGCTGGGGGGTGGGGGTACAGGGGGACATGAGTGGGGGCCTGGTGGAGGGTGCCCCTGGATGCTGGGGGGTGGGGGTGCTGGGAGACATGAGTGGGGGCCTGGTGGAGGGTGCCCCTGACTGCTGGGGGGTGGGGGTGCAGGGGACATGAGTTGGACATGAGTGTGGGCCTGCTGGCAGGTGCCCCTGGAAGCTGGGGGGTGGGGGTGCAGGGGGACATGAGTTGGACATGAGTGTTGGCCTGCTAGCAGGTGCCCCTGGATGCTGGGGGTGGGGGTGCAGGGGGACATGAGTGGGGGCCTGGTGGAGGGTGCCCCTGGATGCTGGGGGGTGGGGGTGCTGGGAGACATGAGTGGGGGCCTGGTGGAGGGTGCCCCTGACTGCTGGGGGGTGGGGGTGCTGGGAGACATGCGTTGGTGGGCAGTAGTGCAAGGTGACATGTGGGTTGGCTGGGGGGCACGGCCATGGTGGATGGGCTGCCTGCGGGACATGTGCAGGGGTGCAGGGTAGTCCCCTGTGGTGTGGGCTGCCTGCAGGGGCCGTGGAGGGTGTAGAGGGAACACCTGGGAGGACCCACACGGCCAATTCACGTGTAGTACTCCCCGGCACCCCCAAAATACACGTAGGCTGCTGGATTCGTGTGTGGAACTTCCTGTGCACCCAAAGTGCACGTACCCTGCTGAAATTGCGTGTGGAACTTCACGCGCACCCCGAAATACACGTACCCTGCAAATTCGCATGTGAAACTTCCCGCGCACCTTGGTATACACGTACCCTGCTGAAATCGCGTGTGAAACTTCACGAGCACCCCGGAATACACGTACCAAGGACAATCGCGTGTGGAATGTCCCGCGCACCCCGAAATACACGCACACGCTATTTGTCACACAGCGGGTGTCCGTGTTTGTCGCGTACCCCTTTGCACCTCATTTGTCCTAGAGGGCCACAGTATGGATCATTCATCATAGCTGTATATAGGTGCTTTTTGTTAGCGCACATTTTGGCGCACATTTATTTCAGGCGCAGGGACGCCTGCTTTCTTGTGGCGGACTTGTTTGGCCCTGTGCACGTCTTTGCCTGTGCGCTGCTTTGCCCTATTCGATTCCATGAGTACGAGTTGAAGGCGAGCGTGTGGGCGTTCCGCGGACTTGCCTCCTGTACTTCCCCCGTGACGCCCATATTTTCACACGTTGTTCCCCATTCCGAGTGTTACGCCCTGTGTTCCACCTACTTTTGTTATGTGCGCCGCGCTATGTGCGATTTCGCTGTGGCTGTGGCACACACTGTTGGATGACCTGTATGCCGGCGTGCGCCGTGAACTTTTTTTCAGCGCACATCCAATATTTTTCTCACGCACGGACTTCCATGAATCGATGTGCGCTGGTTTCCCTGCGATTTTCGCACTTGCACTGCTATTCGCACGTTTTGGCACCTCTGCGCCAGAATTTTCGGCGCACATTAATTCCATGAATCGGCCTGACAGTCTTTAAAGAAGGCATGAGCTACGTAGCATTGTCACGCTTACGTACCCTTGAGGGTTTATTTCTAATCAACTTTGATGCAAGTGAAGTGAATGCTGATATTCCTTGTATTTCAGAATACAACAGACTACGTTCACTGTACACCCCCCATCTGAAACAATATCCTGTCCCAGAAAAAATAAAACGTGGTAAAAGAAAACTAATTGAAACAGAAATGCAACAGAATCTGACAGCAAATCCTTCAAAGAAAACAAAAGAAGGTAAAGGTTCATCAATTACCACAAGCAAAGAAGATTCTATTAGGGAAAGAAAACCAGGTACTTCCTCAAAGAAGGAAGAGAAACTCAGAAAAAAGCACTCAGAAACAGAACTAACTGGTCCATTCTAATTTTCATATGAAACGGGTGTAAGTTGCTACGCAAATGTAGCAATGAATATTCTATTTCAATTACCACCAATGGTTAACAATATTTACTTACACAGTACAGACCAATTGTGTTTGCAAATGTTAGTCCTTCATAGACACGCAACAAACAATCCTGAGAACATGTTCAGTGTTCACGGAATAAGACAAGAATTGGACTACTGTGCTAGAATGGTGAGATTCACTATAAACTCACAAGAAGATACACAAGAATTTCCAGATGTCATACTTGTGGAAACATACATGCACTCTCTGTAGCAATGTGATACAGGAACATATCCCAAATGAGCGATTTGTGTATGTATCCATACCTGATTGTGAATCCATTCCATTTCAGCAACTTGTACAGAATACAAACCATGGCAGATTATGTACTATGTGCAATTCAGACAATCGCTCCACCTTACTGTTACAAACACATAGTAAGTACATAATACTTATGCTGCTACGTTATAATGCAGATGGTACCAAAAACAACTGCAACCTGACTGGATTCACACACGGTCAAGTGTCACTTGGAAAGAAAACCTTTACAACAGTAGGTATAATATACCATGCAGGAGCTACAAGCAATGCAGGTCACTACACTACATACATTAAAAAGAAATGTGGATGGGTGGAATGTAATGATAGCACCATTACTCTAAAGCAGAGATTGCCAGCTAATCTTACAAATGCGTATTTAATCTTCTTAAAGCCAAAATGTTATAACTAATGTGTACTTCAACATTACCTAAAAATGAAGTGAAAGACTACAAACAGTTAGAATACGCCAACAGGTATCTTACTGCCCAAGAATGTATAACAACGACACAGATAAATGAATAGCACAGAACCTTAACAACAAATGCACACTTAGAATACGCAAACAGGTATCTAACTGTTGTTAAAAATCGGCAACAAGGCAACAAACATAACTTAATCTGAAAGAACAAGGAAACACTCAAAGAAAGCAAATAAATAGTTTGTAGCATAGCAAATAAAGGTTTTTGTTAATCCAACAAGTATTTTTCCCCCAGACCCAAGGATTAGAAAAGCAAACACAGAAACTGAGCACAATGCACTGGTTTGTAAACAAAATATGAGAGTAAAAAAAAAAGGAAAACTGTCTATTATACAATGTAACAAATCTTCATAAAATGCAAACACTAACATGTTTTTTTCTTTTATCACAGAAATTAAAAAAGGCTAGTTCCGCTAAGTACTACAGTCATGTAAGACATGTATGGATTCTGAACAAATTAAACAGTAAGTATAATTACAGCCATTTCATACATATGCAAATCTACACGGTTAATCTATGGCAGTAATATGGTGCAGTGGCTGTAGGCTGGGCGTAGCATCTTTGATGTGTAACCTACACCCTACGGACAAGCAAACAAGACTATAGGTCCTACCCACAACCATCGCTCCATATCAAAACAATGGTGATTCTATTCTGATTACTTCTAAGTTTAGTTTTGGGTGCATGGTCTGCAGCCATACAGCCGAGACCCTAGAACGTCCACACAACCACCGCACCACACCACGCCCATGTTCACTTATAACCTCACGCTTTATGACTTCAGTCTTGGGTGCACGGCCTTTGGCCATGCAACCAAGAATGTGGGTCCTGGCCAGAACCACCAAAGCATATTGCAACCATTGTGGCTTCTAATTTCACTACGTATAAACTATGCCCTCTCCACAACCACTGAATGATATTTAATAATACGAGTGTACCTATACCTGTGATATGCTGCAGTAGTTGTGGCCACAGGCTACAGACTTGGGTGTAAGGCCATAGAGTTTTCAATGTATGGGTATACAGTATATAAATTCCATAGTGGGTTACAACTGCAGTGCTTATAACTTTGTTCTTGGGTGCATGGTCTTTGGCCATGCACCAAAGACTCTACGTCCTGGCCACAACTTCCACACCATATCATAGCCATTGTGGCTTGTAACAACACTATGTATAAATGTGCTGTTGGGTGCATGGCCTTTGCCCATGCACCCATGACTGCAGGCCCTCCCCACAGCCACCTGAGTGATGTTCAATACTGCGGGTGTGTCTATAGCTGTGATATGCTGCAGTGGTTGTGGCCAGGGCCTAAAGTCTTGGGTGTGTGTCCATACATATTTCAATGTATGGGTGTGAAGTGGTTTATAGCTCCAGTGCGTATAACTTTGTTCTTGTGTGCATGGCCTTCAGCTCACTCCCCACAACCAATTGATTGATAATGAATACTACAGGTGTACCCATTGCTGTGACATGCTGCGGTGGTTGTGGCCAGGGCCTAGAGTCTTGGAAGTATGGCCTATGGCCTACGGCATACGGCCTTGCACCCAAGACTCTAGGCCCTGGCCACAACCCCAACAGAATTTTAAACCCATGGTTGCTTATAAATCAGTAGCACACCCATACAACGAAACATTGCAACTGTAGCATGTACTCAATTTGTAGCCAAGACTCTAGGCCCTGCCCACATCTACCAGATACATAGCCGATTGTATGGGTGTGATGTGTGAATATGATATGCTGCAGTGGTTGTGGGCAGTGTGTACATACTTGGGTGTAAGGCATACAGCCTGCAGCCATGCACCCAAAACTCTACGTCCTGCCCACAACCACTGCACTATGTAAAATCCATGTTGGCTTATAACTGTAGAGTTGACAAGTTTGTTCTCGGGTGCATGGCTTTCAGCCATGCACCGAAGACTGCAGGCCCGCCCCACAACCTCCTGAGTGATGTGCAGTAGTACGGGTGTATCGATAGGTGTGGTATGCTTTAGTGGTTCTGGCCAGAGGCTAGACTCCTAGCTGTATGTCCATAGATATTACAATGTATGGGTGTGCAGTGGCTTATACCTCCAGTGCTTACAACTTTGTTCTTGAGTGCATGGCCTTCGGCCATGCACCCGAGACTGTACACACTCTGCACAACCATGTAAACGATAATCAATACTACAGGTGTATCCTTGAGTGTGACATGCTGTGGTGGTTGTGGCCAGGGCCTACAGTCTTGGAAGTATGGCCATCGGCCTACGGCCTACGGCCATGCATCCAAGACTCTAGGCTCTGGCCACAACCACTGCAGCATGTCAAACCCATGGCGGTGTACTAATCAATAGCACACCCATAGGAAAAAATTATATAATAACAACATGTACTCAATTTCAATGTTCGCTAACACCACGCGTGTCCTTAGAACAGTTTCAAGGTGCCTGTGCAAAGCACGGACTGAAATACTACCCTTATTAAAGCCCTCAATTTCTGTACGCACAAACATTCCGAACAAGGCGGACATAGAGAATACATCATTAACAGCTACCGCCTGAACAAATACAGTTTTTCACCCATCTTTTACTGTGTGAACCTCCCCAAGCACTATGAGTCAGCAAAATAGTTTCCAAAATAGCATGTTGCCGCTGGTCACCGCTGCGCTGTCGACGGATCCAAGATGTCGGGCGCATCCAAACAATCTGACGCAGAACACGTCTCACTGCAGCCAATCGGCAGAGACGTCGTGTGTCCGTGGTCATGACGGCAGCCCCTTAGCCAATCGGTATCTTGTCCACGGAGCGAACAGGGAAGTGTGACCGCGGAGCGGACATAGATATCACTATTTTTTTTAGACCTACTTTTTGGTCATTTTAAATAAAAGTACTGCACGGATTGTCACCAAATTTACAAAAGCACGCTTTCGGTACCAAGCCCCTGCCCCTGCTGCAAATTTGGTGAAAATCCGTCCAGCGTTTTGGCCTGTAGCCTTCAGTCTATGGGAAAAAAAGATGTTTTGGGACCCCCCTCCTATAACTTTTCCCCCCTAGACGATTCCACACCAAACTTTATAAAGAAATTCAGAGTGGCCCATATATTTTTTTTGCAAAGTTTGGTGGGGATTCATCCAGGGGGAGCAGAGTTATAGGCCACCCAAAAAGTGCTCTTCCTATGGAAACAGCAACTTAACATACTTAACTTAACATAACATTTCAGTTTCCTACTCTCAAAGAAACTCAGTACAAGCAGTGGATTTTTAAATGTTGTAAGCGTTCTCCGACCAGTTTGTTCACTGATGTCATGGTCATTCTTAAGAATCTTCCAATGTGTATCTAATATATTCCTTATCGTTTGTGATTTGCTAATAAACATTGTTAGGAATCTAAGTTGCTCTGTTTTTTATTTATTTATTATTGATACTTCTTTCCTTTTACACAATTGTTTTTTCATAAGCAGTATTTGTGATACCTATGGGATACTTTTGTTCTCTAAACCATCTAGCAGTTGGTCATAAAATGCAATGCATTGTGATTTATTGGAACAGTTTCTGTTCATTCTAATCACTTCCCCATATATCATGCTCCATTTTAAATTATTTGGATGACAGCTGTCTATGTGCAACACAGAATTCATGCTCTTTTCCTTTCTGCATATGTTAGTTTGTATGTTCGCAACATCTATTGAAATTTGAACATCTCTGTTGTACTGTTATGCTCAGTGACCTTAATGTTGCATTGGTCACTGTTAATTTCTGTTATGAATTGCAGACATTCTTCTGTGGTGCCTTCCCATATGAGGAACGGATCATCTATATATCTCTTCCATCGAATGTTCTTATTTGCATATAATTTGAATTCTTCTGATCTCACCATTTCTGTCTCGCAAATGCCCATAAATAGATTTGCATGTAAGATACAAAGGTCATTCCCATAACCATTCCACTTATTTTCAGATAATATGTTCCTTAGTTGCTGATAATTTGTTCCATTAAATAAAAAACAAACTTTGTGATCAATGTAAGATGTTAGCATTTCTTTGATCATTTGTGAGAGTTCCAGGTAGCTGGACAAGTTAGTTAACAATGTCTTTAGCATTATATAAAAGGACTATCATTCTCAGAAGAGGACTATCAGTAGAAAGATCACATGAAGACGAGCAGTGAGGCAGAGCGGAGTGATAGACACAACATCATGAAGTTATAGACATTAAGTAACAAAATATGACTGACAATGCTGTAAAGTGGTTGTTTGTTTGTTTGTTTGTTTGTTTGTTTTATTATGTATAATGCGCAGATATACCCAGGGGTATCAAGGCGCAGCATTTACAAGAATATGCGAAGCTTAGTTACAAATATGGAATATACATGTAGGCAATGGAAGTATATACAGAGCATAGTATTGAGAACAGGCAATATAAACAGTATAGGCGCAAGTACGGGTTGATTTACACATGTGTATCACAATAGCAAAGGAAGACATTGGAAAACAAATACAATAATCATTACCATAATAATAATGTAACTTATATAGTGTTTCATGCCTGATTCCTCTCACTCCTATCGGCCTGTAATAACATCTCTTATTGCCATATACAATGGTACTCAATTTTTTAAGTTTAGAAGGATTTTGTAACTGTTAAGTGTCGGCTGACAAAAGGTCTGAGGTTAACACTTAGCTCACAAGCTATCCACCAGGATGGAATGAGAATATAAAACAATTATGTTATTAGAAATATGTTCTATGCTCTGCAAAAGACAACCTTGTGACCAATCAATGAAACATGCTTGGCCATGGTTCCAAATATATGAACAGGTGGTATAGGAGAAACCTTGCACTAGTGGAAGTGCTATTAGCAATAGGGAAAACACATCCTAGTACAAAGAACATAAGCTGTTAATGCATTTTTCCACTGGAGCAAAGGACTATGACTCAGGTGAAAATTGCATTGGTGTAAAAAGCATTGAAATAATATTTTGTTTGCACTATGGCACAGTGTCAGAATCATATTTTGTTAAATATTTTTAGTGTACCTTTATGATGTTGTTTCTCTATCAATAATACCACCTGATTTATTTTACAAATTAACAAAGAATGAATGTTAAAAATACAACTCTCCTACACAACCTGTATATTATTGTATAATTGAACAACTCTTTCAACGAGATTAGAGTAAGCAGGATGCCTCACTAATGCAGAAATGTGCATGGATGTCTGCATTGCTCTGAATTCATTGGTTTCCAATTTTAATGCACTAACTAAAATCCCATGGTACAGATCGGCTTCCCCACCTAAGGGAAAAGAAGCTTTCCTACCTTATGGGGCGAGCAGTTTAATCTGAACGAAAAGGAAAGCTCCACAATTAATTCATCTCAAGGGCACTCTATATGATAAGAATTATCAAATCATATGTTCATTATCATAACATTGATTTTATTAAACATATATGCACTTGATCATAACAAATGTATACAATATACAGTTAAAAACATACAATAGAACATTAATTTCATATCATATACATATTTTAAAACCCAAAAAAGTTAAAGCCCCCAAAAAGGGCTTGTGAATGAGCGAGAATGTGCACATTACGTGTATTTGGCTTATAAAACCTAAGAAAAAGACACGTTTGGGGTTTTAAAATATGTGTGTGATATGAATTTATCTGTTGTATGTTTTTATCTGTATATTTGTATATATTTTGTATGATCAAGTGTGTATATGTTTAATAAAATCTATTTTATGATAATGAAACAATGGTTGAATCTGTCTAATCATTCAGAGCGCCCATGAGATGAATTTTTTGTGGAGCTTTCCTTTTTGTTAAGATTTAACTACAACCCCTTCATGTTCTCTGCAAAAACACTGCAGGGACTTAAAGGAAAATGCAGTCATTTCCTTGGACACAGGGGAACAGTTTTTAATTTAGTAGATTTTTTTCATTGTAACTTTGAAAACTAATGTAATGCTGCTGCTTTGAGGAAAGAGTAATCTCCCCCAGAACGCAACAACTCTCACATCTTTCCCAGACACACTCACCTTACTCACAAAATGTGTCCCTCTGCAGTCCGTACACGATGTTGCTCTATTTCTGAAATATATCTTGGCCCCATCTGCCAAGTAGTGAACCCCAGCAGCCACCTGAAACAGGGCTCTGGGTGAGCCTTAGGAAAGGAAGTGGCAGAGGCAGGTTTGCAGAGTGGAAAGGGTTATGTAATGGCCTGTGCAGAACATAGCTTTGAAATGGGGTAGGGCCACTTATGGAGGGCTCCACATGCCATATGTACCCAAATTGTTGGATTAAGAGGATGCTATCAGGTGTGAAAGTGTGGTCATAACCAGCGCTGCCAAGACTTGTGTTTAGCACAACTCCTTCTGTACTCTCATTAAAGTTTAATTCTGTGGTTTTCAATGAAGCTGAGGTTTATGGTCCTATTGTTAGATAAGGGATACCCAGCAGGTAGCAATTCATGATAAAAGGGTTATTGGGCAATTTCTTCTCCAGTAATCATCAGATAGGCCAGTGGCAGAGTCAGGGGGGGAAAGAGGGTATGACACGCTCCCCACCCCCCGGCTCCCCTCTGGTGCCCAGTGCACCCCCAGCCTCCCCAAAAGCTGCTTCCACAACTGACATGGGCAAAATTCCAAATCTTCAGGGAAAGTGCTGATGTTGAGATTATTAACAGTGAAGGGCCATTCGCTTTTCAAAGCTAACTGGACACCCCTGCTCACAGTACCCGATTAGAAAGAAAAGGTCAACCAAATACTTTTTTTAATTTTACAATGCTGCCTTATTCTTTGACATGCAAATAAATAGTACTTATTTTGAAAAGATTCACGTTTTATTTAGATCATGCACAGCATGCTGCTTGCTTTCTGAAAATGAAGACAATTGTGACTTGCTGATAGCAAAATCAGCCCACAACATACTGCACAGTCACCTCATTTTTTTCCATGTCAACAGGGCATCCATCACTGTCTCCTTTTCTTGCATTCTGTCCTATGCAGCCTCACATTTATGATATAAAACTAACACAGAGAATACCAGAATACTAAGAAACACAAAGCACAGGATGCACCACTCACACCCGACGTGGGGCACAGCTAGATCTCTGATTCAGATCAGTAGGATTGGAGAAATTGCCACATTTAGCCTCTGACAACTTAAGCCAAATAAATACATAAATCAAACTGCTGCAAACACCCTCATTTTAATTGGGCTCCACACTTTAAGATGCAAAGGCTAGAGACAGATGACACTGTTCAATGTCTCGTGACAGCATCCCATACAGTCCAATCTTTAAGGAAAATCCCATATGTGCATCAGACAATTCAGTAGATATGGTTCTGTATATATTTCAGAAATTAGTGTAAATGAAGGAGTGAAGTTGGTTGAAATGAGCTGCCAGCAGTTTGTCCACATTATTGGCCATTACAATGTTTTTATTAGTGACTTGCCCGAAGTCTACTATGTGGCCAAACAATCCAATATATACCACGTCCAGACACTGCTGGTTGGGAAATGTTATTTTAATTACACCTCTAATGTTTTTGGCTAATATATGTCCTTGTCAGCAGTTTGTAACCCTGCACACTGTGATCCGCCCTTCCTTATTTCCCTGTGAACAAGGGTGATTTCAGTTAGTAGATGAAGTCTATACAGCAGAGCCTCAACCCACTAAACTAAGTTGTCATCATGTTCCTAAATGTTAGGGTATATGTATATGATGTTACAAATATGTGTAAACACCATACTAATCAATCACTAAATGATATGTAGGAATATGTTTTATTTCACAAAATGTGTCCAACTTCCCAAATTGTTACTCATGGTAAATCAGTTTAGTTTTTTAATGTAATATACATTGTTGTTTCTATTCTTTAAATTTGACATTGTGCAATGGAGAGTGGCATATATTCATTTGCTGGATTGCTTTGTACTCATTTCTTAGATGTACATTCACTGGTGTGCTCTTTTGTCCTTTTAGAGGTGATCATACTTTTTTCCGCTAACATGTTTCTATGAAAATTGTCTACATATTTTCAGGTTGATTTACTATGTGATGTGGTGCTTTGCCCAAGTCAGCTTTACTGAACACACGAATGTATCTTTTAAAAGCAATTTTGAAAATATATTGGGTGTTCATGTAAAAGTAAAAATGGAATGGGAGGATATGTAGCCTACTACCTTAATTACACGTAAAACCAAGCAACCTTGACCAAAATCCAACTTCTCCACTTGACCAAACAATGTGAGCCTGGCCAAATCACTGAATCACTGTTCACACGTCTCCTTAGCTGGCAAACTATAAAAGTTATAACATAGAAGTGTTGTTAGTTGTTTAAAGAGAATAATGTATGCAACATTTCACAAACTATAGTGTTGCAATGTATGTAATGATGGTATTGACTATTGACAAGATCGACCATATCCAGTACTTCGGAAGGTTTTTCGTTTCGGTGACAGCAAAGGACTTACAGCTGAATTCACAAAAGAAAGAAAGGCTCAGACTGACAAATGAAACGCTGTGTGCCACAGCAATATTGCACCTGAGGGGATCACTGCAGGAAGGCAGTGCCTCAATGAACAAAATAATGGCACTCCTCCTTGTGGTGTCCTGGGTATCAGCCATGTCAATTACACGGCAGTGAACTGTGACCCAGTGCAGCGTAACAGAATACTGTGACCCAGAGCGTAATGCTCCGGAAGCTGAAGGTGACCGGATGTTGAAAAATGTTAAGTGCTTCAGGAAGTGACTTTATTTATTGGAAGCAATAGCATAATGTTTTCCAAGAGTGCAGTGATCACCTAAAGGTGCACAGTTACGGCACACCATAAGGGCCATGTCACCCGGAAGTACTTGTTTAGAAGTTGCAGAATGGGCTGTAAGTTAATTGATCATTTGCGCTCTGGAGGGACAAAGTGACTGAGAAATAAGTATTTAGAAGTGGTGTAGTCAGTTGTATGTAAGGTGATTCTGATTGTTCAAATAGATCACTTATAAAGTAACTCCAATTATGTACAGTAGCGCCTTCTCTTCCAAACAACATCGGAATAATGCACTTTGGTAACTGGGAGGGCATCGGACATTTGGTCGTTACTTGTAGGAGCCCCAGTTAATTAAAAAGGTCATATGCAGAGGAATGTCATGAAACTCCTCGGTGTTTCTTTGTTCTGCCAACCCCATCATGTAAATCTATTCCCACCTTTCCATTGGCCACCACTAATGACCAATCCATTCTGGCAAACATTTAAACTACTGGGATTTCCAACATACCTCTTAGAGGGTTTAATATCATTAAGCATCCTTAATTACATATTGTCCAATTCAATATTGATGGGAAGACTACTCTCTCTTTTTAAGTAAATCTTGGATGACGTCAAGGATATTTGGTGACCCAGATTTTATTTAATCTTTCTACAGTCGAATTAAGAGGGTCCTGAGTGAGTGTGGGGCTTACACACCTAAAATAGAGAGCTTACCTATCCCAATTGTGTCCGCTGTACTTGCCAGAGGCCCCAGATCTTTGCAGAAGCTTCTTGAGGTATTATACAACTTCATGAGGTTTAAATGTGAACCTTGATAAATCACCAAGAATGTTTTTTTCTTGAAATCTTGTAAAGGAAATTGATGTTTTACTACAGGTACACAATCTATTCCATTTGTGGAGCAGTGTGTCTATCTGGATGTGAGATGTATCCGTGCTTTAACTCTTATGGTCCACATAGAAAAGCAGACACTAAGAATGAATCAAGCTATTGGTTGGATATTTAAATTTGCTTAAAGATTTGAGACCCAACCTATTGACCATGTTATGTTATGTTGAATTTATACCGCGCACCGATACCACCAAAGGGTAGTGCTAGGGAGAATACTCATAAATGTGCTAATTTCCTTTACCTTAGAGACCCCCCAGCAACTTTGCTAGATTTTGAGGACTTGATTGTTTTTACCGGGAAAGAGTGTAAGCCTTTTTTTCCCACTCTTTCGTGTATTTTGATGTGTGTTTTACTTTTGTGTTCTTTGGATATGGAGTTTTAGACAACTCCATAGGGATCATCTTTTCTTGTGTGTCACACAGCACCCTCAGTGCAGTGGCACAGGGATGTCTTTAAGACTTCCCAAGGTTTAAATACCTTCTCTAGGACTGACTACTGTCTCCCAGTGAAAGCAAAGTTACATTGACTTTGCTAGTCTTTATAAATTGCTAGACCCTGCACACACTGCCTTACAGCATAGTGCTGAAGGGAATACCTAGTATTCCTTATGCCTAGAAAACTCATTTAGCACTCAAATGCTACCCTTTCCTCTCAGAATGGCTGATGGCAGTGGTATCGCCATGATTTTCCCGACCGCAACCCGTTTAAACGCTCCGGTAGCAAAAATTCACTGGAGCCATGTTTTTTAACATGGCGTCTGAGCCCCCTCTGTAAAAACAGGTTCCGATCGACTTTTTTTTAACCATTTCTTTTTGGAAAGGTCCTTCTAGTGTGTGTCTCTGCGTGCCAAACCAGGTTTGGTCCCTTTGTTTGTTTGCCTTTGGCGGTCGTCAGTACTGAAGACCTCCTCTGGTGCCTGAGTGTCTGGGTTGGACAGAAACGGAGGGAGGTGCCCGAAATTCCCTGTGCTTAGTCTCCTAGGAGACCCGATTGCACTTTGGCATGATTGGCTGGCTGACTGTCTGGCAAGGACAGCCACCATGCTGGGTGAGTGGCAGCTAGGCTGGAATGAAAGGGAGGAAACTGTTTAAAAGGCAGGGCTCTGGGACTTGGAAGGCAGAGTCGACCACTGGAACGAAAGAACCAAAGCCGAGCTGAAGGAAGACGGCTGCTGCAACTCCTGGACCGTTGGTTTGCCCGGGGAAGCCCCACTGCAGGTCCGAATCACCTGAAACTCACTTGACAGAGAAGCCCCTTGAAGGAGCACTTCTTCCCTTGAGCTAGTGGGAACAACCAACTTGCAAGCCACCTGGAAACAGTCTCTATACTGGTCGAATTTTCTTCAGAGTGCTGTAGAAAACCGGATAGCCAGTGAGAAGGATACCATCTTGTGGACATTAAGGCACTCAAACCTTAAACTGATGTTTTGCCAAGCTTGTAGATCCATCCCCATGCATTGCAGGAACCTCCCGACGTCCTCCCTCTTGTTCCCATGACTGAGGCCCAGGAACAGCGAGATCTGCAGGAACTGCCAGGAACAATTGCCTCAGCTACAGCTTTTCTTCATTACCACGGTACTGTGCAAACATGGTTGAGAAATCCTCTCTGCCGTGGTGAAAGTTTGTGAAACTTTCCCAACTTTGGAATCTTGTTCGCTCCTAATCCGACATATAACTCTTTTTCGTGCAAACTACTTCTGAGAACATTGGCAAAGACTTAACCGTTTACTAGCAGAACTGTGCTATCCTATCCAAGACACTTGTCCATTGACTTTGACCCAAGCCTATTGAATTGAACTGCTTCTAATAGTGAACTGAAACTATTTGCCCTGCCTTAGAAAGTATTTGTGTTTAATTCTTATAACTTGTGTCTTTAACTTCCATTTAAAGTTACTGAAGTGTCATTTTGCTCTCACCTCTTGGGAGTCTAACTTGTTCAGAAATGTATTGGTTTGGTACTGGAGTGTATTATAGTGTGATATTGAGCTGCTTATTTATAGTGGAATGTTTTCTAAATGACTGTGTAAATAAATTAATATTGTTTTACCAAGAAACCTTGTGTAAGTGTTTGTTTGAATCACTGTGATTACAAGTCCTTTGTGTAACACATTGTACTGCTCACATCACTCTTGAGATAAGCCTGGCTGCTCAGCCCTGCAACCACAAAACTGTGTAGTACAGAATTATACCAAAGGTGAGATTGTGCTTACACCATTTGTCTTACTTGTGTGTAGTGTTCCCTAAGTGTACTGCATGCGATTCTGCCTAACAGATAGTCTCCAGTTGCTCATGTGACTCTGCAAGAAAGAGGACAGGGTTGGTTGGTTAGTGAGGGAAGAATGATAGGATAGGTCCAGAACCAGGAGAAACTGGCATCTGTGTGTGTTGGTTTGCAGTTGGTAGGTTGTGTGCACTAGATTGTTGTATCCGTACAGGTAAGTTCCAATGCCTAGTATGTTTTCTTTGTGGCTGTTTGTTGTGTTGGGGTGTGTATGTGTGTTTTATGTGTAGATTGCTGGCATTTAGGGTTCTGTGCACTGGCTCGTTGTATCCGTACATGTAAGGCCCAATGCCTGGGATATTTCTATGTGACTGTTTGTTATGTTGGGGTGTTTATGTGTTTATGTGTAGATTAGCAGGTGTTAAATGTTGTGCACGCTGGCTTGTTGTGTCCGTACGGGTAAGGTCCAGTGTCAGTGTTTATTTGTTGAAAGTGTGCGTTGCTTGTGTTGGGTGTGTGTTCGGGTATAGGTTGGCTAGCCCAGTGGGCATGTATAGTGTTTGGGAGGTGTGTTTCAGGAAGTAGTAGAGGGGTGTTAGAGAAGAATTTAGCTAGTACTCAAAGCACTATGTGGCCAACCGACACTGTCCTATCTGTTGTGAAAAATGACTAACCTCCATAATTCTATCCATGGGCGATGCATGGGCAATCTTCATAATTCAATTGAAGTGTGATGCATACTAAACTTCTCAATTCTAAGTGTGATGCATGGTTAATCTGCACAATTATATATAAGTCTGACACATGGCTAAACTTCCCAATTCTATCTAAATGTGATGCATGGTTAATCTTGCCATCTTTAAATGTCCCACACACAGGTAATTTGTAAAAAAACAACCAGACTGCATGCTGTTCTTCAAGCTCCTGGTACCCTAAACAATCTCCCTCCCCGTCCCCCTCTCTCATGTCCGTAATGCTAAAGCCCACTCAGTGGCACTATATGGAGCAGGAACCTGCTGCTATTACAGTGATGATTTACTGCAAAAAAACAAAAATGGGATCTGTAAACGGCTACTGTGATTACCTGGATATGGAATATACAATAGACTGCTTTCATCTTGAGCCTATTATTTTACTCCATGGCATTTTAGGAAAGCAGCTCATTAAACTTCCTTGGAACATTCCTAAGCACATCTGAACAAGCGAAAGAGCTAATGCTGTGCCTCGGGTTGCATACATTAAGAGGCTGATTCATGGAATTATTTGCGCTGAAAAAGGGCGATGTGTACGCCATTCTACACGCAAATCCCTGTTTAACAAATGGGGATTTGCAGGCAGAATGGCGCACACATCGCTGTTTTTCAGGGCAAATACTTCCATGAATCAGCCCCCAAAACTCTATTGCTTCTTTTTGCACCCTCTAGTTCTTTAGATCAGCTGGCACGTGTCCTTTCACAGAAATGGATCAATTAAACGGACTATGAAGATACTGGAGATACTATGATCTTACCCCTTTTCTATACAGGAAAACAACCATAACTTGCGCGATTGCCTTATTATAAGCACAACACATTTGGGGGTAATTCATGGATTATTTGCGCCGAAAAAACGGGATTTGTGCGCCATTATGCCCGCAAATCCCTGTTTAACAAATGGGGATTTGCGGGCAGAATGGCGCACAACTCCCGTTTTTTTCGGCACAAATAATCCATGAATTACCCCCATTGTGTTTCAATTGGATATTGTTATATGTGATTATGTCCAGGTGGTCTGGCAATTCTGCAAATACTGTATACAATATACAAATACTATACACAACAATCTGTTTACTTTCTATGCAGACACTGAAGAGTCGGAACTATTGTTTTTTTGCCCTACAAGATAAGAAATTAGGAAAAGAGCGCTGAGACCAGTCCTTTAAGAGTTAGGATTTAAGCAATGTCATACCGCAATGTTATTCCTTCTCTGGCCAATTTCAATGTACCACACGTGGGTTCTCCAATATTATGTGAAACAGACAGTGACATTCAGAACTAAGACAATGGAACGTAGGTTTTTACTAATATATTTTATTTAACGTGTCGTGCATTTCACTGAAATTATGCTGCTATTTGAAAATTTGGAAATCTGGGCATGTTGTCGTTTTTTTTAATAGATTTTATCCTGAACTGTTCATGGTATTAATACTGACATAAAGTTACTGAATGAGTGAGTGAATGAATGACCAATCCCTTCCGGTACAATGTAGGTGCTGTGCCTCATGGTGGTCATTTGGCAGACTCTGGTCTTCAGGGGTCTGCAACCTGTGGCTCTCCAGATGTTTTGGACTACAACTTCCATCGTCCTTCACCGTTCACTATAATGGCTATGTCTGATGTGAGTTGTATTCCAAAACACCTGGAGAGCCAAAGGTTGCAGACCCCTGCTTCATTCTATCGTTTTCCAGCAGTTGTTTGTCCATGAGACAGACCCCGAACCCCATCTTTTTCACCCCTCCTTGCTTTTTCCAACATATTCTGTATACTGCTTTGAATATTGTTTGCTTTGTCAGTGCCTCTACCCTTTGCCTTTCATCATATTCTAAAAAGAAATGCGAGTTTTATGTCTGGCTTGACATAGCCTGCAGGCTGAAATGGACAACTTTTAAAAGCTGTATTGTTGCTAATGCTTCACTTTCTTTAAAGACCACTCATAAAACAGTGTCCTGTCACTGCAGTAGCAAATACTAAATTACTCCACTCACGATTCCCCGGACAACCTGCTGCATCATCACACATCTCGCTTTGATAATCGTGCCTGCTTTCAAGAATCATTTCCTACGCCCTTATACAGACCTGACACCGATATTTCAACTGCATTGCAAAAGCATTGGTAGTGTTATTTTCTTGTCATGTTTGAGTTCCTGCCTTCCCTGAACAAAATAACTCCGCAAAACCATATGTTTACAGCTCGCTCGCACAGTATATTGGTGTCATTTATTTGTATTCTCCTGGGGAGAACAGTCTTCCATTGTGGCTTCGCTACTATGCAAATAAAAACATGCATTTCTGATGGTGGTCTGCTTTGATAAGTGCGCTGTAGAAAGCAGCCGCCTAGAAACCACTTGCTTCACTATATTGATTGGGAATGTAATCAGCATCTTTGTTTTCAAGTATTTCATGATGAAGCCACAGAATAACAAGTAAGCATACACCCGGGACTTATACAAATCTGAAAGCAACAGTGGAGCAATGATTACAGCTCTCTTTAAAGATGTTTCTTACACATGAAGTAGAATTGTAAGCGTTGTCAGAGTGAAACAAACAAAAAGCACAGGAATGTTACACACCCTGGCAAAGATGTCAGACATGCATTAGAGTGTGTGTGGATGTGTGTGTGTTTGATCACGTGTGCGTGTGCATGTGTGTGCATCATTCACCATTCTGAGTAGTCTCCTTTCTAGAACGTGTTGCTCTCATCTTTGAATATAGGACAGTCACAAGGCAGTGCACTCTCGAAAGCATTGGCATTGACTTGCTGCACACCCACACGCTCGCAGACGTATAGTTTGATGTGAAGGCACTGTTCTGCAGAAATGACTATTGTTTTTCAATATAAAGCACAAAGACAATGGGCTTACATTAAAACTGTGAGCCCAGCTAGAATGACTACTCATGCCCACACAAAGCTAACAACTAGCATTCTGTTGGATATAACAGAGACTTCCTACTATGCACGTTACCTTTTATTTATTTTCTAAAAGCAGTAAGGTGTGCACACAAGAAAGAAAACGACTTCAAAACCCTCTCCCTTGAACTACATTTCCCATAAACCCAGTGTTTTCATGGGACGTCCTCTGCACTCGTCATTGCTTGCTCCTCCAATAAAGAAGCCATAAACAGTAAAGATGTTCTCTTTTCTTACTGCTGGAAGTACCACGAGATACTTATGCTATGTTATGTTATTAACATCTTATGAGTAAAACACGCCCGAGGGCCTCAGTGTGCTAGAACCGGGAAAGGAGCAGTCAAAGAATGGTTAAAACACAAGACAGGAAGTTGTCAACAGGAGGTCTACAGCGTTATGTTCTCTCATATGTTTAATGTTATGATTTGATGCCTAGAATACTTACCGGGAATCCATATTACCCCTTTCCCTATTTTTCCTTGTCATTGTACTTACTTTTAAGTCTCAGCCTCCACAGACAGGAACCCTTTTCTGATTTAAACGGTTGCATTCCTCCCCACTAGGTATAATCCCTCCTCATTCCATTTCAATCCCAGTGAACTATTTCCAACTGAGGATCATGGGCCCTACCATCCCTCATAGGGAGAGAGCAGAGGGTTGCAAGTACTGTGACGAGGAATAGTAGGACTAGGAGTAATGAGGATTATCATCAAAACATCTAGGTCTTACCTCAACATCCTTCTTCCTAGTACCTCTATTTACTTTTGTTGAATACCAAATAACAAGATGAAAAGGGCCTATAAAACTGCAAACTACATACACGTAACACATTCCGTCACACACTTTATTGACAAACAGCTGGTACTCAATTCCAAATGTTCACACCAGCACCCATGACATCAGTACCAAAAGCACAGGATTGCTGACTGGCCACAATTCTTATGTTATGTTATGTTATGTGCATGCTTATTACGTGTCGGTAGCCCGCAGGCATCAGGGTGCGGGAAACCAAGAAGATCTGAACACGAATCACCTCATTAAGACAGGTAGAAAACCTAGAGATCAAAACTCTAATGCTCATTGAAACAATGAGGTTTTTAGCGATTTCCTAAAACTCTGGTAATTAGCTTCAAGCCGTAATGCCATCAGCAACTTGTTCCAGAGATCTACTGCTTTCACCGGGAAAGATTTGCCTTGCCTAAGTGCGCACTTAGCCCCAGGTCTGTTCAGCGTGCCCTTGTCGGCTGATCTTAGGCATCTTCCAGGAGCATAGAAAGAGAAATGTTTTTTGAAATAGCTAGGGGCCTCTCCATATAGGCATCTGTGAATTATAGTCATGGCCTTGAACCTGACTCTCTCCTCCACTCTTAGCCAGTGTAGTGCTCTTCTCCCTGTTGACACATGTTCTCTATTATTTATGTTCTTGACTATGCGAACTGCGTCGTTTTGTATGACTTGGCACTTTTGAATTTCCCTTTTTGTGGCTCCTAGCAAGAGAGCTTTGCCATAGTCAAGTCGTGACAGGATGATGGCCCTTGCGATTGTCGCAGCATTGACTTCATTAATGAAGGGTTTTATTGCTCTCAGAAGTCGTAGATAGAAGGTGTTGTTTTTCTGCAGGTATCTTACCTGTACCTCTGCACCCACTGAGGCCTCTACCATCATCCCGAGAGTTTTAACATGCGGCAACACCGGGATGTTAGCGTCCTTGATGGTAAAGGACTTATATTCATTCCCTAGTTTGCATCTGGCCTGTCGCATGCCGAAAATCAGCAGCTCTGTTTTGGTATTATTTAAACACATCCAATGATGTTGCATCCAGTGGTCTATGATGTTATAAACCTCTGAGATTTTAGCACTATCAGTGGTGTAATCACCAGTGAGTTCAAAGATGAGCTGCGTATCATCAGCGTAATTTGTAAAGAAAACGCTGATGTGTTCCAGGAGTTCGCAAAGGCTTCTCAGATATAGATTAAACAAGAGAGGTGACAGGCTAGCTCCCTGCGGGACTCAGTAATGGATGGGAGCGGCCTCGGAGAAATTGTGAACCCAATGTATTCTAGCACTCTGATCTTTGAGAAAGGATGATAACCAAGCCAAAGCCATAGGGGAACAACCAACAATGTTGGCCAGTGCCTCCTGAAGGAGCTGGTGATCCACCAAATCAAAGGCCGCGCTTAGATCGAGAAGCATGAGAATCCCTGTTTTGCCTTTATCTCTCAGGCCCAATATATGCGACTGGAGGTCCAGCATAGCAGATTCAGTGCTATGGGAGGCCCTAAAACCTGATTGTTGATTGTGCAACAGCTTCAGGTCTTCCACATGTTTTTGCAGTTGGTTTGTGGCAACTTTATCTAGCACCTTCAAAATAAAGTTTGAGTTAGTGATGGGCCATAGGTTCCCAGGATCTTTGGTGGGAATTAGCTCATAATGTCTAATGTAAGTATTTGGGGTGGCCTAGATAGTGTAAGATAAAATGAAAGACACATGGGACTGGCTCAAGTTTAGACCAGCCCTACTCTAGTTTCAGACGTAACATTCAGAACTGGTTCCGCACGAAGGACAGTTCACAAACCTAGGCCTCCCACTGAATGACACCCATCTCTGACATCTTGTTTATATGACTCTGTTTACACATCTACCCGTATTATACCCTCTTTGTTTCCTTGTATTTATATCTTGTTAAAGTATGTATTGTAATAACCATCCTTTGTAAATAAGCTCTAAATATTCTTGTAACTGTTGCGCCCTGCTACCTGAGGGTTTGGTGCTCATTATCAAATCAAATAAACAAACAAACAAACAAAGTGGGGAGGTGCCAGAACAATGCATCACTTTATTTATGATTTGTGCTTTTCATCACCTACCACGCCTATGATGTGCTTATGGATTACAAGTAGTTACCTACTGCCTTAAGAAACGTCATCCCACAAAAAACATAGAATTCCACACATAACAGGAACACTCATGTGTACTGGCCCAAAAACTGAGTTTTGAGTAACTTTAAATCAACAGCAGGAAATGCTAAAAGCTCAGACCTTACAAATCATGGAACTGATTATCCAAAAATCAGAAGTGCCAAAGTGTCAGAAGTGTGATTAAGGAAGCGAGAGAACATGGTCTGTGATACTGAATTATTCACTTTAAAGTCCTGAAATTCAAGTTAATTATCCTGTTATTTCAAAGGATATTGGCATGTTTTCCAAAGGAGCACCTTTCGGCTGCACACAAAGAAAAGACTCAAATGTAGGTTCTAAACTTGCAACAAGAGAAACTATGTTTAAAAGATGAGATTTAATTTAAATTGTGAATCCATTCAAAGCTACAAATTCATTATTGTCAAATGTACTGGACAAGATATGGTGTATTGGTTTACACTTTGTCATTACAATCAATGTGAACTGGCCTCACATACATACAGAATCATATGATGCTTTCAGTTTGTATGAGTAATACTAGTTAGTTTTCCAGTGAAATAACTCACAAACTCACTATTTCACTTCATCCCTGCATACATGTTCCCATGTGGTTGGTGGCATAACCTGTGTTTGCCTCTAATCACAAACATCAATGAATCCTAGGAACAAAAGGGCCATCTAGAACAGGTCCTCAGGATTAATAAGTGACCCTCAACTTTGTGAAATCATCTCAGTAGAAGAAATTCTTATAAATACAGCCTAAACATCCCTAAGACCAAAATCTACAGTGTGCTGCCCGATAGCCACCAGGACTGTTCTCCTGAGGCTGGAATTCAAACAGATCTTATTTCACTTAGAGTGCCACATTTGAACTATGTCTCCTCCGACCTAATTGAAACTAAAGACCTTTGTCAGCCGACACAGGTTACTTAGTAACTCAAAGGCAAACTCATATCAGAGTTGCACTTTCCTAAGAAAACAAAATCTAAGACTGGAACTTTGCATAAGAAGTAAAGGTTTATTGGAAGTAACATTACAAATGCATTTAAATATGTATTTTTTAGATAAATTCACAGCCAAATCAGTTATAATCAAATGGAAAAGTGTGTTGTGACCATGAGATTTCCCTCGATCAAATAAATCCAAAGTTAATATTTGTAGGATTATAAAGTAAATGAAATTATTAGTATTAATAACTTCAACAACAAAAAACAATGCCACACTTTCATGTTGCCTATCGAGTCCTCCTTCTAGAGTGGGGGTCCCAGAAATCCATATTACATCTATGTGGCATGTTGCTAAGAAGAAATATTGCATAAAAACGATTTGCATTTAAACATATTAACAGCCAACAGACCTCCATTTTATTTTCTGGTCACATGTATAGAAATTATGATTAGCAGATAGATGAAGAATGGGATGTGTATGCTAGGGGGGTGTCTGGCTATTGAGCAAGCAATGCAAAAGATGTGACAAACCAAAAATGCATTGTCATCGATGACAAATCATGGGAATATTTCCACCAATGAAAACAGGTAAAAAACAGGGAATAGGGCTGACTCTGAAATCAAAAGCTACAGAGAAGGGATGCCACCGGTTCCAAATAGATGAGTGCTGAACCTGAACATTAGCTGGAGAATTGACCCCTATCCATGGAGATAATATTACCTGGAGTAGACTTGTTTTCCAAGAGGGAGGAAAGATTGACTAGGAGTTTTTTTGGAAAGCCCATTCTGACTCAGAGGGCCTCATTATGACTTCGGCGGTAGCCATGCCGCTATTGGCGGCATGGCTGCCACCGAAATCGGGTCTGGGTTCCCAGAATGGGGAATTACCGGGCCATTCTGAGTTCGGAGGGCCCGGTAATTCCTCCCTCCAGGAACCCAGGCCCAGACCTTCCCCATTCCCACCTGAGCCCCCATAGGGCTCAATGGAAATCGGAGAGGGTGCAAACAACGGGCCGATTACCAGCGGCCCGTTGTTTGCTCCCTCTTCCCCTCGCGGGACCCTGTAAGGACGCCTGGTTTGACCAGGCGTTACTTACCGGGTCCCACGAGGGGAGCTTGTAATGAGGCAGAACGGGTTTAACGGGTCCGCCTCCTTTAGCGCAGCCCGTTAACCCGTTCCGCCTCAGTCGTAATGAGGCCCAGAATGTTTCAAAGTGAGTAATTAGATAAACCCCACAGAATCATTGCGATGTTAAGTCCCCATGGTGTGAGGAAATTTGGGAGTTGATTTTGCTTGGGGGACACTCATTCTAAATAGAAATGCTCTGTGAAGGTCAGACTGGACCAAAGGGGGTACTACACTGAATGGATTTATGTGGCATGTAGCCTTTGACAGGGCTGTGTTTTAGCGCCTTTTCTATTTAACGTTGTACATTCTGGGAATAGGAGCGGCTTTAGGTACTATTGTCACAAATCCACCGAAACTGGGGCCCATTAAATTGCAGTACCTTCTATATGCAGACAATGCTGTCTTACTAGACTATACCGCAGTGGGTTTGCAAAGTTCCTTCACTGTCTTGGGTGAATATTTTAATGACCATGGTTTACACATTAATGTTTCCAAATACATGGTCCTGATTATGAATCAGTGTAAGCCTTTGTCTGGGAGAACACATTTCTGTTAGTTCATTGACGTCCAAAGAATGGAGGAGGTCACTTAATTTAAATACTTGGGTATAGTCTTTAAAGACAAGAAATCATTGGTCATGGCAAATCAGGCACTTGAACTAAAGCCATCTTGGCTGCATCTCAACTTTGAGTTTTTGATAATAAATATGGCCGATTTTCTCTTGCCCCAGTGATTAAAATGCACAATCAAATATTAGTCCCCAGATTGATCTATGGGGCAGAGGAATGGGAGGAGGGTTTATTGTGGTTGAGAGTGGAAGCAGTAATTTGGAATCATGTTTTATCCCTCCCTCTGAGTATTCCATTGGCCGTGATCCGACATATTTTGGGCCTGGTTTCATTGGAGGCCATCGTCTCTAGGCGAAGATTACAGCTACTAAGAAGTATTTTACTCCCCCCAGTGGGTACTTTATTTTACCAGCTAAATACTTCTGTTACTCGAGGAGATTGCATTAGTCTGACTCAGTGGATCAATCGTTCTCTGACTATTCCCAATTTTAACAGTGTATAATTTTGTGATCTGGAATACACTACTATGAAGGTTAAAAAGAAAATATTCTAAAACGACTGGATTTCTAACAGATCTTGCCTAGAATCGTATGAAATCTTTGACCATTTTGTGTTGGACATTAAGCCTTGTAATAGAGTGGAAAAATATTTGATTAGACATCCCACAAAGAAATTCAGGGATTTTTGGTTACGCTTGAAATTAATTGTTCTCTGGACGAAGGATGTTTTGGGGACACGTAACAGGTAGTCTAATGTAAATGATCCTGTCAGTACTGCACATTGTCGAATGAAACTTTAAAACATGTAATTATTGAATGCACTGCACTTTGTGACCATCGTAAAGTAATGATTGAATCATATTTTAGAAACAAGCCCTTTTTACTTATGTACATTTGTGGTGGACTCTTCTCTTAGAACCTAGTGAGAAACTTGTCATTACAGTGAGGAACTTTGTAAGTGACTTGTTTTAACTGTTTTTTGTTTTAAAGATAACTTGTAATGTTGTATATTGATGTATGTGTGTAAAGTTTTACTGGATAAATCTACATCAACCAAACCAAATAAATAAAATGAAGCCTAGATTGTGCCAGCTTCTCCTTTCAATTCCCACAGTGACCATATCACAAGAGACAGGCCCTGCTTGCCCCTCAACAACCTTAGCTGGGATATGAAGCGCAGTAGAACCTATACTGGTGCACTGCCAACCCCATCAGAAATGGGACTGAGAACTCCGTGGTCAGTAGGGCACCACTAAGAGAAGCATCAATGTGCAATCCCAATGCCTATTAAACATTGCTTGCATTAAAAGGATGGGCGGAAATGCATACAGAAGAACCCTGCCTAGCCAATCCAACAACATTCCATCCACTCCTTAAGCTTACTTGCTTGGAAATCTGGAGTAGAACAATGGAACCTGAGCATTCTCTGGAGAGGAAAAGAGGTTCGGGCTGAGAAACCCAATCCTTGCCCCATTTTTTCATAACATTGCCTGTTATAGTGTCATCACCTGTAAGGAGACAATCACCCAGCTGAGCCAGTCCAGAGTGCCATTGTTCACTCTCCTGATAATCACTGCTCTCAGGGAATCCAACTTTGATTCCGCTCAAACCACCAGACCACTTGCCAATTCCCCCATAACCAGATACTGAGTACCTCCTTGCAAATGTATCTAAGCCACTGTTAATATATTGTCAGTTCAGACCAATACAGGATGCCCTTGCACCATGCTTGAAAAGACCACCAGCTCCTTTCAGTTGGAGAAATGTGAGTGATGAGTGAGATCCTCCAGAGTTGCCCCCCATTCCACTGGCATCTGTGGTAAGAGTGATTTGCACTGTTCTCGCCAGCATAAACCCCTTCTTCAGTGTGCCCAAATTCATCCACCAGTGAAAACTGCCCTTCAGCTCCTGCATCACTGGCAGCATAAGTGTAAGTCCTGTAAATCTGGACACCAATGTCAATGGAGATGAGGCATCAAGGGCACCCAATGCAACCGTTCTTACAGCATAACACAACACAAGTTGATAAATGCCCCTGTACCCTGATCAATGTCCTGGCTGTCTGAATCCTGCACAATTCCTATACAAAACACCTGAGGATGAACAGCTCTATCCAACTGGAGCAATTCTTGTCCCAGGTCCATTCAAAAGTCTGCCCAAATGAAAGTCAGATCCAGCAATGGCACCAGACATGATTTTTCCTCATTGGCAAGTATGCCCAGACCAGTAAGATGAGAACATCCAGACTGCACCCCTTCCTCTAAGCTGTAATTAACCACTGTCCAGGTTAGGAAAGACCTGCACCCTCTCCAGATGCAGCAAATCCACTACTAGGGCCAAGACCTTTGTGGACACCCATGGTATTGACTGAAGATGAACTGTGAGAGATTGGAACTGAAGATGATGCCTACCCTCAGCAAATCGCAAGAAATTACTGGTGCACCCTCTAGATTGGGAAGTGAAAGTATGCATCCTGCTGGTAGATGGATACCAGCAAAGTTATTTACCGCACCAGAGGGATAATCTTCTGAAGCAATTCCATCCTAAAAGGAAGTGTATCCCCAAACTCACTGATCCTCCTCAAATCCATCACCAACCAGAGCTTGTCCAAAACCTTTAGGACCAGAAAAGTGATTGAATAGAAGTTCTGACCAATGCATACCCTGGCCACTCTCTGAATGGCCTTCTTGGTCAATATCCCTGGACTTCATTCTGCAGTGCCAATCTCTTTGGTATATTCCTGGGCCAAGTTGTTTTGGCAGATCCTGAGTGTGAGGGAAGAGCCAGGAAGTCTATTTTCTACCTCAGCTCACCACTTGCTTGTCCCAAGTATCGGATGACCAAAGGTCTCACATGTCACATAAATAATTCAGTCATCCCTCCACCAGGCTTGGCTGACCATCAGGACATCTGTCCCTCTGGCTGACAACAATACTTGGGGGATTTGTGATGTACCCTCTCCTTCCTCTTCCTCTGCTGCCATGACTGGGAGGAAGACACAGCCCTGCCAGATCTGCAAAGCCTATGCCGTTGAGAACAAGACGGTTTTGTGGTCTTAAATCTGATTTTATTAGCTTGCTTGTACACCTTAAGAACCTTGTACACCTTCTCTGCCAGAAAAAGGCAGTTTCAAAGTGGTCTCCTTATGGGAACATTCATAATGCCAATCTTCAATATGCAGATGCCACCTACCAGATACAACAGCACCCATTGTCATTGCACCAACCCGCACCACATTAAAAGGTGAGCTCTAACAAATATTTAATTTAAGCTGCATCGCCTTCAAAATAGTTGCACAATCAGACCTTCCACAATTGCTGTGTCCAGCCTCCAAAATCTCCTAACGCTATTCCTTTTCAGAGCCAAATATGCCTCAGAATAAGACTAAGCTGCATCAGCCTTATTAACCACAGTATCACACATTGCAGGTTTGTCCACAGCCATGTTGGATCTACCCACCAAACTGGCCAGTATGGGATCAATCTCCACAACTTCTGGCAAGGAGACATACTCCTCTTTCCAAGGCTAACATTTGGACATAAACTCTGAGTCGTCTCACTCCAACAATACCTTTTCTTTGATATCAGATGTAAGTTTGAACCCCAAGTTGGTTAACTCCTTGAAATGCTGAACTCTAGAGCCCCCCCACTCCCGCACCTCCATGCCATCCACTAGCTGTACCAGCACTTCCTCCAGTGTTTCTCTATCCAAATCAAGGCTGCTGGGGACTCAGTCATCTTCTGAATCCTCTGGTCCACTAAATAAAAAAGAAGCTGAAGAAGGGGATGACTGATTGAAAGAAGGCGAAGATGCAGCCACTCACTTGAATTTCCACCAACATCCTTCACATCGTCTGCAGAAACGTTTTCTGCACTCTCTTGTCAGAGGCAGAACCCCTGTTCCCATGACTCCTCCTTTTCTGTGCAACGACCAACAGGGCACAGAGGAAACAGACTCCCCCTCAAGCACCAGCTCTTCTTTCCTTTTCAAGAATGGTTTCTCCCACAGTGGGGCATGATGCAAAGGACAAGCACCAAACTCTGGAACAACTACCCACACACGACACACCAATAACCCAGCATCCAGAAGGCCAGTCACAAACTAACAGTTCCCAAGGTGCCTATTGAAATAGAGATTGCTTCCCGCACCTGAAACCAGTGCCCTTATTAGTATCTGAGGTACACCTCCCCTCCTGGATAGAGAAATCATAGCCCTGCAGCACCTGATTCACATCAGTGGGCCCAGTTGGAACACATCTATCAAAGCAACTGTCCACTAGAGCGGACATGCCTACTCGCTTGAGCAGGTAACTCTGTCTGCACAAGTGGGCACTGAAGCACAGTTAACTGGGACTGGGTAGGCCCACATTCACTTGCATGTATGTTCCCAAACCAACAATACCCACATGCAGTCCTTTCTTTCAATTGTGGGCTGCCAGGGGCAGAGCAAAACAGATACATGAAATGAGCAAGTCTGCAGCTCCAGCCAACTATCATATGTCTGCCAACTACAGCCCGGTACCTTGACTGATGAGAGACAGTGCCATGCAGCCCAGTCCACACAGGCTACCTAGAGCTGATGCTCCCACTGATGAGGCTGTAATAGACAGCAACACTCACATGATGCCAATGATTTGTAGAGCAAAGTTATGAACGTTGTGGCTATCTCAGTCTCTGTTTCTTTGATAGGACTTTTGATAAAAATCTAGAAGCCTTACACAAAGCATTTGAAAGTTCTTGAGATAAGGCTTTTGACCGAAAAAATCAATTGGTATCTGGCTCTAGTTACCAAGGGAGGGAGTCCTAGGACACGAATGTGGGGTTTGCTCCCTCTGGTTTTAAGGTCCAATATAAAAGGAAGCACTCTCAGCATGAAAGTGAAACATACCATGCATTATCACTGCCTACTGTCCCCAAGGAAAGTACAGGTGGGGACCATCCATGAATTAGTTCCTATTGCCTTTGTCTAGTCCCTCAGGAAGGGAAGTGATTGGTACAACTGGGGCCTCTTCAAAGATGTCGATAATCTGTCAAGAGAGGCCATCAAACATTGCATGTCCTCTAGTGCAGATCCTTAACATGGTTGAGATGGCCGAGTTAGAAGCTAATTTAGCAGCTAATGGAGCGTTCCGAAGATAGTTATTTGGCAGTCGGAGCAATGCTTATGAATTAATTGCCCTGAAGAGGTGAAATGGGATCTTGCTGAAAATGAGGGTAAAGCTTGGTGGGTCTCAGAGACACCTCCCTATTAGCCAATGAAGGTTCTAATCTCTTGGACATAATCCTGGGAAAGGATTACGTAAATATGTAGACACCTTTTCCTCCATAGATAAGGCCCATACACCCATATGGAAAATATTCTCCCCTCAAGTTTCTTTGAGAGACGGCCAAGCGAGGCGTGGCTCGTCCACCTGCTCTGCAAGAACTTCAGGCCCTGCAATCTTGCAACATGGATTTCAACAAGACTACTATCCTCCCAAACCATCTTTTTTCCTTCAGTGGGGTCAGGAATTCAGAAATAATAGTTCAAGGTATTAGAGAGGAGGTAGAGCATTTGCACAAAGTAAACACTCTTTTAATTCTTCCAGTCTTACATTTGGAAAGAGGATTTCATATTTTTTACCAAATAGGTTTCTACTTTCTGAAGAGCCTTTCGTTATATAGATGGTACAGGGGTCTCACTTGGAATGTGTTTGGTCCCCTCCCCTGCTCACACACAACAGGGAGATGTCTGTTTCTTCAGAGGGCCATGATAAAATTTCACAGGAGCGGAGGGAATTTCTGAACAGAGGGGCTATCAAGAGGGCTCCCTATTTACAGGGGGTGAAGTGTTGAACAAAGCTTCTTGGTAAAAAAAAGTTATAAACGTTTTGGAGTTGTGATAAACCTCAGAAACCTGAACAGATTTATAATGTACTGTTACTTCAAGATGGAGACGATTGTGCAGTTGAGAGACATTTTGCATCACTGAGATTGGCTCATCAGGGTGGAACTGAAGGATGCATATTTTATGGTGCCAATCTTCGAAGGGGGCAGCAGTGTTTTTTCTTTCTTCTTTGGATGGAATGCCTTACCGGCTATCAGACTTTCCCTTTGTGCTGACATCCACCCTGTGATGTTTCGTGAAGTTGCTGAGGGCTATAGCAGTTTTTTCCAGGACAACAGGAGGAAAGGGTGAGGCTTTAGATGTATCTGGATAATTTTCACATGGAAGCAAGTTACAGGGATGAGTCTCTGAGGAATCATAGGATGATGAATAGAGGCGCAAGGGCCGGAACAAAAAACATAACAAGAATTGAACAGACTAAAACAAGAAACCACAACATATTTAGAAGATGCTTCAAATAATTAAGAAGAATGATGCAGACAACCAAAAAACTCATTTAAGCAAAAAGGTTTTTAATTTTTTTCGAAATTGCTCATGTGATGCTGTTTCACTTAGGTATGAAGGGATATAATTCCAGGCCCTTGGCGTGGCTGAGAAGAAGGCACAGTTTCTAACCAATGTTAGTTTTAGATTCGGAACTGTGAAAAGTATCTGGTCATTTGACCTTAATATTCTCTGCATCTGTTTCCGTTCTAGGGTTTTGCTCAAGTATTCCAGGCTAATCCCTATCAAGCATTGGTGTGTTATATCTTATAGGCAAAACTTAATTCGTGTTTCTATTGGCGAATAGTGCACGTTTGTTCAAGTTTCCAAGACATGGGGCCTCATTCCAAGTTTGGAGGCAGCCATGGTGCTATTAGCACCATGGCTGCCTCCAAACTCGGGTCCAGGTCCGTGGTGTCGGAATGGGGACTTACCGGGACATTCCGACCTATGCGGACCCGGTAAATCCCCATTTTCAAAACCATTCCCCATTCCCATTTGAGCCCCCATAGGGCTCAACGGGAATGGGGAAGGAGCTAATAACGGGCCCGTAAATTGTGGGCCCATTATTAGCTCCATGGTCCCTTAGCGAGTCCCGCTAAGACAGGCTGGTAAAACCAGCTGGTCCTGGTGGGACCCTCAAAGGGACCTTATAATAGGGTGGTAGAGGGTTAACGGCACCGGCATCCTTACCAGTGCCGTTAACCCCCTACCACAAGGGTCGGAATGACCCCCATGGTCTCTTCTATTCAATCTTTCAATTGTTCTTATTGAACTATTTTTAATGATTTGGAATTCTTCTGCAATCTTCTTTTTTAATGCACCAGGAGGCTGCTAGAATAATCAATGTATTTCCTCGCAGCTCTTTTTTGAGTGAAGTGGACAAAGTTGTGATAGCAATTTAAGATAATACGCTGATGTTGAGACCAGGTTGTTTACCTGGGCTCTCATGTTCAATGCTTGGTCTAGATAGACACCCGATGTTTTGACTTTCATTTTGACCTTTCTCTGGCAGTCTGCGATCTGTAGATATAGATAATCTGCACTCAGTCTCTCGATTCTTTTACTAGTTTCAATGTTCTTTAACTCTGTTTTCTCGTCATTTAAGGTGAGACCATTTTTGATTATCCAGACGTGAATTAATCTGTATACTGCATTAATGGTCTCAACATCCTCATTGTAAACTCCGGACAGTGGAATCATGCATTGTGTGTCATCAGCGTAGTTGTGTGAAGTGCACCCACCCCTGTCCTCAAGCATCTGAAAGAGTGGAACCATAAAGATGTTATAGAAGGAGGGGGAGAGACACGCCCCTTGCGGGACCCCATAATGCATGTGCATTGGGGTGGCCTGAGCACCTTTGGTAAATATTCTGATCTGTCTATTTTCCAAGAAAGATTTCCACCCATTACGCTGCTTCCCTTGAAAAGATGGCAACAGTCTGTAGTCTTTCATTCAATATTGGAAGTTCCATTAAATCAAAACTGCTGACAGGTCTAGCAGCATCAGAATTACTAGCTGACCTTTGACCATGCGTTGCAAGATTCTGAATTTGAGATCCAGCAAAGCTGTCTCTGTTCCGTACCAAGGCCTAAAACCTGATTGTCATTTCTTCTGAATATTGTTATTTACTCTGTTTCTAGGCTACTCTATCTGTGCTTTTCAGAAGGAATGGTGTGTTGGTAATTGGCCGATAATTCAAAGATTTGAGAGTGTCCAACTAAGGTTTCTTTAAGAGGTGGCATTCTTTAGTACCTCAGGCATATGAGATTCTTTGAGAGATGAATTCACACATTTGGTAATTGGGGCTGATAATGCTTGTAGACACACTTACATGTATCATGCTTGCAGCTCGTTGGTTTCCATTTTAGGAGCATCAACACTTGTTCCTTCTGTTAAACTCAGACTATGTGCCTTAAAGTTTATATTCTCTTTAATGCGATTCAAGTAGTCAAGCACTGCTTAGAAAATATTGAGCAGCATGCTTTGTCTTCAACGGAATCCTTTATACTTTTTAGATGGGGGTTCTCCAATTCTTTTAATATTTTAAATAATTCTCGCAAATTGTGTTCTGCATTTGTTATCCTGTCATCGTGCATGGCTTTTTGGGCTCCAAGAATAGCTACTTCATATGTTTTAGCAGCTTTATTGTAATCTGTTTTGTCTTCCTTTTTTCCTGTATGTTTCCATGTTTTGAAGCATTTATTTTTGTCTACTTTTAAGTTCGGGGGTATACCAGCTCTTACCCTTTTTATGTGAAAATAGTTTAGTATGAATCGTAGCAATCGTATTTACTGCTTTCGTGAGAGTTTCTTGAGAAGCATTTGCTATTTCATTAGCTGATTCCATGTTGGCAACTTTATTCTCTAATGGAATGATCCAATTATCCATTGTCTCTGGGGATAATGTGTATATGTTACGTGATGATATCCAATTTCTGGGTTTAGGATTTCTGGTAACTGTTTTCGGGGCATGGTAGATCAAAAATTATCTCACCATGGATATGGAGACATAGTACTCTTACTGGCTGATAGGTTATACATGGCCACCCAGTCTAAGATGCTACCTTTAATATGAGTTGCATTTGACATCAGTTGACTGAGTTCCAGATCCCCAAATAGTACTCTAAACTCTATGGCATTGGCCTCTGAATCCTTCCCCAGCGTAAATTAAAATCTCCAAAAAGAATTAGTTTAGCTGATGTTTTAAGGATGAGAAGAACCTAGATAGCCATCTGGTTTACAAAAGCGGGCATAATATTTGTGGTCTATAAATCAGTATGAGGTTTATTGTAGTATTAGGATTAATGCTGACTTTGATATGTATTGTCTTCTAGCATGTTGGGCCCACCAGTTCTACTTCCCAAACTTCTAGTTCAGCCTTACAGATAAAGGCTACACCACCGCCCCTGCCATCTAATCTATCCATGCAAACTATCTCATAACCATTTGGTATAGCTGGAGATAATGAAGGGTCAACTGCCTCATGTATCCAGGTCTCTGTCACCGCACAAATATCTAAATCTTCTTGAACTATAAAATCTGCCAATTCTGTGGCATGTTTTGCTAACGACCTGGTGTTCATCAATAAAACTCATGGATTATCAGCCCTCCGTGATGCTATTCACGACAACTGTACCTTTCATATCGGCATTCTCTCCGGAAGGCGTGTGGACAATAAAGCATGGCTTTCCAACTCTGGACCATCTGTTGTGTATATACTTAATCAATGTATTGGACATAAAAGTGAGTCCCCCAACAAGTACACTGGAGTCCCTGGTATAAAATTACCCTGCTCCTCCATGGACCTATTGTTGTTATCTATCAAAGAAATGGTACGAATAGGGTTTTTGTCGGTGGTATATGAGGCATTTGCACGTGTTATAAGGGGGTCAAAGTCTGTTATGTAGTGAGAGACAATGTTTGCACAGGTTTTTTGGCTGCAGGTAACACAAAACTTTTGTTGCCATGTGATTGTGACATTGCTAGTCTAGCTGCGAGTATTGCCTCTAATGGATGCATTTGAAAAGGGGGGACGAGAAACAGGTAGACCAAAGGCTAAAGCTCACCTGCCCGAGCAGCTACGCAACACATTCAGCACGCAGTGGTACAGTCTGGCTTCTTGCTAACGTGCCATGCTAACGCACCTAGGAACGATGAAAAAGGCGCAAAAACTACAGAAAACTGGGAACTGTTGAACTCAGTGCAGCTGACAATGCTGGATTTAGTTAAAAGTCATTTTTCAACTAAAGTAACATTTTGATGAATGACTTTCATGTTTGAGGTTTCCTGTCATTTCGAAGGAATCCGAAATTGCTTCCTCCCAGACTCTGGTTTCGTGACAGTTTGGGTAAATTGTATGAATTACACTTTAAGACCGGATTAGGCAAGTTGAAATCAATTGAGAAGGAGTTAAGGAGAGTGGCACCATGTCCAATTATTTCAGTGAGGAATTTAGTCAGGATTACAGAGCTCCTGTCCTTTTCAGTCCTGCAGTCTTTATGAAATGTCCCTGCATAATTAAAAGATACAGGCCCTAAGAAAGAGTTATGACTATTCAAGATGAGCCCTACTTTACATAAAGGTAAGGACAAAGTGGTGGTTAACAAGCGTAGAGACCTGGCACAGGAAAGCTATTTTTCCTTCTTCAACAATCTACACTTATGGGGTAATTCATAGATTTCAGCACAGAGGCAGCACACGCGAGCAGCGCAGAGGGGGAGTGTGCGCCAGCGTGCGCCAGCCGTGTGCGCCAAACAGCATTCTGGCGCACCGCGTATTCATGGAATATCAAAGCCATTTTGAGCGCTGGCGCAGAGAACATCCTGCGCCCCCAAGAAGGCCCGTTGCGGAAGGATAAGGCATTGAAATCCCCAATGCAGCACAAAGGGCCGTGCTAACCATGCACCAGTTCACAGGGCCGGTACAGTGTATTTCGGGGGTGCGCGGGAAGTATCACACGTCATAGGCCATGGGCGAGCGGGGTACGTGTATTCTGGGGGTGCGCGGGAAGTATCACACGCGATAGGGCTTGGGCGAGCGGGGTACGTGTATTTTGGGGGTGCGCGGGAAATTTTGCACACGATAGGCCTTGTGCAAGCAGGGTACATGTAATTCAGGGGTGCGGGGGAAGTATCACACGCGAATTGGCAGTGTGGGTCCTCCCAGGTGTGCCCTCTCCCCCCTCCCCAGACCCTGCAAGCAGCCAACAACACAGGGGACTACCCTGCACCCCTTGCCATGACCTGCAGGCAGCCCATCCACCCTGGCCATGCCCCGCAGGCAGCCCACGGCACAGGGGACTACCCTGCACCCCTGGCCATGCCCCACAGGCAGCCCATACACCCTGGCCATGCCCCCCAGCCAGTCCACATGTCCCCCTGCATCCCCACCCACCCAGCAGTGACAGGCACCTGCCAGCAGGCCCCGACTCATGTCCCCCCACCCACTCACCCACCCAGCAGTGACAGGCACCAGCCAACAGGCCCCGACTCATGTCCCCCTGCACCTCCACCCACCCAGCAGAGACAGGCACCTTCCAGCAGGCCCCGAATCATGTCCCCCTGCACTCCCACCCACCCAGCAGTGACAGGCACCTGCCAGCAGGCCTTGACTCATGTCCCCCCCAACACATCATCATGATCCACAATCATAGGCCCTATGGCTGCCCAAATCACACCGCACACCACCCCAGTCCAAACACACAACCAAGTATTACATCCACCCCACATTGAAATCCCCATGACATGATACATCCCAAATGGCAAGTATGCACATCAATACATGTCCGTCACACACCCACAATGGGTGCAAGTGAATGAGAAAACACACATTGTGACATGGATGAAACCAAAGAGAGAATAGCAATCAATCCAAAAGCACATGGGTCCAAAGTGTATTTCCGTCAAACGAAATCCAAAGTGAAAAAATAAGACAAATCCATTGATCCACGTTAAAAAAAAAAAATCAAATGAAGTGAAATCTAGTGTTGAACTAGAAACAAAGTACAAATCCAGGGTCCATGAGCCCAACCATTGAAAGGAAACCTACAAAAAACCCTACCTAATGAACAACTATATACAAAAAGGTGGGGTATTGTCCAAGCGCCCCAAATTAAATAAAAACAGAAAGGAAACCTATCACTAATAAACTGATAGTCCTATGGCTCACTTGTTGATTTCCCGGGCCAGGGCATCATAGAACTCCCGTTCCATGTCCTGGAGGCAGGCCTGCTCCCTGGCCCCGAGGTTTCGCAGGGATATAGCCATGTCCAACTCCAACTCCCTGCGAATTGCCTCGAGACACTCAGCTCGCCTTGGGGCCCTGCACATGGAGTTCTCTGCCCTGACCATAGTGGGCTGTGCCTCTTCCGCCCGCCACCGCTCCACATCTATTTGCTGGCCCAATCGATGCCACACGGAAGACACACCCAATCCAGGGTCCTTCTGCCCTCCGGCGGATGCCTGCCCCTCTGATGTTGATAGCCCTGAGCCATCATCGCTCCCACCTTGAGCCTGCTGCTGCCATGCCTGTGCCCTGGCTCTTGCTGTCTGCATGTCCTCCTCCTGCTGGGGTGCAGTTGTTGGGGTGCCAACCCCTGCTGGACCTCCGACTCCCGACTGTGAAAGGGATGTGTCCTCCGCTAGCCTGGCCGCTCGGTGAGAGGCAGCTCCACAGGGTACTCAGGTGATACTTGGGCCGGAAGATGGCACGGAGGACGACTGGCGCATAGGGGCATCAGTTAAGGGGGGGGTCGGTACAAGGTCCAGCACATGGAGGAATCCAGCACCAGTGACCCGTCCAAGTAGGTCACGCGGTCAAAAAGGCATCCGAGATAACGTGCAGAGTCTTCACGAAAACTCTGCAGGTCATCTTGCATGCCCCGTTGACACAACCTCATCCCAGCCAGGACAGGCTCAACCCGGTCCCGGATTGCCATGTCCGCAGGGAGAGGAAGGCCAGTTTTTGTGCGCTCATCCCCTCCCTGAAAACCTGTCTGGACAAAGGCATCCCTGCTGGTGCGGGATGATGCAGTCACAGGATCGGGGATAGGATTACACAGGCACCTCAGCAGCGGCCTGTGCTGCCTCCTGTGACTGCACCACTAGCACCAGTGGAATCCCCCCCTCCAGACCCCATGTGTGTCCCTTCCACGGCCTCCTCCTCAACCAAACCCCCCACCAACCTGGATGACTCCGTGCCATGTTCCTCCATCGGACCCTGTGGGGTCTCAGCTGCCCCTTCTGCGGCCGAGAAGTCAACCTCCAACCTCCGCCTCTTGGACCTACCCTTGGCAGCTCCGGCCACGGACGTGGCACCAGACTCCTCACTCCCTGATGAGATGTCAACATGGGAGGGGAGCCGGGCCTTGCGTCTCTGGCTGGCGGTGTGAACCCTGCAGCTTTGCTCCATGGCACCGTCTCCGCCCTCTTCATCAGTTGATGCTGCAGACAGGGAGAGATAGAACACAGACATCAGGGCACTGTACAATGGTCTGATACACACATGACAGTTGCACATGAGTGGCAGTGTCAAACTTCACACATGGCATCACACTCCCCAACACACATGTCATTTCAACTCACAGACATGAGCAAATCAACAGGAATGTTGCACCAGGCAGCACCATCCATACACAAACAACAGCATGAGCAGCCGAAGGTGAGCCTGACGTCACATGCAACAGGGGGAGTGCAGAACACATGCAAACACGCCACCAGACATACATGCATCTGTACATCTCCACCACCTGTCGCAGTGATAACATCGCCATCCATGTCACATCTGGCAATCATCCTCCTACATGTCAGTGTCACATGCATCCATGGTGTATTACAGTTGCACACTTGTCAAATACACACACATGCACATTTACATAGTGCAGATACATGCAGCTGGAACCAGCATTCATGTGTGACACTACAACCATGCCACAGTACATACACAGAAATTTAAAAATGTGTGCACCCACACATGCATTTGGCCAGCATGCTTACCAACACATACACCATCGATGTGTCTCACACATGAGAGCACTCACATTCAGCAGGCTCATGTCCCTGTATATACACATCCATACATGGCCCTACAAAGACATATGTGCAACCTGCACACTCCTGCCACACCTCAACATGCACAGCGTCCAATCAGTGTGCATGTACACTTACTGCTCGACTCCAGACGGGTCTGCCTCTCAAAGACCTGGAGGTGGAGCGCTGGGCGTATACCTTACAGGACCCTCATCTGATTGGTGGTTAGGCGGACCCGGCACCCCTCAGCATCCACTGCCTTCAAGAGGCGCCGGACCTTGTTGAGGGTCCTGGACCTGAAGTCCTCCCAGCGCTTCCGGACGTGTTGAATGTCGTGGACTGCCACCCCCTCCATGTTGTCCATCCAGATCCTCTTCCGTCCTTCACTGTCAGCACGCAAACTTCCAAAGAGGGCATCATACTGCCTCAGGACTTGCTCCACCAGGATACCAACTTCACTGGCACTGAAGCTGGTAGCCCTCTGCCTCTCTGGCTGGTGGTTGCCAGTGGTGCTAGATGGTGTTGTGTCTGACATGGCAACTCCAGAGGCAGGTGTGGGTGGGCAACTGGGTCCTGGGGCTGGGCTTTGGAGCAATGGAATACCAGTCGAGAGTCTTCTGTTCCGACAGGGTTGGTCACAGCAACTGCACCCCTGCAGATGGCTGACGTGCAGGCCCCAAACAGCAGGTGCCTGGGCAGCAGGCAGGCAGCAGCAGATGGCAGGTGGTAGCGTGCTCAGGGCTCTGGGGGGCAGGAAAAAGGCCTTCTGGGCAGGAGCGTGGTCTTGCATGTGTTGCTGCATGGCCAACTTGATACAGGGTGATTTTGCACGTGAAAAAACTGCACGTCTGCGTGTAACTCGAGGAAAGGCCCTTAGCGCATAAGCGCGTCTGTGACGTGACCCGCAAGGGCATTTCCCTCAACACGGGTGCATGTTGATTGTACACGTGCAAAAACTGCACATCCGGGTGTCACTGCGTGTAATTGGAGGAAAGGCCCTTAGCGCATACGCGCGTAAGTGACGGTGCACATGTGGGCTGGGTTAAAAGGCACGCTTAGGACGCCATTTTCTTGTATGTGCTTTTTGTGGAGAGCGAGCAGGTGATTCTTGTACTTCTTGTCGGTTCACACGCGATTACTTCACAACGGTTCCAGTTCGTACTCCCTGTATACTCAGACAGCGTTCAATTGTTCTTTTGGCGGGGGTGTTGCCAAGGCACAAATGCGCGTCTTTTTCACGTTCTTTTTCCAGGCAGACGGTGAGTCGCGTACGTATTTTTCAACTGTGGTTGCCCCCGTGTGTCGCGTACCCATTCAGAGGTCATTGTAGCCTGCGTGTACCACACGTACGCTTATTTTTGTGTTTCTAGGTGCCACAACATAGTGCGGGTTCTTTATTCCATGCACGTGGTCTACCAGGGGTCGCGTGCACGTTACATTTTGTTTTCGGGGTGCCTGTGCGTTGCGTGACCCGTCATCTTCCCCCAGGGGTCACAGACAGCCTTGCTAGAGCACTAGGGTACGTATTCCATCGAGTACCCTACCCCTTTCACCCCAATTGCCCAGGACAATTGTTTACTGCACCTCCCATTTGCACAACAACATCAGTTCCATGGTTGGGAGGCGACCAAGCAGTAAGGGAGGCAAAGGTGGCCGACCTCAAAGAGGTGGGCGCGGTAGGGGACGTGGCCAGGATGTGCAGGGTGGCCCAAGAGGCCAGTGTGTGGAGGACCAATCAGGGACACCTATGCCCCCCCCAATTGGTCAGGGTGATGTAGCTGACACCATCACAGCTCAGGACTTGTTAACCCGGGCCATATTGTCAACCAAACCAGCACAGGATGACTCCCGGCCTGACTTCCCTGTCACCAAGTCAAAGCCATGTGTGGCGGTGAAAGTTGTTGTCACCAGGCAATGTGGATCTGGTGCCCCAAGTAGCCAGGCTGAGGAGGCTGAAGGGGCAGCTGCAGCTCAATCCACCCCAGCTCCGAGTCTCCCAGCCGGAACAGTGTTGGTCCAAGTCCATCAGACCGAGGTTGGTCCTGCCAACATCACCCAGCAGCCAATGCCTGCAGTGAGACCTTTGGTCATCGTGCCTTTGGCTACTTCCAGTGCCCAGTCCACCTGCACTTCAGCCCCTACCAACCAGAGTGGCGTAAGCCACTCAGGGTCCGCACCACCTTCCAAGTGTAAGAAGGGTGTTCTTGCAGTACAGGCTGGGACCCCAGACACAGCTACCCACCCCGGCACGTCAAGGAAGCCTAGTTTCAATGATGAAGAACTAGACACACTTGTGGGTTACCTGGCGGCCCATGGCTGCGAAATGGTGGTGACTGCAGGGTGCAAGACTACGACTGCTCAATGTAGGGCCCACTGGCAGACCATCGCGGACCACATTAGTTCCCTTGGATTTGTGAAGCGCACAGCTGATGATTGCTCTAAGCGGTGGAATGACCTGAAACAAAGAACAAGCTGGCGTCCAATCATGCCTCTACTCTGGTGACTGGCGGTGGGTCTCCACCAGAGGAGGAACAACTCACTGAACATGAGTCTATCGCTGGAGCATTCTTCACAGAGTATCAGATCCAAGGCGTGGGAGACCTACCAGATCTTGAAGCAATGTCCGGTGAGTGCCCATGCAGGTGTGTGCAATCCATGTGTATGTTGCTTGGGTGATGTGTTCTGATTGAGTGCCAGGTGAGGCTGTGTAGTCATGACTGCTATGGGTCACCCATGTGGTCCCTCCAAACCATTCCCTGGCCTTGGGTTTCCGTTTCACAGTATCCCTTCTGACCGCAGTTGACAATTTGCACATGATTACTGCACTTGCCCTTCAACTGTCATTTTGCCACAACATTGTTCATACTGTTTTTCTGTTCATTCTGCCTAATTGATTAACTCATTAGCATTTGTACCACACATTTCTGTGCCCTACTGCCCCAAATGTGACATACTTCAGTCATAGATTACACCCCACAATGGCCCACATTTCTTGACTTATTATGGGAATGAGTTCACCAATCAGGCTGATTGAGTAATGTGCACCTACACATGGCCTGCACACAATAATTTTGGGGCCCTGTTTGAATGTTCAACATGACAATTGTATTCTGTCATGTCGAAGTGACCAACCATTGATGTATCGCTGTGCCTGCCATCACTGCATCAGTGAACACTGGCTTTGTTGCAGCGTGTGGCACATGCGTGTTTTGTCACACTCTTTTCCATGTTTTATTTCATGATGTCCATCTCACATGGATGGGTGACAGCACTGATTTCCTACCATCTGGGTGTCCTTGTCAAATCTCCCATGGCGATGCTACCTGCCATCTGTGTGCTGGCATGTGTCATGTATGTGGATTGTCCATGCCACTCACAGGCTAATGTTTGATGCCAGTGCTATCCAGCATGCAGCACATGTGTTGTTTTTCCATCTTGGAGTCAGTGTCTGCTTTTTGCCTCCCCTTCCAACTCATTGACAGTGCATGCATGCCAGAGTTATTGTCATGTATGACATGTGTCATTTCTGTACTGGATGTCTGCCTCGTCATGCCTATGTGTGTGTGCTATGGTGCTCATGCCTGTTTACATTACTTATATTTCATGTTTTTGCAGGTGATGAGGCACTTAATGCTGTTGAGGAGGAGGAGATGGCGCAGATCCAGGAGAACTTACAGCCACAACCGGGCACCAGTGGAGGACGTGGGGTGGTGGTGGGTGAAAACCCAATCCTCCTACAGACCATCCTGTCCACGGCTGTCTCTGGGTACACCTCCGGAGACCTCTATGAATCAGATGCTGAATCGGACATTGAGACATATGTCCCGTCGCAGGTGAGAATTTCTGGCAGGGATGCTGTTCTGTCCAACCCACCTGCACCGGGGGTAGACCCCTCTATGGGGCATTCTGTGTTGGAAAGTCTGCCTGTGGTGGTTACGGATGCAGGGTCACACTCCACAATATTTGCTCCTGTTCCTGGGCCAGCAGATCAAAGGAGGAGTGCAGCCCTGCAGCCTAAGGCAGTGCCAGCTCAGCAAGGTGCACATCACCTTGCCCCAAACAGGTGTGGTGCCCGCCAACACGGTGGCCGTGCGCCACCAGGCAATACTGTGTGGGAGAACTCCATCTACACTATAGCAGCACAACAGGGGGCATCGTGTGAAATGATGGCTCGTCCATGGATACGGTGGCCACTTCCATTCTCCCCCCTGAAAGGCAGGTGGAGCTTCAGCACCAGGCAACAGAGTCCATTTGCCACTCACACAGGGAGGACATGTTGGCGTCCGACAGGGACCAACGGGCTGGACTGGAGACTCTGCGCACAGCCATATCTTCAGAGTCAGAGGCCCACAGGGAAGCCCTGAGGTTAGAACACAGGTCCCTCAGAGATACTCTGGGTGAACTTGAGGTGTCCCAGAGTACAAGGTCAGAACAGCAGCTGGAGCAGCTGACACACACACTCTCAGCTGAGCTCCAGGCAACCCGTCAGGAGATCCGGGCATCACATGAGGCCATGTAGGCAGAGATGCGTGCTACCCGTGAGGTGCTGCATCGGGAACTCCGTACCATCATCCTGCAGAACCAAACCTTTCACACCTGCATGCTTGCTGCCATGGAGGAGCATGCCAGGGCTTTGCGTGGTCTGCCTCCCATATCACGCCCACCTTCTGAAGTAGCACCAGAGCTATGGCAGTTCTTCCACTGTAGCGTAGCCGTGCAGGCCATGAGCCCATGGAGGTTTTTTGTTCTTCTCAACATCCACGCATGTGGGAGTTGGGGTGCACCCTGTACCTCATCCCTCCTGGGTGGCCTCCCCCCCGGTCCACACATGGCCATTTTTGATTTTTTCTTTCTTTTTTTTTACAGTGTGTTGCTTTGTGTGGCTCCCGTAGGCATCCACTGTGTATTCCAGTTGGGCACATGCAGGCTTGTCCTGTGTTTGGGTTAGAAACTTGGGTGCCTGACACACATACCCCTCCTGCTTCCCCTTTCCATGGTCTTGCAAAGGGTGTGACCAAGTGACAGTGTCTTACACATTGACATTGGACTCCCATGAGTTGTGTGGGCAGTCTGTAGTCAAAACTGTGTATACATCCCTAATGGGGAGTGTTGCTCAATTCTCCACTGCATGGTGGATTTGTATATGGTTGTACATACATGACTTCATCCTTACATACATGTACCTTCTTCATGTCTTAACAAGCCCGTCTCCTTTGCAGATGCAGTTCATTTTGTACGCAGTACACTGAACATTTGCCTACCAGCAACAGTCTGCAGTTGGAAGGGGTAGATGTGCTGCCTTAGTCAGGTTGTGAAACTTGCACTACTTTAATTTTTTACTGTCATTTATTGCCACTGTTTGATCCGGTACTGATGTTTTGTCTTGCTGGTAAGTATTTGTTCATGTGTGTTGTTTTTTCTTCATTACTGAGAGCAAATTGTCTGTGGCCTGTTTCCATTTGGGACAGTGCACTTTGCATGCTGCATGAATGTGTGCCTTTTTCTGACACAGCATTGGGTGTCTTTAAGTAGCTAGGGATGCACACAATGTAGCACTTCCAGGTGGACAATCTCAGGCTGGTATGGTTTTGACAATTGACTGTCCCTTTTGTCATCATCATTGATTGTGAACTGGTATGTGCCAGGCCTGTGTGCACTCCACAGGGATGGGATTTTAGGTGAAGTAATTTGCCACAAGCTGGGTAGAGAATGCCTCACCACGTGCCCTATCAACTCCCATGCGCAGCGGCCGTGCATGTGGTTGGGGATGTAGGGGCACCACCATGTCCACCGCACATGCTGCCACTATGATCCTGCACACTACTGGGGGCGCATACAGCAGCTGCCCACCAGAGAGGTCAAGGGAGCGAAAGCGTGACTTCAGCACTCCGAATGTGCGCTCCACTATGCTCCGGGTTGCAATATGGGCTGTGTTGTATCTTACCTCGCGTGGTGTGGTGGGGTTCCGAATTAGCGTCATCATGTAGGTGCTCAGAGGGTAGACACTGTCCCCTGGGAAGGTGATAATGGTTGTCATTAGTGGGGTTTTCACATTTCTCAGTCTCTGACATGCATGCATGTGCAGAGGAATTTATACTCACCAATTAGCCATGTGTCGCCATGCCGCCCAGCTTCCAGGTCCCAGTTTAGGGGTGACATTCTGAATATGAAACTATCATAGCTGGACCCTGGATAGTCAGTATATACAGAGGTGATGATTCCCTTGGCATCACATACAACCTGCACGTTGATGGAATGCCAGTGCTTGCGGTTTCGATAGATGTGCTCAGTCGCCCTGGGAGGACGTAGAGCCACATGGGTGCAATCAATGGCACCTAGCACTTTGGGGAAGTGTGCCAACCCGTAAAAGTCCTGGACAACAGCCTGCCTTTCTACAGGTGTTTTGGGCATGTATATGTGCCTCCGGACTGAGGGGAATGCAGTCATGATGGCCAACACCTGGTGTGGGCAGCGTGACTGCGTGGCCTGTGACACCCCCCCACTATGGCACTTGTCCGCTGAAATGACCCATTAGCCAAGAAGTGCAGTACATTGAGCATCTTTTCCAAGGGGCTCAGTGCTTGGGAGCACTGGGTGGGTGGTGTGAGGTCATCCTCCCACTCCCTGACCAGTTCTAGGATTATGTGTGGTGGAAACCTGTAACTCCCATACACCTGGTCATCAGGCATCCCAAAAGGCTGGTCGTGGGTAAAAAAATGCGGGGCCTGGCTATCCTCCTCCTCCTGCAGTGTCCCACAACCACTGCTGCAAGGAACGGTATATTCATCGTAGCGTCTGAGCTTCTTTGTTGTTTGCATGCACTTTTATGCTGCGCAGGGCCAATTACGCCTGCTTCCTGCTGGCTTACGTGTTTCCGGATTAGCGCGTCTTTTTTGGCGCACGGCTTTCCCCTGTTCGATTCCATGAATACGTGTTGTTAGCGCACGTGTGGGCGTTGCGAGCATTTACCTCCTGTACTTCCCCCATAATGCCCACATTTTCACGCATTGTTCCCCATTCCGCATGTTACACCCCGTGTTCCGCCCACTTTTCTTGTGTGCGCTATATGATGTGCGCTTTCCCTGTGCGCGTAGCACCCACCGTTTAGGGACATGAGCGCCCGCGTGCGCCACCCACGGATTTGGCACACATCGCAGGTTTTAGAAGCGCAGCGCATTCCATGAATTGATGAAGGCTGCGTGCGCGGCTTTAGCACGCGTGTGCTGCGATTTTCACGCTTGCGCTCCCCTTTTCGGCGCACATTTATTCCATGAATTACCCTGCAAGTGTCAAATACAAGGCTGAGAGTTTGGGGTGCTAGTAGTGATAGTAGTGTACACTTCATAGAACTAAAATGGATCCGTTACTGAATTTCCTCTATTTGTTGCAAGTTGTGCACTGTCTGTGCTCCATTATTTGCAGACTTACAAAGATCAAACAGTTGCGCTCAGGATGTTCAGGGATCCATTGTTTTTTTTTTCTTTCAGAAACCACATCGTTCAATTTCCTATCCCATTCTAACTAGATGTGTTGATTGAATTGTATCCTTGTCCTGCACCAGTTCATAGTGCAAAGCATGAGAACTGCACGTAAGGTTCCAAAGTGCATGAAATTGCACACGTTCGTGTTCCACTCCATGCAACTGTCACTTTTAAATAAATTAGCCCCGTTAGTGTATTAATGATTATACTGCATTACTCTTTAGTGCCTCGTAACAGATTTCTCCACCTTCACAGGGGTAGATTTTGATAGCCTGGGTTCCTTGTGCTGTGCTTCCTGCAACTCTCAGTAGCTCTACGTTTCCCCACTGCTACTCTGGCAACAGCATACTTTGAATGTGCCATTACCAACCCTGCAGCCATGTGTAAGAAATGTGGAATAAATGAGCGTTCTGTCATTAATCTGTCAGGAACACTGTCCTGCCTGGGGGACAATGGATGCGCTTCACCATGGCGACGTTTTTTGTGCATCTGCCAAATTTCCAGAAGACACTCCTCCCCAAAAACATGTGTTCGTATTTAAATACAGTAAAATGTATTTATTATTAATATTCTTTATTTGTTTATGATTCTAAAAGAATCTTTACAATACATTCGTATAGATTACTTTAAAAAATAAATGAACATGTCATTACATACATTTCATAAGTAGGTACTTGGCCTAAGCCTTTAATTAATACTAACTTAAAATCTAATTGGATAAAATAAATGATTGTCTCTGTGTTTGTAAAAATAGATTTAAAATCATGTCAAGCAATATTGCAATATTTAAAATTCCTAAACTTCCTATCACCATTATTTCAATTTACATTTTTGCACCTGCCCGGTCCTTGATTAGAGATCAAAATGATACAACATTTTAGCAGCATCATGGTTTCTTAAGCATATCACACTAGAAGACTACTGCATTTTTACAAACAAAATTAGATTGTTCCTCACAGCCATCTTCAGATAGGGGTTTCACTTCATCAATAAGTAGTCGCTTAGCAATATTGTGCCAATGCCAATAAAGGCTGATATGGAGGGATTCTAGGTTAGAGTTAAGGCAATAAATCCTGAATTCCCCACTCTTTATAGACTCATAATTATGGACATATTTTCTCGCAATAGTCATGCATGTATTGCCCATAGTTCGACATTGGATGAATACATGTTTTGGAGTCTCAACAGCTCCTTGCATTTTGCACATATGGCATACTCTTTCTTCTGTGGGTATTTATAGTCGAGCTCCCACAAAGACTAGCAGGGGTAGCTGGTTACATCAAAGTCTCAAAATAAGATTTTGTACTGCCGGCGAAGGACTTTGGCAGAGGTAAGGTTGCAAGCGTACATATCTGTGCACCACTCTTGCCACATGTACAAATTGCTGGTCCAGTCCCACTGGGCAAGTTTATTTCTGAACAATGATCTTAGTATTTCGTATTTGGTTCCCAATTCAAATTTAGGGTACCACCCTAAATCCTTGTTCAATCCCTTGATCATGGTGGTAAATTCATCATTGCCTATTTTCCTATTTTTACCACTGTCTGCTCCCACAGGGGCCAACAATTTACATCTAGGGTTAGAGTTTGCCTTTAAGTGCAAGCCACCCTGACAAGTGAGTAGTTGTCCCAACAGCGATACCAGACCCAGTTCTAATCTTATATATTCTACTCTGAGGTGTTCTTTGCCAACAGCAAGACTTTTTTCCAAAAATGACCCTCTAATAGATCGAGCCATTTAGGTCTGTCGTGGCTAAGGCTTCTAGTCAATATAGGACCATAGGACAAAAACTTTGCTGGTATAGTGCCAATACACCCTCCAAAGAGTAGCCAGCAGTCTGGCGAGAGAATTTCTGTACAATGCTTGATAATCTATGGTCTTTGATGATTTTAGTGTAGATGATATGTTTATGCAACCGTTTTTTGCTCATATCAAGGCCCAAATACTGGTACTTACTCACATATTCAATGGGGCCCAAGCTCAAAATTATCTGGTGTTGATTTATATTTTAGCAGAGATCAGCATAGCCTTCGTTTTTGTCATACTAATGGTCAAGTCGTTTTTGAAAGCAAAATCAGCTAAGATTTTGAACATATTTTTTATTCCGCTTAGTGTATAGCTAAAGATGACCAAGTCATCTGCGTAGATCTATCCCGGAATAGTAATCCCATTTATTTATTTATCTGGTTGGGATTCGTGTTTTCTGACTTTGTCCCCCAAATAGAGGAGCCAATCCTTTTCTTTTATGGGATGTATGCAGTGTCTCTGACTATCCCCTTTTGCACGAGATAAGATCTTCCATCTATGGCCACTCTTTTTGTTATGCAAAGCACAGATCATATCTTGCCGGTGAATATTTCTAGTTTAGGTAAGCCAACGTTTTAGCCATCCTCGATATCCAGCTTTTATTACTTTAGCATGATGTCTTTTATCGCTCTGCGCTCAGCCTCCAACACAGAGTTTTCGTAATTTGCTTCTCATTAGACGTTCAAGCATCACGGATAGCTATATCAAATTTATTGGCGTGATTTTCAATTATAACCAGGTTTTCTTTGTGGTCCTTTCTGACATAAGACGCCAAGTTTTTCACACAGCTTTCTATTTCATTTCTGTTTGCCTCTGCCTACTACCCCTTATCTTGGACAATTGCCTTATTAAGAAGCTATTCAGCCATTGTGACATGGTTTACAGTCCAGTTTATTTGGTTTTCTGCATGATTAAAGAAAATCCCACTACAACAACTTTTTTCCTAGATTTTTTTGTGAAGAACCAGAGTCAATGTTAAAATGGCATGATCGCTTAAACTATTTTGTTCAATTTTAAGTTTTCTAGTTTTCAACATGTAGGCATTATTGCAGAAGAAGTAATCTAATACGGCTCTACTCTTATTTGAGCGCAAGGTATAGTTTCCAGGCATGTCTCCCTCTGTCCTCCCATTTAACATGGTGAGCTCCCAGGTTCTGAGAAATTGTACCTATTTGGTCCATTTAGAGTTACCCTCTTTTTGCATCATTTGGCATGTTTTCATTACATGTCTATATAGGGTGCTTTCTTTATCATCTGTACCTAGCGTTTAGGTCGCCTACTACTAAAATTATCTCCTCATCCTCCTGTCTTGAGCAAATGGCAGTTATGAGTATCTGGTATAACATACATGTTCACAATCACCATTTTAAGTTCCTTTTCTGCCACCCGGAGGGTTAACTCGATTCCCATCATGTAGTCATGTGTTGGTGTAAGTGCCCGATGACGAATACCCACTGAATGGCTAATACCTATCTCAAGCCCCCGTAGGGCCTTCCCTTGGGGCACCTGTTTGCTCTGACTTGGTATATTTTATATCCTTCTATAAGCAGGGGAGATTCTAGCCATGACTCCTGTAGCAGGAAAATGTCCATACTTGTAAGTAGTTTGGTCGAGCCTTCCTTACCTGCAAGGTGGGCATAGCCTCTTGTGTTCCAAATAGCAATTTTTAAAATTCAGGGGGCCATGGGACCAAGCTCGACAGGGGCGTGAGGGGCAAATCTGCAAGACTCATCCCAATTTGAGTCAGCTTGGTATGCCTGACTCATGACTCATCGATGTGAATTGCCACAGCAAACTACGAGCTTAAAACCTAAGGATCTCAATGTATCAGCCCATGTACACAGCAACGAGGCAATTGCAGGGGAAACAAAATTGATCAAAGCCCAAAATTCCCCACTTCACCATACAGGAAGACCAATTTGGAGCATATCTTTGCTACTGATAGATGACAAACTTGGAAGGGTAGACCAAAGGCGAAGGAGCGGTGTTTGGTTTAAGATAGGGCTATCCACAGAGGGCTTCAATTCTTCGAGTTTTATCAATGAGCCCAGAGGCGACCACTCTTTGCATACAAAAGTACGGGGTGGTAAATTAGTATTGGGGGAAGGTATGGAAGAGGCAATGGGTTCGCAAACAATACCGGTTTTGAACACAAGGCTGGGATTTTGCTGTGTTGGTACATAGTAACATATGGGCAATCCGACAGTCTACTCCTCACCCCAGACTCCATTCCATACCTTTTGTCCCTTGGATCCCTATCTTGAGTTGATAATGGATCATTCATACTAGACACCTCTCAACAGGTCATACAGAGACCGAGGGTCTTTGTTTCAACAGAGGCCCCTTGGGTAGAGGCACAAGGAATATTAAGGCACCATAACAGGTAAATTGGTTTTGCTGGCCCATTTATCCAATGGGCCAGACAGAAAGAATTGTCTTCTAGACCCATGTCCTGGGCTCATATTGTGATGCTTCTGGCTTTTAACTTTATTTCTGGCCTGTTTAGAAGGTGGAAGGAGCAAACTTGGGAAGGTAACCTATTTTGAGGAATTCAGCATAACTAACTTTGTTCCCTTATCCTTATTTTCTTCTCTTTCCAACATTGATAATTCATACCATAATGCATCCAGTGTGTCATCTTCCTTTTCCGCAACGATGGTCAAGGAATCGGAGTTGCGGTCAATTGCTGTTAGAAGAGAAATAAGGCCCTCCAATGGCATCTCCTTTGCAGGACTCTTTTTTGCCTGTGGCTTCTCCAAGGTTCTTTTGCCACCGGTATTCCTGACCGTCCGAGTTGCCTCCTACGTAGTTTTTATAACTTCAGGATGTGACTCCAATATGAAATCCGCAATTTTGTCTGTGAGAGATTTCAACTGTAGTTGATCAGCCGCAATATCAATGCAAAGGCTATATAAACTTTCGATTTTTTACTAACAAAGTTTCCATTGTTTGCATGATAATTGCCACATCTGAGTCCCTGTTGTGATCTGATGTAAGACTCAAAATGGTCTCTTCCAACACGACATTGATCACGTCGTTGGTATCTGTCCTATTTACCAAATCAGACATATTTGGAGTATTTGAAAGTCTAGCTGTCATAAGTTTTTAGTTTAAATACAGATTTGGTCCCACAGCGTTGTGTTTAAAGGATCTGAGCATTTTTAACAACGAGCCATTTTTATCAATTGATAAAATAGGGCTCAGAATGTGTTTGTCGAATTCTTCACAGTTGGTACAATCTGAGGTTTTACAAGGAAATTTCTCTTTACTAGGGTTCATCGTTTGTGCTTCTGTTTGATAAAGCACCTTTAAGAAGAGAAACAGGTTCACATTTGTCACCAGAGATGATGGTAAAGAGATTCTTCTTCTATTTACTATTGCATAGACGCCTGTAAGTAGTTGTTGGTTGTGGCCCAGGTTTAGCCCACTAGGCTGTTGTTTGCTCTTTGGTCCCTTCTCGTGTTCAGAAGGAGGTAGATGACATTTCACAGTATTCGTTCAGCTGCAAGTGGTTTTTTCAAGATTGTATGTGTCACTACGTAGACCCGGTCGACGCTGGTTTGTGGCTTTCTCTGTGAGGTGATGCCGACTGATGTTGCAAGATTTCAAATATGAGCATTTCCAGCAAGCAGAACAGAAACGTAGCGAGGAAAAGCCAAGAATAAAGAGGGCAACGAAACAAGAGCAATAGAACAGAAGGCCAGAAGATAGATAAAAAGGGGGCTCAAAGGCACCAAGGCCCGCAGTCACCTCCCTGATTGCAACGTGGCTGTGATTTTTGTGTTAAGAAGCACAACAATGTATGTTCAACCAGCCTCCTGCATTCTCATTTTGTGCCAGAGAAGGAGCTGTCCAAGTCCCACCAACCTCCTACGCTCTCAATTAATGGAACCAAAGGGGGGTGCCGGGGGTTCAAAGGCTCAGATGCCCACAGTCACCTCCCTCCAGGCATAGTTCGTAGTAGTTTGTGGCTTGGTTAGAGTCAATCAGACCCACCAGTTCTGGGTCTCTAAGTGAGCAAATGTTCACTCGTGGTAAGAGATGGGCGACTGTTGGCATTTTACTACTAGGCACCTCCCCTTCTTACAGTTGTGTAGAATTAAAATCTTCTTCCATAGTAGGGGAGCAGAGGCTGCAGAGAGCTACCTCTCCGCCTCTGCTACCCAGCGTTGACAACGTCACCACACTGCCAAAGACTGCCAAAGACTCTGCTGACTCTGCAGCACCCACTTGGAATTTGAGTCTATGTAGGGATAGGCTCTTGCTCCCCTCACTGTCGACCGAATGAACAGAGCAAACAGACTCTGCTTCCACAAGCAAGCTGCCAAAGACTCTGCTGACTCCCCGGTGCTTGGCTTGGAGTTTGAGTCTATGTAGGGATAGGCTCCTCCTCCCCTCACCGTCAGCCGAATGAACAGAGCAAACAGACTCTGCTTTCACAAGTAAGCCGCCAAAGATGCTCCTGACTAAAATGTATTTAGCTTTCACCCTTGCCAAAACACAAGCCAGTCCTAAAAGCTAAACACAGATGCTGGAAACAACAGCTTAACTCACTGGGCTATCTCACCACGTATGTAAACACCTAATCCATATAAAATATATAAAATATAATCCATATTCCATTCGGTATCACTACTACCAGTTAGAAATGGTGCACAAGAGATTTTAAAAAAAGTCATTGTGGTCGTTTCCTTCATGGACACGATGCATAAATATCCCGTATAAGACTAGCAATCTTCAAGTATTTGTATTGCTCGACAACCTTTCCAAAATGAAGGTGCGGTGCATACAAGTATGCCAAGTCAATGGGCCTGTGCCCACCATGACACAATGACCCAATGCTACCCAAAAATAGAGTCGCAGTGCAAATCTGTTTTATTGCAGTGTCCCTCTTCCATAAAAACATTATAAACACTTTTTTCTAGTGATCACAGTTGATCAATGCTATACAAAAGCACTTGAAAGGTTTTAACATCAGAATCAGACCACAATGATCCCATCAAAGTCAAGCCAGCGAGCGTTGCAATCAATAATCAGCCTTAACATTACAATGTAAAGGTCCTCAATGTGTTGACCTTGGGTGAATGAAGGATAAAGTCATCCCAGTTCTGGGTCCGGATTATCTAGCAATTGCACTGGCGCTGAACATTGTGCAGATAATAAGGATTGGCATGGCGTAGCCAGGGTGGTCTAGCAAGCAGGGCCTGAAGATATTGTAGTTGGGCCGCGCAGTGACATTATCATCTAAGCATGCCAATACAGTGCTGCTGAGGCGACACTTACAGATTCTGGGTGGGCTTCGCCTGCTCAGGCCCTACCCTGTCAACACTCTGATGGAGCAAACACTTGCACTTGAGGAACATTAATCAGACTGGTTTTTGCAATGCGCTTGCTGCATTACATCCAAATCAATGCCTTTACTACATGTCTGTTCATTTTACGCAGCAAACCTGCTTCAGTGGCATTTTGTTGAGATAACCCAGAATTGCGATAAGCCTGTTTGCTCCTTTCGTGTTATTTAAGCAGCAAATTGATGCCAACATCATTTATTATTTTTGTTTTGCGAAAGCACGTACTTCTAATGCTCTGCCTCAAGAGTTGAACCTGCAATTGCCACAAAAGCACAGAGGATGGTGGCAGGTGTTTAACTCGGTTGCATACTAATTGACCTTTTCACAATTGACCTCGGGAGAATTGACCTCGGGAGAATTGACCAAATTTAGTAGGTCAATTAGGACATATATGCAGGGGACACCCCCCGCAACCCACCACCCATCCCCTTATATTATTTATAATCCAAAACCAACCCAATACATATATAAAATAACTAAAATAATATAAAGGTCAATTGTGCAGAAGGTCAATTAGAACGACTATAATTAGGTCAATTGTGCAAAAGGTCAATTGTAAAAGGTCAATTTGGGTAATACAGTTTAACTCACAGAGCTACCTTACCATCTACCAGTGAAAGTTGGCAACCAGAACGTGTGTTGCAGACGTCTGTTGCAATAGAATGATATGCAGAGTGGGGCACTAGTTTGGCACCAGCATGTGGCATTTTAGATTGTAATTTGGAGAAAACAAATGTGATTCTACAGTGATTAAATAAATGCTAGGAAACAAATGAACACATTAGATATATAAGTGCTACATGATAAGGGGGGACTGTGTGACAGCAACCTGATCCACTGCCTACATAGCCTTGAAATAAAGCAGGAAAGCATGCACTTCCTGCTATTTTTGTCCACTACACTGAACTAACAATGATGTGATGTTCCGTCATGACTAAATACTGCAGTGTATTCTGTGGTGTATTGATTATGAAGAAGCACCATATTGTGTTCAGGACCAACAAAGTATAATTGTATGGCGGTGATTGAAAACCATGAGCTGTGGTAGTGCTCAAGGATACAAAGTGTTTGCAGGCCTGTGTCTTATTCTTAAACACGTACTGAGTTTGCAGTCTACAAAAAAAAAAACTGCCCAGATGGAGATGCTTGTGAAATAAAAGCATAACATCAGCATTGGGGTGCAGTGAGTCACAAGATTCCCACTTGACAGCTGCAGAGACAGCCTAGACACTGCAGCGCAGAGGCGGCATTTAAGACAAGCCTCCTTTGTACCCGAACACAATGATGCTCATGAGTCGCCCATGCTGGTGGCAGAGTAAACTTTAAATAAATGCTATGCCTATGTTTAGGCATAGTGCATGGTGCCGCGTATGATCATGACTGCCACTTTCCAATTGATATCGCACATGTGTGTTCTGCTCAGCTGGGTGTAGCCCGCCAAATGGTGGAATGAGAACCTGGAGGGCCAGGCAAAAACCAGTCTACATTTACTTTGCGGGAATTTGTTTTTTAATAATATGTATTGATTTAGCTTCCGAAATAATGTGTACAAAATACATATGGACCTCTTTTGTGTCCTTTCTAGATTCCACTTGTGTGGCCCTATCTGAAATATGTTCATGTGGTTCAAACCTAGCTCTAAATCAGTGGAGCGCTTTACAACAGGAGGGCATCAAAATTGGACTTAACAACACTACCACCAGAATTTATTATGACAACATATTTATTTTGTATTTGTAGTTATTTTGTATTAAAAAAACACATTGCATACAATTCCTTCAAATAAGAAAACTATTGGTCATAAATTATTGTTCGTAAATGATTGTTCACAACAACAGCATCCACAGAAGTCATAAATGTCCCATCCCTGAGTTCCAAGCGGAACTGACACTATTTGGCTGTACCAGCCAGGAACTGGTATGCCAATTCCGATTGTAATTTATCCCATTTTATAAAATAAGGCACTTTGTGAAATCTACTTCTGGAATCATATATTCGTTTGCAACTATTGAACTAAAGGTCATAGAGACTACATTTCTTTTTAAAATGTTCAGGGTGAATTTTCAAGGTAAAAGAATGTATCAACTGGATGTCAATGTATGTGACATTATGTTCAATATGTAAATTAGGTGAATGTGGAAATCTTTGCGCAGAAATATCTCAAGGCAGTTATTCAGATACCTTAGCATCTGTGCCAGCTGTTGAAATGGAAAAATATTTTTGGTATAAAATGATCAGTGTGTAAAAAGCCAAAATGTGTAACTCCTTCACAATACATTGTGTTGAGATAAACATAACATTATTGACTTGTCTAAGTGAGAGCAATCTGATTAACAGAATATTGACATGATTACATGTGAGGAATATGAAGTTTTAAAAGGATGCAACTGTTTAATGCAGATATCTTTAAGATGTCATTACATCAAATGGGAGGGAAACTGGGTTTAGAAGTTATTCCCATCAGAGTGTACTCCTCATTGGTATTCCCTATCTGTACAAAGAGGTTGGTGTAGTGGGATGTCACTTTTGGAACACCGTCCTATCAAATACACTGACCAATCAGATTAGATAAATTGTGCACACCTCTAAACGGAGTGGTTTCTGCTCTATAAAAGCTAAAACCCATAGTTTCTGGACACTCACTCGTAATGGAGGGGACGAAGGAGTGATAAGGAGAATTGATAACAACAGAAAGAAGAATGGAATTGATTAATTTCCTTTCAGAGCCATTTTTGATTCCCAACAGTACACTGCAAGAGTGGCCGACCTGGAGTTAGATTTCCAGGTCTACTTCAGTGTAAAAGACAGTGGACAGGTCGAAATACCGAAAGAAGCTAATCAGATAGTAGAGGGAATCTGACACAGCCTTGCTGACTGAAGCCCACCTGATCTAGAGGGGGAGAGTTAAGCAGTTCCTAAAGAAGGTACACTCCTGTCTATGAGTCAGCCAAAAGGAGAAATATAATTCTCTGGGGAAAAATATTCTAAGGAGGAATAGTTTAAATCCAGCGCTTTCATTTGCAAATACAGAGGCATAGGGTTATATAAACGGATTGTGCATCCTGCAAAGTTAGGAAACATTTCAGAAGTGTATGTGGTTGTAAAAGTATTGATTTTCTAGAATAAGTACTATGATGTGCATACTGGCAGATCTTCTGACTTCTTCTCTGTGTAATGATCAATCACAAAAGGAGTATTCACTGAGCTAAACTGACATCTCACTATCTGCATACCCATAAAAATAAGGTAAAGTTAGATCTGGGTTACATCACCAAGGAGAGTCGTGTCACCGGCAGTGATCCATTTAAGAACAAGGGTAAAGGGTGATTAATCACTACCTATTTTCCAGCCTTTAAGTTGCCCATTGAAAATGAGGAATGTACACTAATGCAATAGACACACCACTGAAGGGAGTTTAGAAATAACATATGCTTTCATTTTGCGAATGATTTACATGCAGGTATGTCAAGTAACAGGTCCAGCAGGTGTTTCAATTGAGTTTACTAGAATGCTGTTAGACATACTGACATGTTGATGGAGTAAGGAGAGAGGTATCTATTTTTAATAAAGTGGAAGTAGAGAGACTTGGAAAGGCAGAGATGTACTGATTCAATTTTGCAAGCTGGTCATCACTCCTACTTCCCCCTGACCATTGCCACTATCTATCAACCACCCAGCTCTGTCACCCTGTTCCTCTCAGAATGGGCTGATTTCTTCTCCTCTCTCCTGACATCTACCTCTAAACTCCTTCTCCTAGGTGACTTCAACATCCACCTTGACTCCTCAATCATGGCAACCACTCTCTGCCGTGACCTCTGCACCTCGCTCTCCAACTCCATTCTCCCCTCTGGTCCTACCCACTTGGCTAGACATACTCCCAATGCCTTTATCCATAATGATCTTTTACTCCCCCCTACTCACTACCTCGCTCTCCTGGTCAGTCCACTCTCTCCTCTCACCTGGGTCATCTCAAGCATCTGACTGTACCTCATTCATGGACACTCGCCCAATGAAACAAGTGTCAGTTGCTGCCTTTGCATCCACATTCAATGCCCCTTCCCTCCCACTGATGACTCTACCCTTGGCTCGGCGCTCAGCAATCTCCACCTCGCCAACTCTAACACTCTTGGCATTCTTGCCCCAGTCATGAGGATTCGCCTGAAACATGGCACCAAGAGTAACACCTGGTATGACTCTGATCTTGCAGCCCTGAAGCACAAATGCAGAGCTGCAGAGCGGAAGTGGCTGACGTCTAGCTCACCCTCTGACAAACTGACCTGTCGCCTTCTCCAAAGGCAATATCCTCTCCCCATTCGTTCCAAGAAGAGGGCACACATCCAGGCACGCATCTCTGGAGCATCCTACAACATGGCTGAAAACTAAAATATGCAACCAACTAGCCAATCCTTCAGCAGTATCCACTATGCCTCTTCCCTCCCAAGCCCTATGCACTGCATTGGCCACCCACTTAATGCAAAAACCCAGCACATCCTGAGCACTCTCTCTTCCCTCCTTCACCCTCCCCAGTCCCATCCTCTTGCCAACCCAGGCCTCCCATCCTCCCTCAGCCTTTCTCTCCTCCTTCTCTCCCATGACATCGGACAAGGTCAATAGGGCTGTCCGCTCTATGAAGGTCTCCTCCAAACAGGTCCCTCCATGTTCCTCAAGAATTATTAAGGACAACATCGGATCCCTTGCCCCTGCACTTGCTGACTCCTGCAATCACTCTCTTGCTACCAGGCATTTCCCTCCTCTCTCAAGCATTCTCTTGTGCAACCCATACTGAAAAAAACCATATGCTGAACCTTCATGTCCCACTAACTATTGCCCCATCTCTATGACTCCCTTCCTTGGGAAACCTCTGGAGAAAGTTGGTCTTCCCCCAACTGACCCAGCACACTGATGTGGTTGGTTGCCAGTTCCCATGCCTTCCGAGCATCCATAGGCATGGGAACTGAACACCTGTGAAGAATTGCTTGCATTTCTTGACTCTGACTCCCCTGCTGTTCTTACTCTACTTGATCCCTCCTCTGCATTTGATACGGTTAACCACACCATCCTCATACAGCGACTCCATGACACCCTTGGTATCTCAGAGCAGTCACAGGACTTGCTGACCTTTTTCCTCACTGGCCAGCCCTCCCAGGTTATGTTGGGCTCTTTCTCCTCTCCAGCGTCTATCTTCACCTCTGGCATCCCCCAGGGCTCCAACCTCTCACCCTGGCTCTTTAACGTCTATCTTGCCCCACTTGCTCACCTTATCTCCACTTTCTCCACCCACTTCCAGTGTTATGCAGACACCCAACTTTTTTTCGAACTTCCCTCAGATCCTCTCCTCACTTCCTCTACTATTCCTGACTGCCTATCTGCCATCCAGTCCTGGCGTACCACCAATGATCTCTTTCTCAATGCCAGCAAGACTGAGTTCTTTCCTGGTGGGAGTCCTGCTCCCTCTTTCCCCCTTCACTCTGGCAACCCCAATGGGCTCTCCCCCTTCTCCTTCAGCTGAAGCCAGAAACGTGGAGTTATCTTCGACTCCTCCCTCACTTCTTGGACCTTGCCAAGAAGGCCCACTTTCAACTGCACACCCTTATAGGTATCCTGCCTTCCTCACTTTTCCCCAGAAGCTCAATATATCGAGAGCTGGACAACAATCTTCCTTCTTCCTCTATCTGCCCACTCCAGCTTATGCAGAATAGGGCTGCAAGACTTATCCTTGGCCTCAGCCAATGGACTGTATGTCTCCAGCCCTAAAATCTCTTTGCTGGCTCCTGTTTGTTACAAGGATTACATTCAAATCCCTCTACATCATCCATAAAGCTGTCTGGGGCTAGGGACCATACTATCTACAACTTGCTCTCACTAAATACTCTCCCTCCAAATCTCTATGCTCCTCTGGCTCCAACTCTCTGCATGTCAAGCGTATCTCTAAGCAGCGAGCTGGTGGTTGTTCTCTTTCCTCGGCTTGTTCCCTCCTCTGGGACAGCCTCCCTCTTCCTCTCAGTCTTGAGCCGGATCTCCTCAAATTCCAGAAGCTCCTCAAGACTTTCCTCTGCACCTCCACCTCCCCTCTCTCCCTCCTGTGCTAAACCCCACTGTTTCTGAGATTGGTGGCCTGGGCCTTATGTGTCCCTCTGGGTACTGGCCTCCCTCCCAATCGCCTTCAACCTATGCCTTTTGGGCCCCAACTGGCCCGTGTTTCCTCACAGGCCTGCACTTACTGTATTAGCAGCCAATCACTACTTACCAAGTCATCTCTGCCATGCAATTTCCTGTTGTTCGGGAGAATTTTCAGTTCAGTGCTAAATTACTCCCACCTTAGAGAGCCCCAGCTCTTTTGCTGGACTTTAGGACTTTTTATCTCTCATTTTAATGTGATTTATTCTCTGAGTGTTTTTGACTTTGGAGTCTGACAAACCCCATAGGCATCATCTTTTTAAATTTGTTTATTTATAATTCAACACACAGGAGCATATACATTCACAGTACTTATAGCATCTCAAGACATATAAGGCACAAAACCCTCCTCCCCCTCCTCTTTAAGTCCCTCTGTGGGCACTGTACCCGGGCCTAATGAGCCTGGTCCGGTAGTGGTGACGGATAGTCCATAGAATGAAGGGCTCTAGCAATCAGGCGTGGCTTAAATGTCAGGGCTGGAAAGTTCTGGTCATAGTCCAGCACCGGAGCCCAAATGTCCATGAATCGGTGGAGCAGTCCTGCTTTAGCTACTGTGACCTTTTTTGCGATCAGGATGTCCCAGAGTTTGACCCAGCAGAGGGTCATCAAGGAACCATCTGTGGATTTACAAGTGCGGGCCACAATGATTTTGGCTGCCAGCAAGAACTGGGATACCAGGGCCGCTGTTCTCCCTGATCTCGGGTATACATCTGATAGCGGGATCCCCAGGAGGACTTGTTCAGGCGTGAGTGGAATGGCCACCTGTGTGGTGTCCTTTATAGTGGCTAGGCAGTGAGTCCAGAAGTCCTTTACTCTGGGGCAGGTCCACCACATATGAAAGTAGGATCCTCGGAGGCCGCAGAGACACCAGCAGTGAGGGTCCAGGGCCCGTTGGAAGTGATGGAGGCGGAGGGGGGTAATACCACCGCAGGAGTCGTTTATGGGCGCACTCTCGGTTGGTGATGCAGCGGGATACTGTGCGTGTTCTGGACCAAATGTCCACCCGTGTGTGGTCTTCTATGGCGTGCCCAAGGTCCGTCTCCCATTAAGACATATAGGAGGGCCTGGAACAAAAGGGGTGCTCTTGTAGCAGCTTATAAAGAGTTGAGATCTTTCCCCGGGCCGGCAGGTCGCCCACTGTTAGCTCTAGCGAAGTAAGGGGTCTTGTGGCGCTGCCCGGGTCTGGGGGTGGGAGCACCAGTGCCTGAGTTGGGCATAGGAGTATCTATCCGTCTCCGCTAGCTGGAATGCCTATTTACAGCGTTCAAAGGTTAGGGAGGAGTCCCCAATGAAGAGTTGCCCCAGGGTTTCAAGGCCTCCTGCGACCCAATTCTTAAAGTTCCTTGGACAGGCTCCGGGGGAGAACGCCAGATTGAGGAAGATTGGAGAGAGTGCACTCAGGTCTCCAGGGACGCCGCAATGTCTGCGGGTCCACTCCCAAGCCTTTATTGACTGTTTCGTGGCCGTCAGGACTCCTGGCCAGCTCCGGTGTAGGGCGGTGGGGAGAAACGGGAGGAAGCGTAGGGGGAGAGGGAGGCAGGATTGCTCAATGTCCACCCATTTCGGCCGCCCTGTGGCAAGACCCCATGCCTGAAGGTGGGCCAGCTGCGCTGCAATTTGGTATTTTCGGAGGTCGGGCACCCCCAATCCACCTAGTCTTGTGCTGGCCATCATCGATCTTCGCAGGATGCGTGCTTTCTTCCCTTTGCAGATGAAGGTGACCATCTTCCTTTGGAGCCGCTGTAGGGGGGGAAGCGGAATTAGGGCTGGGAGGGACACACAGGCGTAGAGGAAGCGGGGGAGAAGGTTCATTTTACATGTCGTGATGCAGCCCAACAGGGAGATTTCTTGCGATTGCCAGCGGGGCAAGTCCTTCTCCAATTTTTCGAAGAGCGGCGGAAAGTTAGCCTGATAGACTTTCATTGGGAGTGAGGGAATCTGGACCCCCAGGTATGGGATTGAGTGAGTTCTCCATTGGAACGGGCCTCGTTCTTCTAAGGTCTCTCGTTCAGCTGGGGTCAGGCCCACTCCGAGCGCCGCTGATTTTTGAAAATTAATGGCAAACCCTGATACCCTCCCGAAGTCATGGATTTCAGTCAGGGTTGCCCTCATGGAGCTTTCAATGTTTGTGATGGTCAACAGGACGTCATCTGCATAGAGGGCCACTTTATGTTGTTCAGAGCTGATCTTCGGGCCACTGATCCGGGGGCTTTTGCGAACCGGTAGGGCCAGCGGCTCCATGGCCAGAGCAAAGAGCAGCAGGGATAATGGGCATCCATGCCTCGTCCCGCATGTGAGGTTGATTTGATCCGATAGGCGGCCGTTGACCCTCAGCCTAGTCTTAGGGGCTTGGTAGTTCGCGAAGACCATTTTTCCGAAGGTCGTACCAAAGCTAAAGGCCTCCAGAGTGAGGCGTAGGTAAGACCAGTCCACCTTGTCGAAGGCCTTGGTTGCGTCCAGCGCCAGTAGGGCCAATTGCTGAGAGTCCCGATTGGCGATCTCTATTAGGTTCAGTGCTCTGCGAATGTTATCTTTCATTGACCTGTGACTTATAAATCCTGTCTGGTCTGGGTCTATGATGCTCGGAAGGATAGGTGCGAGACGATTGGCCAGGATCTTAGAATATATATTGGCATCCAGATTCAGCAGAGAGATGGGTCTATACGAACTGATTTCTTGGGGGTCCTTTCCAGGCTTAAGGATGAGGACTGTGATGGATTCCTGCATCATTGGAGTGACCGTTCCAGAGGCCGTGAATGAGAGGAAGAGACGAGCCAGGGGGACCACCATTTGGGGCCGGAAGAGTTTGTAGAAGTGGGTGGAAAAACCGTCTGGACCTGGGGCTCTAGATTTCAGGCTTTTGATCGCAGCCTCCACTTCCTCGATTTCAGTAGGCGCTTCAAGCTCTTCCCTGGCCGCCTAGGTCAGGTGCAGGAGTGCCACCTCTTGGATGTATGCACGCTGCTCGGTCGGATCCCTCGGGGCTGCCGTCATTATTTCTGAGTGGTGGGGGGGCGCCAGGCATAATTTCTCGTGGTCCGCGTAGTGGATCGCCCCCCGCGGGTCGCAGAGGCTCAGGATGGGGTTCCTGCTCTTCTCCCTGGCCAGCTTATTTACCAGCAGTTTGATGGCCTTATTGTTATGAACATAATACCATTGCTTGGTTATAGTTAATAGGTTTGCAGTAGCATCAGCGTAATGCGCTTTGAGCTTCTTCCTTGTCATTTGCAGGACCCTATAAGATTTTGGGGCCCAGCCCTTTCTTTTGTGAGTAGCTTCTGCTTCACGGACCTCAGTTTCCAGGTCAGCACGGGTCGCCTGCCTTCTTTTGTGGAATGCGGCGCCTTGGGAGATCAGTTCCCCTCTGAGCACTGCCTTCATGCCATCCCAGGTGTTGGCCAGGGAAATATCCTCATCCCGGTTTTCTGCAAAGAAGTTTTTTATTGCCCTGGCGATTGAGTCTCTCACTGCCATGTCTCCCAGAATAGGATCATATAGACTCCACTGGCGGCGAGGAGGGGGATCGGGTCGAGAGACAGCAGGGTCAGGGTGACTGGAGCGTGATCCGAGAGGAAGCGGGGGCCAATCACCACATCATCCGTGAAGGTTAGGATCTGGGGGGAGGTCAGGAGTAGGTCGATCCTGGAGAAGGTGCGAGGCACGTACGAGTAGAAAGTGAAATCTTTCTCGTCTGGGGACAATACCCTCCAAGAGTCCACAATGTTCAGCGTGCAGAACAGATGGAGCAGGCCAGTGGCCAACTTCGAATCTCTGTATGTCGAGGGTTGGGATCTGTCCTTGAGGAAGTCCGGGACCCTGTTGAAGTCCCCTCCCATGATGACTTACCCCTCAATGAATGGGAGGAGGGAGTCTTCTAGGTCTTGGTAGAAGCCTTCCTGGTGTTCGTTCGGGGCGTAGGTCAAGATGAGGGTGTAGAGCTGGCCCCGGACGATGCATTTTGTTGTGATAAAGCGACCATCCTGACATTGTAGCAAGCCCAGGATCTGGGGCTTCAGGTCTTTTGGGTCTTTTGTGAATAGAATAGTGGTGCCTTCCTTCTTAGTTCCATTGGAAGCAAAGAATTGTAGCGGAAAGAGTCTGCTTCGCAAACGAGAGAAGTCCGCTGGGATTAAGTGTGTTTCTTGCAGAAAAACGATTGAAGTCCCATTGTCCTGTAGCCTCTGCAGAATGGATTTCTCTTCGGGGGGAGTTCAAGCCCCTAACGTTCAGGGTGGTGAACTTGAGTTTCAGATGTGGCGGCTGGGTCAAAGAGTTTACTTGCTGGGGAGGAGGACTGGGGGTGGTTAAATCAGCCATGGCTGTGAGAGCATAGCTATTTCAGGTTCTCCTGTGGTTGAGGGTTTTAAGACTGGTCTCCAATGGGAGATATGAGCGTTCAACAACTGCCTCCAACGGGAGGTCCAAACTGCGACCAGGGGGTCCGATTTTAAACTATCGGCATGGCCCCTGGCCGCCCAGGCTGTCATCCGACAGAACCAACATGGTTGGGAATTTCTCCAAGGGTAAAGAGGTGGCCTCCGCCGTGGAGGAGGGTATGGACCGCATAGGGTCCGCGGCAAGCTCGAGCAGCTCAAGTGGTTCCAATGCTATGTGTCCTGTGCGGGCATCCACAAACGTCATTTGGGTTTGCGGTTTATCTGTACCCTTCATAGGCATCATCTTTACATGGTGACACACAGCACCTTCAGTGCAGTGGCACAGGGAAGTCTCTTAGATTTCCCAAAGGTTTAAATACCTTCTCTTGGTGAAACTACTTTACTTACATGTTGTAACTTTCTAGACCCAGCACACACTGTGGGATGTATTGACCCACTTTTGCTCTGCAATGAGGCCTCCCTGTGTCTGATGGTGCCAGAAACATCAAAATGGCCGCAAAACCCTCATGCGCGCCAAAATCTATGAAAATTGTGCTTTGCAACACAAAAAGATGGCTGCCCAATCCGCCATGCATGTTGTCAGGGGTGGAACAGAGATCTCATTCCTGAAACATGTCACTGGGCTGTCCAACAAGTGAAAATGGAGCACAGAGGGAAAAGCAGTGCTTTGCTGAAAGAAATCCCAAATCTTGCTTTTAAATCCTTTTTCTTGGTTGCTGAAACTGCAGAATGCCGATACAAAATACCCACAAACATCCAATATTCTAGCTGGGTGTCACAATTCACTGAGTTCAAGAAATCATTGTGAAATTGCAATATCCTGAAAAGCAGAATTTGCCATAAAAACATTCACAGCCAAAGTGCCTGCCTGTGGGATCTGTCAAAATCTGGGCGCAGTAACCTCAGCCGCCTAAATGACTGCTGTCAGAAGCCTGCATTAAAACTGTAAAATTATACAACTGAAATCTAATGTCTGAAATCCAAGTGACCTGTTATTGAGAGTAACCTAGGTTGTGACTGTTTAATACCATGGTTTAGAATCTGGAATAAGTGTTCTAGCTGCTTGTTTTGAAATTGCAAGTTTATTTTAAACCAAGAAAAAAATGGAACAGTCGATGCTGGTTGAGGGTGGCAGGCTTCCCAGGCGAACATGGACAAACACGGACTGGAGCTGCCCTTTGCCTTGTGCCTTAAGCCAGTGGGCTGCCCTGGGAGTCATTCTGAAAAGGGTTACTCAGGCCAATCAGGGCTCAGGGGTGGACGGGGAAGCAGGAAGCTGTGGAAACAAAGAAGCGGTAACTGGTGCCAGCTGGGACAAGGCAAGTGCACAAAGGGGCACCTGACTGCCTCAGGTAATTGCTAAAGGGCTGTGTGGGGAAAGGAAAAAGGCAGAAACAGACAAAGGACTACAGCACCAAGCTAGGCCACTCTACAGTCAGACCAACAAATAATTCCCTCTGAAAATCAACAACTAGCCCAAAAAAAGATTGCAATATACTCATAAATCCCTCCAAAAGGCACCCAAATTCTAGCCAAAATAAGATTGGAATCAGAGGAAAGCACTCACAATGCACCTGCCAGATACAAGGACTGCTGATCAAGTGGTTTCTGTGAAGGAAGAGTGCACATTACATTCAGGAAGGCAGAGCGAAGCAGGGAAAGATGGCCACCTTATGATGGTTTTTGGTAGGGTGACAAGATAAATAGAGGCTCTCTGTCCCAGGTTTGGGCTTGTGGGCTTGCATTGGGGGGAGGGTGGGCTCTGTGTACACATACAGGTATCATACATTTTGGCAAATGTCTGGAACTATCATTTTGGTAGTCCTCAGCCGTTTGACCTATGGGGTGCTATACAAATATGCATTTGTGCATAGAAACAACAGAACAGTATAAGTTTCTTCCTTGCTTTAAAGGTATAAATGGGGTGATCAAGAAAGACAGAATATGGTGATACATATACAAATATTAGGCGGGCAAAGCAATGTTCCAGGAAATCTACTTTACTGAGATTATGCATGCCTAATTGGGTAAGAGATGGGGAGGGACGGCAATTATTTTATCTTTTCCTTCCTCTGCCAGAGGAGTATTGATCTAGATGAGGGGTGAATTACCTTGGCAGCCATGAGAAGATGTATTTGATAATAACGGTTGATAGTCGGAGATGACAGGAATGTTGTTCAGCTGTCTAATATTACTATTGTGCACTTAGGTTTCCAAAAACAGATTACCCTTCCTTTTTCGCTTAGCGGTCATATATCCTGAGTAAATATGTGGATATGCGCAGGGAAATACAATTGCATCCTATGTATAGACCGGGGTTCTTCTCGCTCTGTGGTAGACCCCTTGGTCCAGCTTCCATCACAGTGATTGGGCTAATGAAGGAATATGAGCTAATCGAGATGTGGTCCTATTATTACCCATATAAGAAGGGTTATTCCCATTACTCTGCAACGCACTTGTCTTATAACCGTTGGAGTTTGCATTTCCTCAATTGAGGCCGGACAACCTGATCAATCTGTAGAATATTTAGATCATACTCTTATGGACTATGCACTTTACAAATTATACTGGGATGGTTCATCGTGTGGGCTCTACTAGTGACCTGGAGGTGGCAGGTGGGAGCATTATGAGACTCTTACATGCAATTATAGGTTGATTTGCAAACAACGAGAGGCCAGTGGACAATATAGGCAAAATAAGATAAGCCTCTAAGTTTACAATGAGTGGGGTTTTGTGTATCACAAGTTTGTGATAAGGACGTTTTATGCCGGTACTGACAGATACTGCATTGGCGGGCAGCAGTTGCAAAGGGCCTAGCCTACTGGGGTTATGGGTGGAGGCTGTATGCCTCCATTTGTACCCAAGAGTGTAGATGTTGGGCACAGCACCTCATACTTAATGTAGTCATGTACGGGAGCACTGTGGTACTGGTGTGCAAATTGCAGACATATGTACAAAGAGTGCATTGAGTGCAGGTAGACTGCTTTGGGGATGGGGAGTGAGTAGGCGGTAATATGAGGGTATTAGCAATGGATGTACATTGGTGTGTTCTGCCTGCAGAGGCGGCGTGCACTGTGTGCATGCATACGGCCGTTGGATGCAACAGCATGGCCACTGGTTGAAAGTAGGTTGCATGGCCACTGGTTGAAAGTAGGTTCCCAGTAGTTAGGAAAGGTACGTGCACACATGGAAGCATGCATGAGTCTACTGCATTTCAGTGGGTGTGTTGAAGGACTACACTATTGGGTGCATGTACCCTACAGCCTATGGCTTGGCCACAGGCTTCCTTTAGGGAGGGCAATCACACATTGGCATGTGGTCAGATTGTGTACACAGGTGCGTGCATATACTGTAACGGAGGGCAATTGTAGAGGCCACTACTAATTGTTTTGTAATGCAGACAGCCTCCATTGGGGATGGGGAGTGCATTGGAGATGATATGAGGATATTTGTAGGCAGAGTGCTATCTTCTGTTGTGCCTGAAAAAAAACCTAATGGCTTGCGTGCATGGCTGGGGCTCTTTGACATAAAAGGGTGGACACTGGTTGGAAGTAGGTAATGGAATGTTACCTTGATTGGGTTCATTCATGTTCCAATATGTACCTGTAGACAGGAAAGGTAAGTGGTCAGAACATTTTGATGAGTGGCTCCATTGGTGTGCAGTGGGTGCAGAGAAAGGCGTGGCTATTGGCAACAAAACCACAACGCTATGCTGCTACGTATGGGAGTACTGAAATGTCGGTATGTGGATTGGGTGTGGTGAAGGACTAGGCTGTTGGGTGCATGGGAGGAGGCCTCTCCGCCGATGCACCCAACAGACTAGGGCTTTGGCACAGGCTTACTTTGGGGAGGGAATTCACACATAGGCACATGGACGGAATTTCTACACAGGTACTCACATATACTTTACTGGTGGGCATTTGTGAAGGTGAGTATATGTTTTTGGTGAGTGCATTGAGACTGTATTGAGGATGGGGAGTGCATTGGAGACAAGATGAGGATGGTTCCAGTTGGAGTGCTGTGCTGAGTTGTGCCTATAAAAACCCTAAAGGCTTCTCGCCATGGCTGGGGAATACAACAGAGTGGCCACTGGTTGGAGAAAGGTTACAGAATGTTGTTGTGATTGGGTTCATTAATGTATCAATATGTACTTGTGGACAGGAAAGGTAAGTGGTCACCTGCTGTGCCTGCAACACCCCTATCGACTTTTGTGCATGGCTGGGGTCCTTGGACATAACAGGGTGGGCACTGGATTATGTAACAGAATGTTACTTTGATTGGGTGCATTACTGTAGTAATATGTACCTGTGGACAGGAAAGGTAAGTGGTCCCATGTTCCCATGCATGGCTCTATTGCTTTGCAGTGGGTGTGGCGAAGGAGTAGGGTGTTGGCGACAAAACCGCACTGCATTGCTACTATGTATGGGAGTACAGTCAAATTGGTATGTGGAATGCACACATAAGTAGAAAGAGTAGTTTCATTGTGATGTAGGTCATCTGCAAAAGTTATTGGACGCATGCCTTGTGCCATAATATACCCTTGTAAATATGTAAGTGTAGTAAGGTCTGCGCCTTTGCAGAATCACTGTGGAGGATATGGTGCGGTTTTCACTGCTGCATTGGTGAGTAAACACACCATTTGCGTTAGGAGTGGTGTGCCTGTGAAGAGAGTCTTGCTTCGGGAGTGTAGTTGGAAAGTGGATGATGAAAGGATTGCTGTACTGCATAACGTTTGCACCATGGCCCATGTACGCAGATATAAACATATGAAGCATTGTGCGGTAGGTGCGGTAGGTACGCCAGCGACTATCTTCAGAGGCCATTGGGGATGGAAAGTGCATTGCAGATAATGTTGGGATTTTTGTAAACGCTGTACCATGTTGTGTTGGGAGTGGCATGCGTCTACTGCCGTGCATGGATATCTACGGGCCTTTGATGTAGGAATGTGGACGTTGTGTGGAAGTAGGTTTGAGAATGTTGCCTTCTTTGGTTAAGTTGTGATAGTGATTTGTACCTCAAGCGTACACTTTTTGTAATAGGTATGGGTACTGTGGCTGCTAACTGACACAGAATGGTTGTGGAGGACATTTTGCACTTGGTACACTAGTAGAGGTGGCGTGAAGTGACTGCCGTTGAATATGGAGTACGTTATTGGCTTTGTTGGCATTCACGGACTGAGCTGACACAATGAATGTACAGTATGGTATAGGTCATAATATCGTCTACATTGAGAGCGAAGGAACATAGTGCAAGATAACACGAGTTAATAATGATTAGACATGTAAAGTGTGCATAATGTACTGTGCAACACACATAGATTTCCAGTTGACAACATTACAAACGCCCTTCAATGCATCCATATACAGGAGGGAAGGAAACCTTTGTGCGGAGTGCTTGTTGAGATGGGCCATGGAAGCAGTTAGAGCTCTTACTGTGCACAATTATAATGGGTGCATTGCATCAGTTACCTATGCCTGTGTGCCGTATACACCACTGCTGTAGTCATTGGCGTCAGTTACTTTACTTGTGGACTGCCGCTCCTTACGGCGTGCACTCCAGATATTTATTTTATGTGCGTGCCAAGCGTTGCACACTTTGTCATGTCAACACTTAGCTCTGGAAAGGAACAACGCAAGCAAAAGCTAAAGCGTAAATGCAGAGTATAGGGCAGCAGAAGATTCCACAGTTTAGTAACACTACAGTGCATGGTTGGAAGTGCTTTATTTTGCCACACAATCAAAAACACAACGTGCCAGTTGGCTGCATTCACTGCTGTTTTATTTAGTGAAGAAGATCCAGTGAGCAATGGCGTCTGTGCACTTTTGTACTACTACTTCAGCGTAGGAAAGTGCAAACACGAGTACGTAGTGATGCCTGGTGGGCCGTGGGGTAGAACACATTTTTTGAAAGGTGGCGAAGGTGGTATCCGATGCCTCTGGGATGCCTCACAGAAGAAAGGTTTGCAGGTTGGTTCGTATAGCAGGAACCGTAAACGGACAAACGGGCCCATATGGGTCAGCCCAGATAATAACGATGGTGAAGAAATCTCGTACGGTAATCTTCAAATGCTTCATCCACCAGCCATTTACTGGTATATGAAAGGTGTGGCATGCGCAGTAAGGGGCAACGTATCTGAGCAGAAACAGGAATAAGAGTACATGTAAGTAGCCGGTATTATTTGCAGCATACAGGACAAAACGTTGCGGGAACGATAATGTAGTGCTAGCTGCCTGCCAGATGGACCATAAACTGTGTGTTACTGCTTAGCATCATATGTTAAACACCTGCCTTGGTGTGTGGTTTGTAGCTAGTACAATACCTCTGAACTGACCCTCATTTGGCTTGTGACACCCGCCATAGAAAGTGTTCTCTCATCCGCTAAACTCCTCCTTCGTCCGTTCTCTTCAATGGATTGTCAACACTTTAAACCTAACTACGTGTTCTCCCCCGCCCCTGTGGCTTCAGAGTTTGAGAGCAACGTAATACTGTGATTCTACGCTTGCACACACAAAAATGTGTTGGAACTGTTGGGAATAGACGCTGTTTTCATGTGTTTCATTACTACAAAACTTGACAGTGGTAGCGAGTGTTGTTCGATCCGCGCCAATATGTGTCTGTGTGTCGGTAAAGAAAGTAAAACAACAAGGAACTTAATGGGGTTCACCTTTGACTGCTGCACAATGTAGGAGGTGCTTTGGTAAGAAGTGTGTCAATGAAATGTGAGCTTTACATGTTAGTGTGCGGGTTGACCTCTGTGTGCACCTGTGGCCGTTATAACGTTCAGTACACTGGGGGTGCGTAGAGGTGGTAAATGTGTCAAAGGGCACAGAAGGGCAGAACAGGGAATGTAGCAGTGTATAAGTGTGCAGAAAGTGTGGTGCTTTAGTGGACGACTTGAGCTCACTTTTCACATTGCCTTGTGCGTCTGCATTTGGATCGGGATGGGGAAGAATGGCTGGAAAAGAAAGTACAATAACAGTTTCAATTTACAGAGAATGGTGGAGATATGATACTGTAACTGCGCCTTTTCACTGCCATCACAAAGCACCGTCTAATGTACAGAGAGAAAGTGAGTGATAGAGTGAATTTGTAAACATGCATATTGAGGAGGACGTTAATAAATGTTACGCGTAATGTACAAGTGATGTAAAAGTGAACTTACATGTTTTCAGCAACATCCATGCTTCTATTGGGAGGCAACAACTTGCACTGTCCGCCTTATGGGATCGTTGCAGACTACCTTTGGGGGCACATGGACAGAGGAACTGCAATGTAATTTATGTATGTGTTTTTCCTTCAGTTCTATACAATGTGTGACCTTGGAGCTAAATATGGTTCCCCTCAAGGCTATTTTGTAGTGAGCGTGTGTCCTGTTGAAGGAGAGGTATGTTAGGTTTCAATTTCCCGGAATCATGCAGGAAAAAGAAGAAAAGGAATCAGCCGACAACGTGTTTTGATTGTAGCATGTATTTACAAATGTATGTAGTGGAAAATACTGGTACTGTGCTTTGTCTACACATATTGTTTGTGTGACTGTGCTCCTTGGATTGATTGGGAATGAAATTGAGCAACACTCACTGTAGTGCATTTCATCAATGCTTTTACTGTGGTATGTTCCTTTAGGTCGACAGTGCGGAAGGAAAAATATTTTTTGTGCACTTTCGAAGGTACTGGTTGGTGCACGGCAATAAGGTATAGTACGTTCGTGCATCAATGAGTACATTTCGGCTTCACGCATATTAAGTAGGCATTTGCAAGATGTGCAGGTAGTCTGTGCTTTGGACTGATATAAGTATCATTGCATTTGCACCATGCTGATTGCTTTCTAATGTATGCAGTATAGTGGCCTCCTTTGGTGGAGTAGCCTGTGTGGTAGATTATGGCTACAGTTGTGAAGGTTTTCTCGCCAAGTGATATGTGTCCGTGCGTGAAGGCAGTAAGTTTGCCGTTGTTTTTGGTACCATCGACATTGTAGCTTAAGAGCATTCATATCACATATTGACTATGTGAGTGTATATGTAGCATCGAACGATTTTCAAAATTTCATGATGTACACAACATGCTATGGGTTGCATTTTGCACCAGTTGCTGAAAAGGAATGGAGTCAAAGTTAGGTATTGGTATATACATGAAGGATTTGTTAGGAACTTGCTCCTGAATTACATGGTTGAAAGAGTGCATGTATGTTTCCACATGTAGTAAATGTGAAAGAGTTTGTTTATAAGTTTTTTTTTCTTACACAGACTGGGGTAGCGGCCTTGTAGTTATGGTTTTGTTGCTAAACTTATAGGAAAATCACTTTTCCAGCAGCTTATAACTTTGTTCCCGCTGGAGGAATTTGTACAAGACTTTGGAAAAGGAAGTATATGGGCCACTCTGCATTGTTTTTCCAACTTTGATTAGGTTTCGTGCAGGGGGGAAATGTTTTCCCATAGACTGAATGGTGAAAGAATTTGCACACGGCTACATGCGCAATGGGTGAATGAATTTGCACCAACTTTGCGGCATGAGCGGGGGCTTGGGTGACAAAGCGTGGTTTTGTGTGTTTGGGGGGAATCCGACCAATACTTTTGTTGCAACAACTCAAATGTATGTCTCTAAAACTTAGTGATATCTGGGTCCAGTCCCGCAACCCATTTCCCTCTGCGGATTGAAGTGTCATTCGCTTGCATTATGGCATGCTGCCGGAAAACTATGGACGTGGCAGTGGTTGGCTGGAGGGAAGGGTGCTCTGCTTCAACATTTTTGACAAATGGCACCATTGTGTATCTCAGGGCAGTGCGCTGGTGGAAGGCTCTGCAAAATATGCTGTATGTCATGTGTTGGCCACAAGAAGGGAGGGAAAGAGTGGGGGAGTGAGAAGGGGTTAATGTGACATAAGTAAATAGGGGGAAGAAGACGGAGGAGTGGCTGCAGTATTAGTGCGTATTGCATGAATTCGCGGGTACCTAGACAGTCGACTGCTTTGTGTGGTGATTGGAGGCAGCTGTCGTAATGGGCCGATAGCTTCTGCCATGACCAGTTTGCAGTCACCTCTTTCCCTGGTGAGTGGCGGCAGGTGAATTTCAAAAGGGGAGTGAATTCCACATGGCATAGGTTGGGCGGGAGGGCGGGTGTCTGTGCTATGCGGATTGATAGCAGCACTTGGGACAGGATGGCATGCATGGGTGCATGAAGTTGTGGGGGGTCTGTTGAAGGATTTCACTATTGGGTGCATGGCCAAAGGGCTTCAGCTTTCACACCAAAGCAATGTATGTGTAACTATGCATGTGGTAAAGGAGGGTGCTTGCATAGTGTGGTGTGTGCAGATTGGTTGGGGTAGGGCCAATGTTGCGAACAGTATGTGAGTAGGTTGGCAGTGACACAATACTTTGTGAATGGGAGTGGATTTGTCCGTAGTATGTGAATGAAAGTGCACAGGGGTGCAGGAATAAGTCTTTTATTTGTACATTATGGTAATTGTTGGCTCCATGGTTGGGTAGGAGTGTTGGTGGCAGTGCTGTGTATGTGGATTGTTATAGTTGGTGATATGGTGACATGTATGGTGGCATTACGTTGCACTGGGTGTGTGCAAGGCCTACACTATTGGGTGCATGGCCAAAAGCCGTAGGCCATGCACTCAAGAGCCTAGGGTTTGAGCACAGCCATGGCAGTAATGCATTGTTGGCTCTGCTTCCATTAGAGGGTGGTGACTTGCACGCAATGGGTGTGGACCACACTTGAGATGCGATAGAGTAGGAGAAGTGAGCTGCCATGCGTGTATGTTTGGTTTCGCAGGTGAGGTGATTGATAGAACGTGTTGAAGTTTTTGATGTGTGCTTGGAGATGTTGCTGTGAAAAGGTATGCAGCGCGGCTACTGGGTGCAGTGTGTGAACATTCTCAGTATGGTAATGGGTATGGTTGAAGGGCAGCGTATATGTGCTTGGATAGTATGCTGTGTGAGGTTGCTTGTAGTATGGCCAATGTGGTGAGCATTTTGTGTTTCGGTTGGCAGTGACAGAATAGTGTCAGAGTGGAAGTGGATAACAGAGAAGTATGTGAATGAAATGGCATAGGGCTGCTGGACACACTGCAATGTGTGTACATTATGGTAACTGTTGCATTTAACAGTGTGCACATGCATTGCTGTGTGGAAGCTGGGTAGGAGTGCTGGTGTCAGCGGTGCAAATGTGCATAGTGGTAGTTGGTGAAATGCTGGCGTGAGTGGTTACATTATATTGCAGGGGATGTGTGCAAGGAGCACACTTACTGCAGCAATGCAGGTTTCACAGGGCTTTAGGCACATGGTGATGATGTTTGGTGAATGGGTGTGGAGTAAGTTGTGGACGTGCTACAGCAGCAGAAGTGAATTGGAAAGGGTGTAATGTGAGTTCCGTGGTTGTGGTGATAGTTGCAACATGCTATAGAATTTGCTGTATTCCAAGAGATGGTGCAGTGGGAAGTTGTGTAGTGTGGCCACGGGGTGCAGTGTTTATGTAATGTGAGTATGGAAGGGGGTGTGGCTGAAGTGCAGCTTATATGGGCTTGGTTACTGTGCTGTGCGCAGATTTATTAAAGTAGGCCTAATGTTATGACGTTGTTGTGCATAGGATGGCAGTGACACAATAATTTGTAAATGGCATTGGGTAGGGGTGGTTCAAGGGTGGTATGTTTGCCGATTCTGCTATTTGTGACACTTTTTCGTGAATGAGTGTTTTGTGGAGTGGGCGAGTTGGGTAAGTGGCGCTACGTATGTTACATTTGTGTACAATGTTAGGTGGCCACATGGTTGCATGCATGGATCCGTAGTGTTTTAATGGGTGTGGAAAGGGCTGCAGTGGTGCACCTCAGGATCTTTGTGCAGTTTCTGGTGGAGGGGCTTTGGAATGAAACGGAACATGTACTGAGAGAGTGTAACGGTACATATGGCCTGGTGTACAGAAATGATAGTGAGTAATACAGAGGTCTTGTATGTGATTGCTGCATGCGTGTGTGAACATTTGACAGCACCCAGTGGGGGAGTGCTGGAAAAATGCCTGTGCAAAGGGAAGAAGGATTGTGCTTGCGTTACTGGGCCGTGGCCCTCACTGTAGATCAGAAAGCGCACGTGGCAAAGTCTGCCATTATGAACATGGTGGACATGGCAATGTAATTGTGGGAAATAGCCAATTAGGTGTGTAGGGTGTGGTGCACAGGAAGGGCCGGTACCAACTCGCCCCAATACTGTCTAGTGAGTTTGATGGAGATGGAGAACCCACAGTGCTTATCGTGGGTGATACCTTTGTGTGCCATCTGCAAAGGGGTTGTGTGCAAAGAGCCATTGCTGCTAATTTGGGGTTGGAAGGAGTGGACGCTTTCTGGGGCTGTCAGGGTGACTGCAGTTTTGGTGGGATGGTTCGCCTTTGCAAATATTTGGCCTCCGTCACGCACCTTGACTTTATAGTCGTGCACTGTGGAAGTTTGCACTTGGGGTACATGTCGTGGGGACGTTAAATCCGTCTCCTGAAGAGGTTGCTAAATGCACTGATGTGGATTTTTCGTACTGCCAATGTTGTTTTCTCGTGTGTAATACCAAGAGGAGTATGGGTCCATGACGGTGTACATTGTCCCCAGCCAGAGGTCTATAACAAAGGGGTTGTCCTCCCCTCTATGAATCTGAAAGGTGTACGGGAAGAATTCAGTGTACACTGGTTGTTTAGACCCTAATGGGAACACATGTCATTCTGGGCAACCATTAAGAAAAGCAACATGCTTGCTGGTGCTAAACACATGACTCAAAAAGTATATGTAAAACGAATTTTAAATTTTTCATTTAGCTTTCTGTAATTAGCTTTTTTAAAAAATTTTAGTGCAGAAAACTCCAGTAGTTTCTTTTCATAACAGTCCATGATGTCCATTCATGTAATAACATACATAGTTGAAAGTTCACTGTATAAAAAAGAAACTGTACTTAGTGACAAGAGAAGTGGGTTCATCATTTTTGCATATGACCAACATCTTGAAAATCAAAGTGTCCCATGTCATTGGGAATGGAGAACACACTGTGAGAATGTAAGATGAGGAGATGGTTGAATCTGTGTCTCCTGTGCCCAGCTAAAGTCTGACCTTATATTCGGTCAGCAGGCGTGCTATAAACAGAATTATGCGTGAATTTATGCAGACTACTGGCATGTTCTCCACCTACTACGAGATCATGACATTTGAAAATATGCAGTGGTTCCGTAGAAATGGCATTTATTTCAGCGCCATTGCCAATGCTGTTGATTTTTACACTGTGCAAGCATTCACCCCAATGTGGTACAAATGTCAGGAGACGGAAACAGAAACGCATGTAAAGGGGAAAAAGCTAAAAAGTTGCTCGCAGAAAAAAAAGTTATAAATCTACATCGGAAAATCCAATCCCATTCTCAGCTTTATATTGGTAAACCCCCCCCCCCACACCCCCTTCTCTATCACAAACAGGTTGTGCATTTTGTGGTACTTTTAGGATTACACGTGCCAAATCCGGGGTGGCCATGTGCATGTATGTGCATGGAGGAAGCGCACATAGTTTCAGTGAACTTTGTAGTGGACGTGCTTTGAAATGGCACGACACTTGTACTGTATATGGTTAACGGTACATTTCAAGCGTTGTAAAAGATTGACAGTGTAGGATGATGGGGGCTTTGATGCGATAGGTGGATGCGTGAGTGCTATTTACGCGTAAGCCAATATAGGTACTGCAGCAAAGAAGATAGCTCAAAGGGAAGAAGGACTGCTGCAGCTTTACAGGGGTGCGGCTGTCGCCCTGCGTTGGGAGTTGCATGTGCCACAATGTGCTCTTCTGACGATGCTGCCCACTGGAAATGGGACTATGGCATTTGGCCAATCAGGTGCTCAGGGTGTGCATCACAGGAAAGTGCACGAATGGGAAGGAGGAATCCTCCTGCTTTACTGGCCCGTGGCTATCGCGCTACTTGGGGAAAGGCACGTGCCACATTCTGCCATTCTCCCCAGGCTGGGCAATGGAAATGGGACTATGGCATTTGGCCAATCAGGTGTTCATGGTGTACGTGACAGGAAAGAGCACCAATAGGGAGAAGGACTTCTCTTGTTTCACTGGTGCACAGCCCTTGTGCTAGTTCAGAAAATACACGTGCCACATTGTGCCCCTGTAAGCATGAAGGGCAATGTGAATGTGCCTGTCGGGATTATCCAATTACCTTCTTAGGTTCCGCCACATAGGAAGGGGCCGTAACAAATTGTTACTGTACTTTGTGCACTCAGACTGGTAGAAATGAGGAGATGCAGAGTGCTGCTACTTGGTGATGGCTTTGTGGTAGATTTGCACAGTTATGTCAAGGAAAAAACTTGCATGGCAATTTGGGGTTGGTAGGAGTGGAAGCAGTGTTCTGCGCTGTCGACGTCAGCAATTTCGGCATTCTCGTTGACGTTTGTAAAGAAGCATTTACTTTCGGCCCTTTTTATGTTGTCGCTCTACACTACGGAGCTCAACATGTAGGTAGAGCCTCTTCTTCATATGTGGAGAATCACCTGAAGAGATTGTTGAGAGCAGTGAGACGTTTTTTCCCCAATGCGAAAATTGTATTCTCATCTGTATTATGACCTGTTGGGATGGAGTTTTTTCCCACCCAGAGCGCGATAGATGTAACATCAATGGAAAATGGCTACTTTTGTGAGCAATTCTGGAATGTTCTTCTGCAACAATTACATCATTGGGTGTACAAATGCGGTTTTGTTTCGTGCCAATGGCATGTCTTTGTCAGACAATGGCAATACATTGTTTTTGTACACTCTACAACATGCATTGAAGACTTTACTTTAACAATGCACAGAGTACATGAAAAGAAATTTTTAAAAAAATATCAGCAATCCTTTCCATGAACTATTCCAATACCTCAACTATGCACCTGTCCTAATGCAGTTTGTTCACTGCAAGAGGGCGGAAGATGTATCAGCAATGGAAGCATCTCTACATTTTTGTATGAAGCCGCAATGTTTTTGTGGAAGATTGTCATAATTTTGTTGGGATACCACGTGATGCTGATGTCCTGCCAGAACATGGGCGAACTACGAAGATCCGGGAAGAAAGAGCGCGTAGCTGCCACCGACTCAGACAAAGATGGCAGAGGACAGCGAGCAGGTCGAGCTTCCGGCCCTCCTCTCAAATAAACTGCAAATGCCTCCACAGTCTGTATTTCATTGCATCACCCTGCACTGTGAAGGCGACCTACCTTTGGACTAAATGGTGCACTCGTTGCTTGTTTTACACTGCTAATTATGGTGCGGTAATGAAGAGTTGAGCTTGCAACAGAAGAACCTCTGCTACATTATTTTACAGCACATTGCTTTGAAAAATGTGGCCTTATTCCGTAAGAATGGAGTTTCTTTGTCCAATAATGGAAATGGCGTTTTGTAGTTGCATATACAGGATGCAGTGAGGAGCTTATTGTAAGAATGGGTATAGTGAAGTAAGATAAACATCTCTATAGAAAGTACAAAGGTTGTTTTCCCTTAAAAGCATGTACAAAAACAAAACCTCGACCGTCTTTTTTACAGCCACCATTACATATGAAATCCTCTGTATTGGTTCAATTGTATTCCGCCACGTCTGCACACAGACCGAACAGAACGTGGAGACCCCCATTACTTATGGGATTCAACGTGCACATACAGGCCAGTTGCACAATGATGCGCATGGAAATGGGTCTATGCAAGCTACCACATTGTGGAATAAGGGTTCTGGGTGCGGTGTGAGTGAGAATGTGTTGAAAGCGTAACGTTTGTAAATTAGTCACCAACAGATTATTACTGCAATAGATATTATGTTATTAGCAGGTAATTACAAATACTACTGCAAAGGGTGGCCAGGGACTTTAACACACATTGCAAATGAAAGCCATCCTGTGGAACTCGGTCCCAATACGCACTGCGTTCCTTTCGTCTTGCATGTGAAGAAAGGCCCACTCTACTGGTTGCTATCAACAGTACAAAAGAACAGCTAATGTATATGTGGAATGTGTGAACTACTCCTACACAGCTTGTGCAGTGCCACTGGCATATGTGTGAATATCTTACCACCCAAAATGTGTTCCTGCACTTACTGCTGTGCAGCATCATGTATGCCATATATTATGCCACAAAACTGCTATTTATACGTAATTCGATTTAGAAATCTGTGCATTCAAGCAAAAGTTCCCTTATTTGATGGTACGCCATTACTGGTATGTGTAGCATTTATGGAGATGACTACATTTTGCCACAGAGCTATGCTTTTCATTAGGAGACACGCAGTTTCATTAGGAAGCGGTAGAAGACAATTGTTCAGGCAGTGGCACGCCACCACTATACTTTTCTAAGCGGCACTGGTAATGTTTCAGATGCGCACATTTTGGCTGTTTACTCAGCTTTGCTTACAAGTAACTGTCTGGAATTTATCAAGCAACAACAGCATTTACATTTGCAGACTCACTATTGATTGTCATATGTGTAGTGTAATATGTTATGTACTTGAGCAAACAGTTGTGAGGAACCTGCTACGTAACTTCACGTTGCTATGTGCAGATACGGTGTGTCAATTCCATACGTCATGGAACGACAAGCAGCTCATCAATCAAGGCAATGGGCCTTTTAGCACGCCAACTTTACACTCGAGCATACTGCTCATTGCTCCCAATGAGCCCCAGCTAGGTAGGCGTGACGCAGTCATAAATCGGTAGCTTTGCAACACGACATCCATAGGCCGTAGCACACTTTGAAATTAGGTAGTGTGTGCCATGAATCGGTAAGCATGGCGAGAGGTGAGGCATTACCAGGAGACAGAGCATGACATACACATACGTATAGGTGTGAAACTGACAGACATCCGGTGCCATGACTAATTACAAAGGGAATGGGAAGATACGGACATGAGGCCAGTTTTGTAGTTGTATGGCTACTTCCATTGCGATTGAACATACGCCGGCCACAGGTATTCTCAGTAGGACACTTCCATTTTGCTTACCTGCAGCACCTGGGGCAGCACTGTGCGCTACAGAGTCACAATGCATTGCCAGAACCAACCTTACAAATATGCACAAACTCACAAATAGTTTACATGTACATGTTTATTTTGTAGGAAACATCGGCAGTATTTGGACAGGGCAAGGGATCTTGTAATTGTTTAGCAATTGTTCCAGTTTTACGTCCTGGCTGCTTACATTTCTTTTCACAGTGCCTCTTAGATTTCGTGTGGCTACATGCTGCTGCAGAAGGGGGTGGATCTTTTGATGGATTTGTTCAATGTGAAATATATCGTCTTACACACAAACATATGTGTGAGGAGTGCATAACGCAATATACATTACATACATTTCTTTTTAGACTGTGCTGCTTTCTTATGCAATTACTTTTGTTACTTATTTAGGGAAGAGGCACATTGTCTTCCAGCTGTTCCACGGTGCTTGGCATTGTTGCGAAACAAAATACCCATACCATGGTTTTGTATTGTGGTACATTGCAGAATTTAGGCATTATTAGGAGGCACTTCAGTGTAGTTACTACATTGGAGTTAGGTTTTGCTGTCAATACTTTGCATTCCTTACTGCACTACTTTTTCTTTATTTTCATGTGTAGCGCCAGTATGGTAACATTGCTGGACGCTTACGTGAATGCGTGTTCTGGTGCTTTTCTTTATGGTGCAGACTGTATGACTTTGGTCTGTTTGTTTCACAAGTACATAGTTTGTGCTCTTATCTTTCCTCAGTTTCCTTGCAATCTACATACATGGGACTATTCATACATGTATATTCACTCTAATGATTGGGATCAGCATGTAAGACAACTAATGCTGTTTCCAGTAGTTGGAATGGTAGCCGCTATATGCGCTCACACAAAATGTTTTTGGTTATTGAGCTCCTTGCCATGGCAACACCAATTTCCTACGCTGTATGGTACATCTATGCAATGTAATGGTTTTGTGGTAAACACCTACTAAATTCAGTTCAATACCTTTGTTAAAGGGACGTTATGTTTACATTGTACTAATAAAAACCTATGAAATGTAATGAAAACACTTTGTTAAAGGGATGTTATGGTTAAGTTGCTCTACTAAAAAAGCTATCAAATTCCATGAAACACTTTGTTAAAGGGACGTGATGGTTATGTTGCCGTACCAAATACCTTTCCTCTTTACAGAAAACGCTATGCTACAGCAATGTTCTCCTTACAGTCCCCGACTTAAAACCTATGAAATGTCATGAATGAGATTTGTGATGGCATCTTTGCTCTTATGGTTGTTAGTCCTTGCAGTCCACACTGGTAGCGCGAGTAATGGTTGCTTATTTTGCCATAACTTGCACATTTTGGGGCTTTTACATGTAACCATAACGTCCCTATAACAACGGTTGTCCATTGAATTGCATAGGTTTTCGCTTGTGCAACTTAACCATAACGTCCCTTTAACAAAATAAAGGGAAGTCCAGTTGATCTTCTCATCCTTACGCGCTTTCTTACCTCTTGCAATCATCAGGGAGGCAGTCTGTTCAGTTGTTTGTTCAGGTGTTGATGGTTACTACCAGTGATGGCCTCAGGGAATTCTGGTTGCTGTAGTCATTCAAGTAGCCAGGAACCAACTCACCCTCCAATTACAAAGTGTAAAACCCCAGTTGGGGGGAGAGGGGGAAACCAACAGTGTGGCTCTCCTTAGTAGGGGCATGTGTCACCCCAGTGCCGCCACCTCTGGAGCCCGGGACTCCCAAAAACATTTGACAGAAAAGGGGGTGAGGGGCACACTCTGGTTCCCAGCTAGGTGTACCTTTCCACAGTCCAGTTGATCTTATCCTCCTAGCGCGCTTTCTTGCCTCTTGCAATCATCAGGGAAGCAGTCTGTTCAGGTGTTTGTTCAGGTGTTGATGGTTACTACCAGTGATGGCCTCAGGGAATTCTGGTTGCTGTAGTCATTCAAGTAGCCAGGAACCAACTCACCCTCCAATTACAAAGTGTAAAACCCCAGTTGGGGGGAGAGGGGGAAACCAACAGTATGGCTCTCCTTAGTAGGGGCATGTGTCACCCCGGTGCCGCCACCTCTGGAGCCCGGGACTCCCAAAAAACATTTGACAGAAAAGGGGGTGAGGGGCGCACTCTGGTTCCCAGCTAGGTGTACCTTTCCACAGTCCAGTTGATCTTCTCCTCCTAGCGGGCTTTCTTGCCTCTTGCAATCATCAGGGAGGCAGTCTGTTCAGGTGTTTGTTCAGGTGTTGATGGTTACTACCAGTGATGGCCTCAGGGAATTCAGGTTGCTGTAGTCATTCAAGTAGCCAGGAACCAACTCACCCTCCAATTACAAAGTGTAAAACCCCAGATGGGGGAGGGGGGAAAAAACAACAGTGTGGCTCTCCTTAGTAGGGGCATGTGTCAACCTGGTGCCGCCACCTCTGGAGCCCGGGACTCCCAAAAAATATTTGACAGAAAAGGGGGTGAGGGGCGCACTCTGGTTCCCAGCTAGGTGTACCTTTCCACAGTCCAGTTGATCTTCTCCTCCTAGCGCACTTTCTTGCTTCTTGCAATCATCAGTGAGGCAGTCTGTTCAGGTGTTTGTTCAGGTGTTGATGGTTACTACCAGTGATGGCCTCAGGGAATTCTGGTTGCTGTAGTCATTCAAGTAGCCAGGAACCAACTCACCCTCCAATTACAAAGTGTAAAACAACAGTTGGGGGGAGGGGGAAAAAACCAACAGTGTGGATCTCCTTAGTAGGGGCATGTGTCACCCCGGTGCCGCCACCTCTGGAGCCCGGGACTCCCAAAAAACATTTGACAGAAAAGGGGGTGAGGGGCGCACTCTGGTTCCCAGCTAGGTGTACCTTTCCACAGTCCAGTTGATCTTCTCCTCCTAGCGCGCTTTCTTTTCACAGTGCCTCTTAGATTTCGTGTGGCTACATGCTGCTGCAGAAGGGGGTGGATCTTTTGATGGATTTGTTCAATGTGAAATATATCGTCTTACACACAAACATATGTGTGAGGAGTGCATAACGCAATATACATTACATACATTTCTTTTTAGACTGTGCTGCTTTCTTATGCAATTACTTTTGTTACTTATTTAGGGAAGAGGCACATTGTCTTCCAGCTGTTCCACGGTGCTTGGCATTGTTGCGAAACAAAATACCCATACCATGGTTTTGTATTGTGGTACATTGCAGAATTTAGGCATAATTAGGAGGCACTTCAGTGTAGTTACTACATTGGAGTTAGGTTTTGCTGTCAATACTTTGCATTCCTTACTGCACTACTTTTTCTTTATTTTCATGTGTAGCGCCAGTATGGTAACATTGCTGGACGCTTACGTGAATGCGTGTTCTGGTGCTTTTCTTTATGGTGCAGACTGTATGACTTTGGTCTGTTTGTTTCACAAGTACATAGTTTGTGCTCTTATCTTTCCTCAGTTTCCTTGCAATCTACATACATGGGACTATTCATACATGTATATTCACTCTAATGATTGGGATCAGCATGTAAGACAACTAATGCTGTTTCCAGTAGTTGGAATGGTAGCCGCTATATGCGCTCACACAAAATGTTTTTGGTTATTGAGCTCCTTGCCATGGCAACACCAATTTCCTACGCTGTATGGTACATCTATGCAATGTAATGGTTTTGTGGTAAACACCTACTAAATTCAGTTCAATACCTTTGTTAAAGGGACGTTATGTTTACATTGTACTAATAAAAACCTATGAAATGTAATGAAAACACTTTGTTAAAGGGATGTTATGGTTAAGTTGCTCTACTAAAAAAGCTATCAAATTCCATGAAACACTTTGTTAAAGGGACGTGATGGTTATGTTGCCGTACCAAATACCTTTCCTCTTTACAGAAAACGCTATGCTACAGCAATGTTCTCCTTACAGTCCCCGACTTAAAACCTATGAAATGTCATGAATGAGATTTGTGATGGCATCTTTGCTCTTATGGTTGTTAGTCCTTGCAGTCCACACTGGTAGCGCGAGTAATGGTTGCTTATTTTGCCATAACTTGCACATTTTGGGGCTTTTACATGTAACCATAACGTCCCTATAACAACGGTTGTCCATTGAATTGCATAGGTTTTCGCTTGTGCAACTTAACCATAACGTCCCTTTAACAAAATAAAGGGAAGTCCAGTTGATCTTCTCCTCCTTACGCGCTTTCTTACCTCTTGCAATCATCAGGGAGGCAGTCTGTTCAGTTGTTTGTTCAGGTGTTGATGGTTACTACCAGTGATGGCCTCAGGGAATTCTGGTTGCTGTAGTCATTCAAGTAGCCAGGAACCAACTCACCCTCCAATTACAAAGTGTAAAACCCCAGTTGGGGGGAGAGGGGGAAACCAACAGTGTGGCTCTCCTTAGTAGGGGCATGTGTCACCCCAGTGCCGCCACCTCTGGAGCCCGGGACTCCCAAAAACATTTGACAGAAAAGGGGGTGAGGGGCACACTCTGGTTCCCAGCTAGGTGTACCTTTCCACAGTCCAGTTGATCTTATCCTCCTAGCGCGCTTTCTTGCCTCTTGCAATCATCAGGGATGCAGTCTGTTCAGGTGTTTGTTCAGGTGTTGATGGTTACTACCAGTGATGGCCTCAGGGAATTCTGGTTGCTGTAGTCATTCAAGTAGCCAGGAACCAACTCACCCTCCAATTACAAAGTGTAAAACCCCAGTTGGGGGGAGAGGGGGAAACCAACAGTATGGCTCTCCTTAGTAGGGGCATGTGTCACCCCGGTGCCGCCACCTCTGGAGCCCGGGACTCCCAAAAAACATTTGACAGAAAAGGGGGTGAGGGGCGCACTCTGGTTCCCAGCTAGGTGTACCTTTCCACAGTCCAGTTGATCTTCTCCTCCTAGTGCGCTTTCTTGCCCCTTGCAATCATCAGGGAGGCAGTCTGTTCAGGTGTTTGTTCAGGTGTTGATGGTTACTACCAGTGATGGCCTCAGGGAATTCTGGTTGCTGTAGTCATTCAAGTAGCCAGGAACCAACTCACCCTCCAATTACAAAGTGTAAAACCCCAGTTGGGGGGAGGGGGAAAAACCAACAGTGTGGATCTCCTTAGTAGGGGCATGTGTCACCCCGGTGCCACCACCTCTGGAGCCCGGGACTCCCAAAAAATATTTGACAGAAAAGGGGGTGAGGGGCGCACTCTGGTTCCCAGCTAGGTGTACCTTTCCACAGTCCAGTTGATCTTCTCCTCCTAGCGCACTTTCTTGCTTCTTGCAATCATCAGTGAGGCAGTCTGTTCAGGTGTTTGTTCAGGTGTTGATGGTTACTACCAGTGATGGCCTCAGGGAATTCTGGTTGCTGTAGTCATTCAAGTAGCCAGGAACCAACTCACCCTCCAATTACAAAGTGTAAAACCCCAGTTGGGGGGAGGGGGAAAAAACCAACAGTGTGGATCTCCTTAGTAGGGGCATGTGTCACCCCGGTGCCGCCACCTCTGGAGCCCGGGACTCCCAAAAAACATTTGACAGAAAAGGGGGTGAGGGGCGCACTCTGGTTCCCAGCTAGGTGTACCTTTCCACAGTCCAGTTGATCTTCTCCTCCTAGCGCGCTTTCTTGCCTCTTGCAATCATCAGGGAAGCGGTCTGTTCAGGTGTTTGTTCAGGTGTTGATGGTTACTACCAGTGATGGCCTCAGGGAATTCTTGTTGCTGTAGTCATTCAAGTAGCCAGGAACCAACTCACCCTCCAATTACAAAGTGTAAAACCCCAGTTGGGGGGAGTGGGGAAAAACCAACAGTGTGGCTCTCATTAGTAGGGGCATGTGTTCGCCCGGTGCCGCCACCTCCGGAGCCCGGGACTCCCAAAAAACATGTGACAGAAAAGGGGATGAGGGGCGCACTCTGGTTCCCAGCTAGGTGTACCTTTCCACAGTCCAGTTGATCTTCTCCTCCTAGTGCGCTTTCTTGCCCCTTGCAATCATCAGGGAGGCAGTCTGTTCAGGTGTTTGTTCAGGTGTTGATGGTTACTACCAGTGATGGCCTCAGGGAATTCTGGTTGCTGTAGTCATTCAAGTAGCCAGGAACCAACTCACCCTCCAATTACAAAGTGTAAAACCCCAGTTGGGGGGAGGGGGAAAAACCAACAGTGTGGATCTCCTTAGTAGGGGCATGTGTCACCCCGGTGCCACCACCTCTGGAGCCTGGGACTCCAAAAAAACATTTGACAGAAAAGGGGGCGAGGGGCGAACTCTGGTTCCCAGCTAGCTGTACCTTTCCACAGTCCCCCCCACCTCCCCAGAGATTGTTTGTTGAGTTTGAAAAGTGAAATGCTGCTTTTTTTAAAAAAGAATTCACTGCGCTGTTCCCGGACCCCAAAAAAGTCTGCGAATCCAAGATGGCGGGCGTTTCAAGAAAACAGACGCATTTCACGTTTTCTCACCATCCAATCAGCGGACGCATCCCAGTGTTCGTGGACCACGCAAAAGTCCACAAATGTTTTGGCCAATCAGAGGCCAGTCTGCGGACAGCACAGCCAATTAGAGGCCGGTTTTGCTTTACATTTTGGTCATTTAAAAATAAACTACTGAACGGATTTACACCAAATAAAAAAAGCACGCTTTCGGGACCAAGCCGCCGCTCCTGGCACAAATTTGGTGTAAATCAGTCCAGCGGTTTGGGCTGTAGGCGTGAGCAATTTTTTTTCCCATTATGTTTATGGGAAAAAAAGAAATTTTGGGACCCCCCCATAACTTTACCCCCCTCAGTAGCACATGACTTATCACCATAAAGGCCATAGAGAGCATGGATGTGCTGGGTTTTTAATATTGCTTGTGCTTCTTCAGATAGTGCACCAACTCTAATACTTTTTTAAAATGTTGGCGTAAGTGAGGTCTGCAGATTGGCGCATGTTTTCTCTTAATTCTCTGTATTGCAAATGTTGCCAAAGGTTGAAATTTCCTATGCTGCCAACAGTTTTACGGCAGAGTTTGTGTCCTAAGGTTTTAAAAATAGGTTCACCTTTCACTGGTGTCAATTGAAGAAGATCTCCGAAAACAATAATGTGTTTTCCTCCAAAGAGCTCTTTGTAGTTTGTTTTAAGTACTTCTTGCAATCTGAGGTGAATCAAAGCCAACATTAGGTTGGAGACCATGCTCACTTCATCTATTAGTAGCATTTTCATTTGTTTTAACACTCTGCGTAGCTCCATTTCAGCTTCTGTAGAAAGTTTGTAATATTCTAAATTATTTTGGTGTAAAGTGACACTGCCTATGTTGTAGGCAGCTAAACCTGTGGGGGCAGTTACAACAGCTGACAGTTTGTTGTTTGTCAATTGTTGAAGGAACTTGCTGATGATTTTGATTAAGAATGTTTTGCCTGAACCAGCTTCACCACTGATGTATAGTAGTATAGGTTTGTAATTTTGGCAGGTACATTCTTTATTTTCATGTTGTACACCATGTGCAATTTCTTTTGTTACTTCTTCTAAAATGGTGCACTGCTCTTTGTTCAGTTTTGATTGTAGTACAGTTAAGTCTTCTGTATCTTCTTCATAGTGACACATGGTGTTTTCTACTTCTGTCATAGCTAATTCTCCCTCATTTGCTATTAGTGGCTGTCCTAGTGGTTCTTGGCTTCCTGTTACAGAAGGTTGACTACTGTCGGGAGTGTCCTTATCTAGTTGGGCCTGGAGTTCTTCTTCGTGTTGCTGTTCATTGTGCAACATTGTTTTGTACTGCGTAAAGTTTACATCAGTGATAGTGCTTTCATTTGCTTTTAAAGAGTCTTCATAGGAGTCATAGTTATCTAGTATCTCTTCTTCTTTTCTCCATGGTTTAAAAAGTTGTACCAGGGACATGTAATATAGTTCTTTCTGTTGAGGAGTTTTTATTGACAATTTGATATGATTAATTAAGCTTCGTTTAGTAAGTTTCACTAAGCTGCCTCACAATCTGTCACTCTATATCTACCTTTTCTTCATCAGGTTTTATATTATTTTTGTATGCAAAGTTTTGGGCTATGTGGTATAGACACATGGTTTCCAAGGTGGTACTCCTGTTCGGGTAGTATGTGTCTAGTAAATTGTTTTGTTTTTCAAAATGTCTTGGCTGTTGGGATCATTTTTGGCTATTGTTTTATGTCCTCATATGTTTTGAGAACTCTTTTTCTAGATTTAGCAGGACCAAGACTTAGCCATACTATATTTTCAGATTTTCCATACAAAGCAGTACCGGTTAAATGATCTGCAGCTTCATAGGAGCCACATTCTCTATGAGAGAGCATTTTTATGCCTTAGCTGTACAATTTCTGAGATAGTGTTTTGTTTGATGATAGGTCATTCCAGAGGTCTTGAAGCTCTGTTTTTTCTGCTTTTGTTAAGTAGGCTGTAACATATCGTGCAACTTCAGTGGAATTGTTTGCAATGTGCTGCACATCTATGTTTGCATTCCATAAGAGGGCAATGATTGCATTGTAATAATTGATATATTTTGATTATTCTGTTCTTTCTATGTAATACGTATTCTTAGGTGATTTACCTTTAACACTATGTCTTACTGAAGACATGAAGTTGTTCACTTCACCTGTTTCTGTAACTGGTCTAGGGAAACCAAAGCGGCATTTGGTGTAGTATTTCCCTTTGTTTTTGTATTTGCGATGACAATATTTGCCAAATTTGTGTCTTTGAAATTGTACAATTTGTGCATGAAGATCACTATTTGTTGCTTTTGATGGAATTTCACAAGTGACATATTTTTCGATAAACTGTTAAAAAGTGTAATCACTGTCTTGACCAAATTTAGGAGCATCTTTAATCCATAAAAGCATGCAGATATGTGGTGCTCCTCTGGCTTGGTATTCTTTTTTCCAAAAGAAGTGTTGCACTTCTCCGAGGGGAGGAATAGTTTTATTACAAATAAAGTGTAGCATAGCAATGAAACGATGGTGGAAATATCTTGAAACATTAACAGGATCTAGAGAGCAAAGTTCTCCAGGTGTTAGTATTAATATGTTTGTTTTGTTTTTGTTTGATATGCGTAAGAAATCATGCAAATCTTCCTATGCATATTCTGCACAACTTAATGTAACAAACCAAGTGGGTGGGCCAAGGTTTCTAATCATACAACATACATTTCCATGATGTCGGAACCGGTACTCTTTCGTTCCACGCATGTTTGCAAACAGATTTGTAATGCTTGATTGTAAAACCTCATCTTTTACTTGCACTTTTTGTATTAATTGCGTAGCTGACATATTTTGAAAGTGGGTTCCTGATTTCAATATGTGTGCAACTCTGTAACATAGAGTTGCTAGTTCACTTTCAAAGAGTAGGTGGAATATGTATTCCACATTTTGTCTAAATCTGGGATCTTCAGAATACATTCGTAATGAGCGGTATTCTGATGCTGTTATCTGAGTGGGTCTACCATCGTACCTTCCTCCTTTGCCAGTAGGAAAGAGTAGAGGAAAAGCATGTGCTTCTATACTTTTTTCCCATATGCTCATTGGTGATCCTTTGATTTGTCGCATTTGGTATGTTTCTAGTGCATCACCTATGGTGTCATTAGAGTGTAATGGATGAATTGTATAATGGTCTAAAATATTGGGTACTGTTTGAATTAAGATGCTCTCATATAACTTGAGTTATTGCAGGGGTTTTCGGTAGTGGGAATAATTCCAAGTTATTTGTGATAGCACGTGAAGGAGTTTGGTTGTTGTCAAGTTTTGTAGTGCAGTAACTGCAAAGTATTAAGTGGTCAGTTATTTCGTATTTGTTTTCTGCTACAAGGTAGAGAGCTAATTCAAACCATTTGGAATCTTCATTGTCTTCTATTTTGCATGTTACATCTATAATTTTTGTGTTACATTTATAAAAAGTTCTGCCGCAACACAAACACATGGTTTGGTACTTCAGCGGATGTACTTTTAAATTTTAGTATTTCTTTTTTGTATGTGTGTAGTAGAAGGTTGCCATTTGCAAAATTGTTGCTAGTCTGTTGTAAAGCTATTACATTTGTAAGTGGCTTTCACTTCCAAAATATTTTCTGGATAGTATGATTGGTGGATGGTTGTGTGACTGCTTAGCTGTATCCAATGAGGGAATGGCACAGAGAGTGATGTGTAAAGGGTAGAAGGGCTGGCTAAGAGTTACGTGCAGCACGGACACCGCGGCTGTTCGCGGGTAGGGCGTGCTTCATCCAGGGTTTTCCAGCAAATCCAGTATGGAAAGGGGACTGTAGGAATCAGCCAATCAGATGTTGACGTTGTGGATTTGTGTAGAAAGAGAGTGTGTGTAGTGAAGATGGCAGAGGTGGAGAAAGTCAAGGTGTTGATGCTCGGAGATATGTTTGTCAATGGTTTACAGCAGTATGCTCAATGCAGGCATGTGGCAAACAATTTCTATGTTAAAGGAGTGGAGGTGGTGTGGAGCGCTGTGCCTGATTGCAATGTAGAGGGAATTCTACAAGTTTGTGAAGATATGCGTAGGATGAAGAGTCCCCTTCTGGTAGTTTTGCACTATGGTGCTTTCCATTTGGGCCACATGAGTGCCCCTACTTTGTTGGCAGATTTGGAACAGGTGGTTCATGCAGTAATGAGCATCATTCCAAATGTGAAAGTTATTTTTTCTGGATTACTACCTAGGGGAATATGGGACAATAGTTCTGTTTTTTTTCCTCAGCAAAAGATTGCTATATGTGCAATCAATGGAGGCATGTGTGCTTTCATGCTTAGAGCTGGTATGTTTTTTTGTAATAATGAGAATATTGATTCGAGTAATGCTGTTTATTTTGAAGAAGATGGTATTTCTTTATCTTTTTTGGGAAATGCCATGTTGTTTTGGAATGTAAGGATTGCTTTGGAGAAGGTTATGTGAAGATTTTAGTTGTAAACTAATAAGAAAAAAACAAACAAAAAATACAAAATAACAGGTGTCTGTCAGGCATCTGCAAAAAAAAAAAAAAAAGCCCACCTCAAAAGGGTCAATGGGGCACACTATTTAAATCTACATTCACCACGCTCAGATATTCGATATGTAATGCGGACATGGCGGTAGTCTGTGGACAGCGCGTATTACATACAGGGATTCTGGGGTGGAGAGGCATGCAAATGAGAATGAGCGGAGCTAGGGATTGGTCAGTAAAGTTTAGTGGGTGTGTTGTGTAAGGAGAGATTTTGTGAGAACGTCTTTTTCCTGAGAGAAGAACAGATAGCTATGGCTGTGTGTTTTTGAAAACAGATTATCTGGATTTTGGGAGACTCATAAATACATTGGTTGGAGGTGCATGCAGAATGTTGCGGAGTAGCTGCAGATCTTGTATTCCCTCATGTGGAAGTGCACTGGCATGGAGTGTGTGGAATGAAGTGGCTGGACTTGGTACCTCTCTGTGCTACTTTAGAGACAGAGCATCATCCGGACATAATTATAATTCATTGTGGAGGGAACAGTTTAGGACATGTGTCTGGAATTTCTTTGCAATTTGCAATGAAAGAAGGACTTGAGAAGGTCATGGACATGTTTCCAAATTACTAAGTAATTTTTTCTTGTATTGCGCAAAGACAAATGTGGCTGCGTTCTTCCTTATTTGGTCCACAAATGGAGAAAGCGAGGCGCAATGTCAATAAGGCTGTTTGTGCCTTTCTCAGAGATGTTGGCATGTCCTCTTTTCACAATGAAAATATTATGTTTCATAGAACATACATTTTTCGCAGAGATGGAGTCCATCTTACTTTTGCTGGCAATCAGATTTTTCTGAGAAATGTACAAAATGCATTGCAACCTTTTTGGGAATTAGAGTGACCTATTTTGCAGTAGATGTTGACGATTTCAAGTTTTTCAAACACACAAAAACACCACCAAAAGGTTCCTTTCAGAGCCACTACTTCTTCCCAGAGAAAAGTGCATTGGTTTTGCTAGGGCATCAACCTAAAATTTTATATGTCGTAGGACTGTCCGCGGACTTTCGAAAAATGCACAGGGCCCTGCACTGTTTATTTGACACTTCTATTTTTAATCTGTGAAAGGCTGCTCTTTTTTTTGTTGTTTTATATTTTTTTTTTTTGTTTTTTTACACACAACACACTAGGAGAGGAGGGGAAAGGAGGGTAAGGAAGGGACACCAACCACAGGGATAAGAAAGGGCAGGTGGAGAGAGGAAGATGTAGGGTAGGCCTTACTTAGGTAGGTAGCAGGTCTTCTGGTGCTACGTGACCGTAGTCTCGAAAGCACTTCGAAGACTTTACCCCCTGCAGAGTACTGCGTTGCAGTACATACACAATATTGTGACCCTCGAAAGGTAAGGGTCAACAGCATTGCGAATGGCCTGTGAAGCAGCTGCAGGGATGCACTCTCCCACAGGAGTGTCTCTTGTGGTGAGAGGAGCGGAAACGGAGGATGCTGTAGAGGAACTCAACCTACTACGTTTATCACAAGGTACCACCTTGCGAATGTCCACACTGTGGAACGAAGTTAGGTGTCGCTTCATGGATGTTGTACCAAAGCTGTATGATCCAGGTCTCCCACGACTCAGCACCAATTTTCACTGGTTACAGGTGACCTTGTTCGCACATGCTTTTGGTACGTTACCATAAACGGTAAACAACCGCCACACCAAAGACTCCCGGTGAGTGCTGGTAGCACAGAGTTCCTCGACCTCATTCTCTTCATCCTCTTCATCCTCGTTCTCTACATCCTCACGTGTGTTCTCCTCTGCAGGCCCTTGGGGAGGTGGTGGTGGTGGAGGGTTTGGGGGTGGTGCTGAGGCAGATATAGTAACAGCAGCCATAGATGTCATTAGGGTTGATGAGATAATCTCAGCAAGAGCAGCAAAGGCAGCAAAAATCAATCTGCAATAGCCAGAAGTACAATGAAGATCAGCTCTGGGGTGCGGCCTTTTATAGGGGTGGAGGGGTGCGCCTTCCAAACATATCGAACACCAAAAAAGGTTCAAAAAGTTACAAAAAGTATGTGGAAAGCCAGGGCCATTGTCTGGGACATGTGAAATGGTGAATTTGTACTGTAAAATAATTTGGATTGTCTGAATAAGCTCTTTTAAAATGTTGGGGAACTCGACAAAGTCCGCAAATTAGGACACATGCTCAGCGTGGGTGCGGTCAGATGATGACGTCGGCAATGCGTCTGCGAAGGGAACGGGTGTCCGCAGGACACCAAATGCACAGGAACGGTCATGCGCATGCGCGCGGGTGTTCTACGGACAGTGTTCGGGTCCTGAAGCTAATTAAAAGTGCGACACAAGTGAGACGGACAGTTACGGACAGGCGCGATGTTCGCAGGACTTATGGGTGTGGTGCGCATGTGCGTAGATGTTCTGCAGACTGTACAGCCAGGTAAAGTGTCCTTAGGACACCTCCATTTTGTTTGACTAAAGACAGCCCGGACACCACGCATGTTCTTAGGACAGTTTCAACTTGACAGCGGACGGTACGGACAGGTATAGTGTCCTTAGGATTCCTCCATTTTGTTCACTTACGGATATCTCCGACAGCAGGTGTGTTCTACGAACAGTTCCTTCTTGGTTGCGAACGATACGGACAGGTATAGTGTCCTTAGGATACCCCCATTTTGTTCATTTACGGACATCCCGGACACCTGGTGTGTTCTGAGAGCAGTTCCATCTTGGTTGCGAATGGTACGGACAGGTATAGTGTCCTTAGGACACCCCCATTTTGTTCATTTACGGATATCCCGGACACCTGGTGTGTTCTGAGAACAGTTCCATCTTGGTTGCGAATGGTACGGACAGGTGTAGTGTCCTTAGGGCATCCACATTTTGTTAATTACGGACAGGCCGGACAGGCGCGTTGTCTGCGGACATTTTAACTGCTTTTTAAAAAAAAAATAAGTCACAAAGAATTTCATTAAAAGAAACATTACATCTTTTTGATTATATACATATAAACAATTTATGAAAGAGAAGGGGAAGCAGAAACTTATACAAATACAGGGGAATTAGGGGTTTGGAGAGGATGGATGGGAGGGGATGAAGAGATGGAAGTCTCATCAAAACGTTTATCTTGGTGTTGAGGGTTTGGGGATAGTTCACTGGGACATGGAGAGGGGGCACAGGTACAGGTGGGACAATGGTATTTCAATTTTTCTTTTATGTGGTCCTCCACTAACTGTTTCAAACCATTGAAATTTTCCTTGAGCATGTCTATTTTCAGTTTCATGCGTTGCAGAGTCTTTTCCAATGTGTCTTTTGGTGTAATATTTTCAATGTTTGTATAGTTTGTTAAAAATAAATATATATATGTTAAGTACACATAAAGTAATGATTATTAATTTGCTTATATAGAGAAGTGTCTACCGTTATTATCACTGTCTTCAGACATTTCCTCACGTGGATAATTTTGTTCAAGCCACCCCAAAGTACTGGACATTTCTGTGTGAAAAACAAAAATATATTAAGTGTACTGTACGTCATACAAAAAGGTTAGAAATATATAAGAAAAATGAAGTTTACTTACTAGTTTCTGGTAAGTTGTATTTGTAGTGTTGTGTATGTCTACTGTTGCTTCTAGCTCTGCAGTTTCTGTGAGGTAAATATGTTGGAGGCATATCTTTTTTGTTATGGTATAATCCATGTTTTTATTTTTTTTTTATTATTGAATATAGTTGAAATTACATCAACTTTTTCAATTTATAAGAAATAGCAAAATCCATAAAGATCAAATCCAAGTAGCAAAAAGATTCATAAAAGTTTACAAAAAGCTAAAATATCATCATACAAATTTTTCAGAAAGAGATAAGCAAAGAACTCTTAAATTCATTCCATATTCAAGGCTTTTAAAAAATTGATGGTTGAGATTCTTATGCTCATGCATTCGGTGGCTGGCATGGCGATCCATCTATTTCTAGGATCAATTTGTGCAAAATACGCAAAGTGGTTAACAAAGTGCAGTTTTCTTAAAGTGGATAGTGCAGGACAGTTCAATAATAAGTGTTGTAAAGTTTCGACAATCGTTATATTTTTGCAGAACCTGCACCAGTTAAGGTCAGAGGGGATTTGCTTTCTTCTTGTTTTAACCTCACGGGTGGGCCAGATGTTAAACCGCAACCGAAGAATGGCTGTTCTTATAGCAGCAGATGGTGCCAAACGTGAATAAGCAGCTGTGTCTTTATAACGCTTGGGTCCAAAGATTGTAGAGTCAAAGTCTTTGTAGGTTAAACATTGAGTTCTAGTGTCAATCCAGTCCATCATATGCACCTTCTTCTTGGCTTGCTCCGGATGAAGTACAAGAAGCTCAAGTGATATGTCAGCGTTCACCATAATTGATAGGAATTTTGAAGACCAATGTCTCGGAAATTTTTCTGTGGAGCTAAGCAAATAGCTAGAGATGGAAGATAGTGTGGAATTATCACATGAGGATAACAAGCATTTGCGAAATAGGGCACATAGACATAATCCATTTTATTACATATGGTATTTAAATGGATGGTTGATGTGTTAGATATGTAGGTTACACTGCTTATTTATTATTACATATAATGTGTTTATGTGCTGCTTTTTGAACTTGTGCAGTGATTATATGGTATGATAGAACAATTTCAGATACCCCTTGAGTGTTTGGGTAGTGTTGATGTCATCCGCGACCGTCCGCTGACATCAAAATCATTAGAGGGGTGTTTGGTATGTTCTATGTTACATGTTTATAAAGTAAGGGAATCCTAGTTAACATCTACCAAATTTACACTATGAAAATGTATATTCAATAAAAAAAACTTTGTTAAAGGGACGTTATGGTTAAGTTGCTCTACTAAAAACCTATGAAAGTCAGTAAAAAAACTTTGTTAAAGGGACGTTATAGTTAAGTTGCGCTACTAAAAACCTATGAAATTCAGTTAAAAAACTTTGTTAAAGGGACGTTATGGTTCCAAGTAAAACCGAAAAACCCCTGAGATTCGCCAGTTATGGTAAGCTAAGCAACCATAACTCATGCCACCACCGTGTACTGCTAAGACTAACGGCCAGGACATCAAAGATGACATCACAAATGCCATTGATGACATCAATGATGACATCACATGTTTGGCTCACTCTTTTTTCCTTTACTGATATATCTAGGCCAGTAACAGTCAGGAACTAAAAATTCACTGTACTATAGTACAAAGTACTATATTTGTAGACTTATACTTCAAATATGTTCTTATAGTAATTCACTTAGGGTCCACTCAAAGCATATGAAACATATACAAAGGGGAAAACACAGACTTGGAAGACAGCAATACTTTCTATGTATGAAGATGATTAGTAAGGTTATCAACACTGTTTTATAGTTCTGTTGTGTTTTCTATTACTGTACTTTCCCTGGATATGCTCATATTTGTACACATTGCACTTACTCTACTTTCCTTAGGGTCTAGTCGCCATATGTGATAGTTATACATAGGGAAGTAGTAGCTTTGAAGCAGAGCAATCATTTCTGTGCATGAAGATAATCAGGTTATGAAGATTGTCGGGTAATATTGCTGTTTTTATGTTTACTTCACTTTCCCTGTACATGCCCTATTGGTATGTGTTGTTGTCTGTTTGTGTTTTGTGTGGAGTAATGCAATAATGGAGTAAGTGGGCTTGATTGGGTACTTATTAAATGTTTCACAGTATGCAAGACTCTAATAAGAAAGCATTTATAATTTTAATATTTAACATGGCAAGAATATTAATATTGCATCTTCATCATGTCTGCTGCACACTATGCCTATGTTACTACATGTGTACCTTAGTATATTGGAAAAAACGTCATAATACAATGCTATTTGGATGAATGCATTACTTAATGTACTAAGTACCTCATGATATTTATTGCAATGACCCTTGACACTTTTTTATTAACCTTACAATGAAAATCCCTTGTACAGACTTTTCATGAAAGGTAAATGTGCATGTGATGTCATCAATGACATTTGTGATGTCATCTTTGATGTCCTGGGTGTTAGTCTTAGCAGTGCACGGTGGTGGCGCGAGTTATGGTTGCTTAGCTTACCATAACTGGCGAATTTCAGGTTTTTTTTGGTTTTACTTGGAACCATAACGTCCCTTTAACAAAGTTTTTTACTGAATTTCCTAGGTTTTTAGTAGCTCAACTTAACCATAACGTCCCTTTAAACGTTTTTTTACTGAATTTATATATAGAGAGATATATATATATCACTGCTAAACGGGATGGATAAATGGAATGCAATTTATAACAACAATATCCTTTGGACCTTGGATAAACTGAGCAGATCAGTAGAATTCTGGTTGAAGTTTCTGCTGTCACTGCTATGGGGAATATCACTGTCTAAATTCATAATTCTGCTCCACCTACTCTTCATTTTCCAGGGAATACCTATGCCGTTATTATCCAAAGTGCAGGTTGCATCATTGCCTCTGCCTTTGAGGGCAATACATGCTGTTTCGAAGAAATGAAGGAAAAAAGAAAGATATATGCTTATGCCATTGCTCCCACTTTGGAGTAATGGCATATGCCTGAAAAAGCCATCTAAGCTGGGCAGAGGCCTGGGGCCCAGGTCAAATATTGGAAATTAGGGGCAATTAGTTAGACATCAGTGATGTCATCAATGTTATTTGTGATGTCATCTTTGATGTCCTGGGTGTTAGGCCTAGCAGTGCATGGTGGTGGTGTGAGTTATGGTTGCTTAGGTTGCCATAACTGGCGAATTTCTGGGGGGTTTCGGTTTTACTTGGAGTATAACATCCCTTTAACAATGTTTTTTCACTGAATTTCATAGGTTATTAATGCACCATAACCACTGAATTTCATAGGTTTTTATTAATGCAACTTAACCATAACATCCTTTTAACCAAGTTTTTTCACTGAATGTCATAGGTTTTTATTAGTGCAACTTATCCATAACGTCCCTTTAACAATGGCTTTTCAGTGAATTTCATAGGTTTTTATGAGTGAACATGTTTCATGATGTTACATCACAGTATATAAGTTATTAATAATTAATTCCTCTTTTAACATATATGAAAGAACTGTAAACCTCCTTTAACAAACCTATTTTTTGCAACGCATACTGGTGTGTGTCGTTATAAGCAGCGCATGCTGGGATACAAGTCATGTTTGAATTGCCTAGGACATGAGGCTCAACCATGACCCCAGCCACACGAAACAACGCCCATTATCCACTGCACGTAGCCTGCATCCTAGTTCAGTGTCCACTATACCCTCATAATGTGACCAAAGGCCAGTGCTCATGGCTTGCAGGGCCAGTCTCCAAAATCCATGGTGCCTGGGCTTGGCCATGCCGCATTCCCCATTAGGCAAATCAGAGTAGACGTTTGTCCTTGCTGATGGCCAGGCCCACTGCCTAGGCAGCAAAGTTATATCACTAGGTTTGTACTTACTTTAAAAAAAAGTAAAACACAGGACAGATTTGCAAAAGGATGCTTTCAGGTCCATGCTGATGCTCCTCTCGCAAGTTTGATGCAACCGCGTCCAGCACTCAGGGCTGCAGCCGCAAGCAGAATTTATTGTCCCATTTAAACCTAGAGCTTCAGCCATGCCACATGCCCCAATAAGTCTATCAGAGTAGGCATTCATGCTTTCAGATGGCCAGGCCCACTGTCCATGCACCAACGTTATATCACTATTTTGTGTACTTACAATTGGACACTTTGGAAAAATAAAAGGCAAGACAGATTTCCAAAAGCATGCTTTCAGATCCTTGCTTATGCTCCTCGCAAGGGTTTGTTGTAATCCATTAAAGCTGTAGCTGCAAGCAGAATATTTTTTCCCATTCACACCTAGGGCTTCGGCCATCCTACATGTCCCAACAAGCAAGTCAGAGAGCACATTGTTTCTTGCTCAGGGCCAGGCCCATTGCCCACACAGCAAAGTTATATCAAACATTTTTGTACTGATATTTTGACACTTTAGACAAAATAAAACACAGGACAGATTTGCAAAACCATGCTTTGAGGTCCTTGCTGATGCTCATCGCAAATGTTTGCTGCAATCCTGTCCAGCAATTCGGGCTGTAGTCACAAGCAGAATTTTATTTCCCATTGAAACCTATCCCGATTTAAGAAAACATTACCACATAGCAGGTCCCTGGTGGCCATGCCCACTTTAACCCCATTGCCGGTCCGTGTGGCCATGGCCAGTAGCCTCATTGTCAGAGTCAAGGCCTTTGGCCATGACTCCAACAATCTGGCCACTGCCCATGGCCCCAGCTATACCTCAGTCACCAAAGGTATATCACTATTTTGTGTGCCTACATTATGACACTTTTCAAACAATAAAACAAGGACACACTTGCAAAACCATGCTTTTAGGTCCTTGTCAATGCTCCTTGCACGAGGTTGCTGCAAATCCGTCCAGCACTTCGGGCTTCAGCCGCAAGCAGATTTTATTTTCCCATGTAAACCTTGAGCTTAGGCCATGCTGCATGCCCCCAATAAGTAAATCAGAGTAGGCATTCATCCTTGCTGAGCGCAAAGGCCCACTCTCCATGCACCAAAGTTATATCACAATTTTGTGTACTTACATTTGGACACTTTGGAAAAATAAAACGCAGGACAGATTTACAAAAGCCTGCTTTCAGGCCCTTGCTTATGCTCCTCGTGCAGGTTTGTTGTAATCCAGTCCAGTACTTCAGGCAGTAGCTGCAAGCAGAATATTTTTTCCCATTGAACCCTAGGCCATGCAGCATGTCCCAATAAGCAAATCAAAGTACATGATTATGAAGTAATTGCAGGGCGGTTAATGGGCAGATCACTGCGCTTGATCTGGTACTTTAATTGGATTACCCTGCTGCTGTTGATGGGGTTCTTTTGTGAAGGTGTCCTTCCTTCTTCAAGTGTTAGGTTTTGAATAGGAGAGTGAGCCCTGTTCACCTGAGCGCTGAGTTATTCAATTAGTAACTGTTGTCGTAAAAAAGCAGTCTTGAAAACCATTGTTGGTGCTATTGTTAATGTTAGAAGTCAGCCAACACGTATTTCGACCATCTCTGGGCTTTCTCAAGGCATGGGGATTGTGACCCAGGCGTTGCTGCGAGGTTGTGAAAATGAGTCTGGGATGCAATCCCAATATCATGTCCCGGTATGGTCACAAATAAGGGTGGTTGATGATTTGTAGGGGTGCCCTAGTGACCACATGGGCGCTTGGTTCAGCGTGCTCGGTAATTATCTGCTGATTAGTATTGTCTGTGGCCCGTTCAGGCTTGCAGTGTATGCAGCGGTAGTCACGGCGATCTGTTGATGCAATCCTGTCCAGCACTTTGGGCTGTTGCAACGGGCCAAATAGTTTTTCCCATTTACCACATAGCCGGTCCTTGCTGACCATGCCCACATTAACCCCATTGCCCGTCCCTCCTAGTCATGGCCAGTAGCCAGTTTGTGCTTGGACAATCTGGCTACTGGCCATGGCCACAGGCTATACCTTCGACACCAAAGGTATATCACTATTTTTTGTTCCTACATTATGACACTTTTCAAACATAAAACACGGACCCAAAATATTGCTTTTAGGTCCGTGCAATGCTCCTTGCATGATTATGCTGCAAATATGTCAATGATTTATTTGTAGAAAAGTGTCAAAATGTACGTACATAAAATAGTCATACAACTTAGCCCCCACTTAACGTAATCCATTCAGACTTTGCAAAAACATCAAAATCTGGCTCTAGAATCTTTTTGCAAAATGTGGGCACATTCTCATAACAGCACCAGATATATAAGCCTTTTAAATATTTTGTGCCGCCCTGTAATTTTGCTCCATCTTGGCATAACAGCACCAAACTTTGCAGAACCATTCAGGGCTAGGTCCAACATGATATTGCAAAATTCCCTGCAATTTCATTGAGTGGTGCCAAAGTTATAAGCCATCCAAAAACTGCTTTTCACCAACCCTGTAATGCAGAAATATGTATGGATGTCCCTGAACAGCTGAGATGTTCGTGAGCATCACAGGGTTGTCCCCGAACATCCAGACTGTTCGCGGACTGCAGAGATGAAAAAAAGCACGTTTTTGGGCTTTTATATGGCCATATCCAATCCCATCCTCATCACCCCTCGCCTTCATATAGATTGCTTCATTAGTTTGACAAGTGCAATGTTGTGTTTTTTAATATGTTTTTACTGTGATGTCTGCGGACAATGGCGACTGTCTGCGATTCCAATATGGTGGCCATTTAAAAAATATGACACACATCACGTTTTTAATTTACCAATCAGTGGACGCGTACGATGTCCGCCGACATCATGTCAGACCTGGATTGGTCCAGGGTGTTGTCCGCAGATCAAATAGCGAAGTGAGTCAGCAGACCGGACCCAAATATCACAAATTTACATTTACCTACTTTTTGACTTGTTTAACAAAAACTACTGGATGGATTTACACCAAATTTACAAAAGCATGCTTTCGGGCACCAAGTTGCCGCTCCTGGTGCAAATTTGGTGAAAATCCGACCATTGAGTCTATGAGGATTTCCACACATTTTGGGACCCCCCTATAACTTTGCCCCCCTTTAACAAAACCCCACCAAACTTTGCAGATTGATTCCGAGGGGGAAATATACTTTTCTTTGTGAGGATTCGTCCTGAGGGGGCAAAGTCATAAGCCACCCAAAAAGTGCTCTTTCTATGAATTTAGCAACTTAACCATGATGCAGGCCGTGTAATATATATATTCAGAAGATTCAGACCTAGGTTGCCCAAGATTTAAATGCCCCTAAAGTACATTTCTACATATGTGATGGGAATGCTCTCTTGCTCAATCTTTTTGGGTTGGGAATGTGGGGTAAGGTTACTAGGCAGTTTTACAGGTTGGACATTGAAGAAATCGATTAAACTTTGTTTACTCAGGTAAATCCCTGTTAATAAGTGGAGTGGACTACTGTGTACATTTGTCCCATTGGGCTTCACCCTAGCAAAACGACAACTTGAAGTGGAAACAAATCCTTCCCAATGTCTTTGGAAGCATGACACGTGATAATATAGGCAACACCTGAGAAGGAGTTAAGGAATCTTAAGAAAGAACATGAAAAAGACAAAACCATTTACCTTATATGGGACACTTGTCTGGCCGCTGTCTCGAATGAGCCCGATCTGAAGACTCCATGAGGATGATATGGAACTAGACTGTATCCAGGGATTGACTTGCACACATATCACTTCAAGGACAATTGGACACACATTGGCAATACATTGAGTTGGGGATTTAAGCTACATTATTATATATAACGTTTACTGCACAAACTTAACACTAGCACTATTTACTGGAAACTATTGGCTTGTTGCCGCAACACTGCACTGTATCTGTGGTTAATATAAATTGAGGCATTATGTTCCAATTATTTATTATCCAATGTCAATAATATAATAATTTATCATTGGTTAAAAAAATAGAAACACATGTTTAAAAAAAGAAAATGTGACAAATTGTTTCTTACATTGTTGAAGCCATTTGCTACTGGTTGATTTTGCTAGGCGTAAAATAAATTAGGGAGAATCATTCTCTTTTTTCAAGTATTTTGTGTCTTTTTTCAGTTTATCTAATTTTTGACTCATATCTTTTTCAATAAATGTCTTTGGGCCTCGTTACAAGTTTGGCAGTTAATCAGCCATAAATATTATGATTTGCCACCAAAATCATTTACTGTTACCTCCACTTCGTCTCGTGCCATTGCGGCTGGATTACGAGTGTAGACCAGGAGAAGGAAGTTGACAAGAAAGCGGTTGTGCATGGAGAGCCAACCAGCATGCATGTTGTTGGTAGGTAGAAGTGGGGGAGGATCTGGGTAGCTTGTAGTAAGTGCGGGAAGCAAAGTTGAGGACTTTGTCTAGAGGGAGTAGGTGTAGAGAGGAAGGCAGAAGAGTGGGCTTCAGCAGTAGCCAAGTTTGCTGAGAGAGAGAGTTGAGATTAGAGTTTATGTAGAATAGGTTCAGAAAAGGAAACATTTTCTGAGGAGGTTAATACGAGCAGCTGAGGTAGTGGTAGTGATGAATTGTTGAAATCGTAGCTCACTATCAAAGAGGACCCCAAGATTGTGAGCCTTGGGTGACAGTGCAAGAAGGTCAGGCATCTGCAAGGTCAAACTCAGAATTCAGTGGTATGGTAAAATCGTCAGTAATTACATTACAGCCAAAAAATCTTTGATAATGGAATCACCACCACTTTTTTACTGCTGAACGCTTTCTCATCTCAATAACTTTAAACCATTTTTGGTGACTTCCTCTAACTCTTATCGGTACTTCACTGTCGTTCCCTGTGAAGTTTCAACCAGTAAGGTCATCCAGATCCTCGAGCATTTGCAACAAAACAAACCTAGTCAAAAAATCAAAGGTAATCAGTAAATACTTGAGGAACTTTTGTTACCTGGAGCCTCTCAAGAACTACCCATGCATTTCTGTTTTTCCAATCCCTTTTTTTCTGGTAATTAAATCAGTGATATTTCTCGTTTTAATTGATAATTCGGGTGGTAGTCTACCCCAGGAGTCATGGGCCACTAAGGAACCATCTCAAACGTTTATTGGTAAATGATATGCTGTCTGCATTTTCCATCTCTAGGTTTTTTACTACTCACAACACCTACCTATAATCTACAATAATTGACCTGGACTCTTTCTACTCTGATATTAGGAGTCCCTCTCGTGGCCCAGTCACTCAATTAGACTATGAGGTATTTATTCTTAAATTACCCCCTGATGGGTTGCCATGGCAAAGCCTGCTAAATAAAGCAAACATGATGCTACATCTAATGATTACGATAGCTCTGCTCCTCAGAGAAGGCTGCAAAAAGGCAACAGATCAGTTCCTCTGAGAAATTGAAACTCCCAATCTGAGAATTAATGCAAGAAGAAAGGGAAGCCAGAGGTCGGGACAACAATTGGGAACACATGCATTCCTCCTATTCTACCCTGTCGTATTCTTTCTCCACAGCATCGTTATTGCCATCCTCCCTTTCTTCCTCAGATGTTGGTTCAAAGGAAAAATCTAAGGCTAAATATCTGCAGTTCCTGAGAAAGGTTTGCTGAGTGGTGGGAAGGTGAACATGCCAGCATCCCTAGAGGTATACACTCTGTAGTCTAGCTTCATCTGTCACCCCTTGATGGCTTTTGAAGGGGCAGCATCGAATAAGGTGGTGACAAATGTTGCCCCATGATGATAAAAACCCTTTAACTGTAGGTGTCCATCTGCTGAATAGTAGTTTGGAGCACAAATGCACTGAAGGTAGCCCTGATTGAACATATTCAGCAATAAACCAAACCACCCAGATTTTGGTACGTTTTCCCAAAACAGACTTTTCTGAAAATCATGCGTGGTCCAAGCAGGGGTTATCTTATGTTATTTTAAAGGATATTTATACAGCGCACTATCACCACCTGAGTGGTCCCCTGGCACTCTGGTGGATCTGAAAAGCAAGAGGGTATGGTAGTTAGTAGGACTGAGTGGTAAAAAAGGGCAAGGGAGCTGTGATGCGCTCTTGGTAGCTTCAGTTCTTTTCCAGCTTTAGTTCTTTGTACACCGGTTGCTGAGCATAGGTGTGAATTTTTTTGGGTCAGTAGTTGTCCTGTGCTGTTGTGCATGTCTATGTGTGGTCTGTTTTATTTTTTCAGTTTAGGGCAGTGATTGTGGTTTGTTGTGCAGTAGAGGTATGGTTGTATTTTGTTAAGAGTTTAAGAGGTTTAAGTAGAGGGATGAGTTTTTTAGTGGGGTTGGTTATGGTCAGTGGTGATATTTTATTGTACCCCATATATTCTTTCTTTGGGGGGTTTTGGATTGTTTGCTGGGCCGTTTAGTGGTGACACCCCCTCCATGTTCCGAATAATTGATGTCTACACCGCTTTGTCCCCTGCTGTGTACTTGTGTACAGCTACTTTCTCCTCCCTGGGCTCCTTGAGGTGGTGCAGATCTCTTCCCTGCGCTCTTGAGCTCCCTTGGCCCTGTGGTTTATTTGTTCGGTCGCCACTCTTACCTTTTCAATTCTAATACCCTCTGTCTGTGGTTCAACTTAAGCCACCCCTATCTCTCTGCTTAGTTTCTGGTAGGGTACTATATGGTAATGGGTGCACCTCTGTCTCTCTCCTATTGAAGGAGGGAAACAGAGGAAAAGGTGAAAAAGGTTATAGTGTTGTCAACAAACAGGTGTAAATGAAAACCAAAGAATTAACTAAGTCTACATAGGGCAGGCATATAGTGGGTGAAGAGTAGAGGTCCAAGGGCTGATCCTTATGGGAAATATACAGAGAAAGGGGTGGGGTCCGAGGTCCTGGTCATTTTAAAGTAACAACATTCCAGGTAGGAGGCAATGCAGTCTAAAGTAAATGTGTGCAACCCAAGGCCTTGAAGAATGAGAAGAAAAGAGGAGTGTTTGACAGTGTTGAAAGCAGCAGAGTGGTACAAAAGGATGAGTATAGAAGAGAGTTTGGAGTGATGAGCATCTGAGAGAAAGTTGGAGACATGAATGATTGCTGTCCCATTGGAATGTTTATTACAGACATCAGATTGGAGAGGACCTACAATGTGATCATCCTTAAGGTACTTAGTGATCTGGTTGAAGACCACATACTCGAGTACCTTTGAATAATGGCATAAGAGGGAAACCAGGAGGTAGTTTGCCTGGGCCTTTGCATCCACAGAGGATTTCTTCAAAAGTGGTAGGACAGTGGCAGATTTGAAGGAGATAGGTAAGAGTCCAACTGAAGAGAGAGGTGAAGAAGCTCAGAGAGATGAGGGTAGGTGATTGGGACTAAGTGTTTGATTAATTGAGGAGCAAACAGGCAGACAGGAGTGCAGCTGGGTTGGTGCTGCAAAGGATGAGTGCACATTTGATAGGAAAGGTAGGGGAGACATAGTTGAGAAAAGAAGGGGTAGGCAGAGAGATGGTGGACAAACAGAGGAACTGGGAGGGAGAAAGAGGATGGCTCTGAGAGTGCCACAATGTTTAGATATGTTAAAAGAGATGTAGTGAGTATACAAACAAAGGGGGGTCTGGGAATCTCTCTACCAGCACGAACACAGCCCAACGACCTATTCTTGGGTGAATAACCCCTGGGAGAGACTCTACCAAGTCTTTAGCTCACTGTCCTTTTCACAGAGAAGAAATTTCCCCGCATATCAGCCTTTGTCCTGCCCAGGGGCAGTCCAGCGCCGAAATGCTAGGCAATTCTCCTCTGAACAAGAGTACCATCAGTAATCCCATACACGTGTTTCAGCCTTGTTGGGCATCATCAGTGAGGTGAAACTGTTGCCTCTCTAAGAACAGTGAGCAAGGGGTCCACGTCTGGATTGCCATGTTAACTTAGGGTGAAACCCAAAGTTAATGTATGCAAACAAAGGGGGGTCTGGGAATCTCTCTACCAGCACGAACACAGCCCAATGACCTGTTCTTGGGTGAATAACCCCTGGGAGAGACTCTACCAAATCTTTAGCTCACTGTCCTTTTCACAGAGAAGAAATGTCCCCGCATATCAGCCTTTGTCCTGCCCAGGGGCAGTCCAGCGCCGAAATGCTAGGCAATTCTCCTCTGAACAAGAGTACCATCAGTAACCCCATACACGTGTTTCAGCCTTGTTGGGCATCATCAGTGAGGTGAAACTGTTGCCTCTCTAAGAACAGTGAGCAAGGGGTCCACGTCTGGATTGCCCTGTTAACTTAGGGTGAAACCCAAAGTTAATGTATGCAAACAAAGGCGGGTCTGGGAATCTCTCTACCAGCACGAACACAGCCCAATGACCTGTTCTTGGGTGAATAACCCCTGGGAGAGACTCTACCAAGTCTTTAGCTCACTGTCCTTTTCACAGAGAAGAAATTTCCCCGCATATCAGCCTTTGTCCTGCCCAGGGGCAGTCCAGCGCCGAAATGCTAGGCAATTCTCCTCTGAACAAGAGTACCATCAGTAACCCCATACACGTGTTTCAGCCTTGTTGGGCATCATCAGTGAGGTGAAACTGTTGCCTCTCTAAGAACAGTGAGCAAGGGATCCACGTCTGGATTGCCCTGTTAACTTAGGGTGAAACCCAAAGTTAATGTATGTAAACAAAGGGGGGTCTGGGAATCTCTCTACGAGCACGAACACAGCCCAACGACCTGTTCTTGGGTGAATAACCCCTGGGAGAGACTCTACCAAGTCTTTAGCTCACTGTCCTTTTCACAGAGAAGAAATTTCCCCGCATATCAGCCTTTGTCCTGCCCAGGGGCAGTCCAGCACCGAAATGCTAGGCAATTCTCCTCTGAACAAGAGTACCATCAGTAATCCCATACACGTGTTTCAGCCTTGTTGGGCATCATCAGTAAGGTGAAACTGTTGCCTCTCTAAGAACAGTGAGCAAGGGGTCCACGTCTGGATTGCCCTGTTAACTTAGGGTGAAACCCAAAGTTAATGTATGCAAACAAAGGGGGGTCTGGGAATCTCTCTACCAGCACGAACACAGCCCAATGACCTGTTCTTGGGTGAATAACCCCTGGGAGAGACTCTACCAAATCTTTAGCTCACTGTCCTTTTCACAGAGAAGAAATGTCCCTGCATATCAGCCTTTGTCCTGCCCAGGGGCAGTCCAGCGCCGAAATGCTAGGCAATTCTCCTCTGAACAAGAGTACCATCAGTAACCCCATACACGTGTTTCAGCCTTGTTGGGCATCATCAGTGAGGTGAAACTGTTGCCTCTCTAAGAACAGTGAGAAAGGGGTCCACGTCTGGATTGCCCTGTTAACTTAGGGTGAAACCCAAAGTTAATGTATGCAAACAAAGGCGGGTCTGGGAATCTCTCTACCAGCACGAACACAGCCCAATGACCTGTTCTTGGGTGAATAACCCTTGAGAGAGACTCTACCAAGTCTTTAGCTCACTGTCCTTTTCACAGAGAAGAAATTTTCCCGCATATCAGCCTTTGTCCTGCCCAGGGGCAGTCCAGCGCCGAAATGCTAGGCAATTCTCCTCTGAACAAGAGTACCATCAGTAACCCCATACACGTGTTTCAGCCTTGTTGGGCATCATCAGTGAGGTGAAACTGTTGCCTCTCTAAGAACAGTGAGCAAGGGATCCACGTCTGGATTGCCCTGTTAACTTAGGGTGAAACCCAAAGTTAATGTATGTAAACAAAGGGGGGTCTGGGAATCTCTCTACCAGCACGAACACAGCCCAATGACCTGTTCTTGGGTGAATAACCCCTGGGAGAGACTCTACCAAGTCTTTAGCTCACTGTCCTTTTCACAGAGAAGAAATTTCCCCGCATATCAGCCTTTGTCCTGCCCAGGGGCAGTCCAGCGCCGAAATGCTAGGCAATTCTCCTCTGAACAAGAGTACCATCAGTAACCCCATACACGTGTTTCAGCCTTGTTGGGCATCATCAGTGAGGTGAAACTGTTGCCTCTCTAAGAACAGTGAGCAAGGGGTCCACGTCTGGATTGCCCTGTTAACTTAGGGTGAAACCCAAAGTTAATGTATGCAAACAAAGGGGGGTCTGGGAATCTCTCTACCAGCACGAACACAGCCCAATGACCTGTTCTTGGGTGAATAACCCCTGGGAGAGACTCTACCAAGTCTTTAGCTCACTGTCCTTTTCACAGAGAAGAAATTTCCCCGCATATCAGCCTTTGTCCTGCCCAGGGGCAGTCCAGCGCCGAAATGCTAGGCAATTCTCCTCTGAACAAGAGTACCATCAGTAACCCCATACACGTGTTTCAGCCTTGTTGGGCATCATCAGTGAGGTGAAACTGTTGCCTCTCTAAGAACAGTGAGCAAGGGGTCCACGTCTGGATTGCCCTGTTAACTTAGGGTGAAACCCAAAGTTAATGTATGCAAACAAAGGGGGGTCTGGGAATCTCTCTACCAGCACGAACACAGCCCAATGACCTGTTCTTGGGTGAATAACCCCTGGGAGAGACTCTACCAAGTCTTTAGCTCACTGTCCTTTTCACAGAGAAGAAATTTCCCCGCATATCAGCCTTTGTCCTGCCCAGGGACAGTCCAGCGCCAAAATGCTTGGCAATTCTCCTCTGAACAAGAGTACCATCAGTAACCCCATACACGTGTTTCAGCCTTGTTGGGCATCATCAGTGAGGTGAAACTGTTGCCTCTCTAAGAACAGTGAGCAAGGGGTCCACGTCTGGATTGCCCTGTTAACTTAGGGTGAAACCCAAAGTTAATGTATGCAAACAAAGGGGGGTCTGGGAATCTCTCTACCAGCACGAACACAGCCCAATGACCTGTTCTTGGGTGAATAACCCCTGGGAGAGACTCTACCAAGTCTTTAGCTCACTGTCCTTTTCACAGAGAAGAAATTTCCCCGCATATCAGCCTTTGTCCTGCCCAGGGGCAGTCCAGCGCCGAAATGCTAGGCAATTCTCCTCTGAACAAGAGTACCATCAGTAACCCCATACACATGTTTCAGCCTTGTTGGGCATCATCAGTGAGGTGAAACTGTTGCCTCTCTAAGAACAGTGAGCAAGGGGTCCACGTCTGGATTTCCCTGTTAACTTAGGGTGAAACCCAAAGTTAATGTATGCAAACAAAGGGGGGTCTGGGAATCTCTCTACCAGCACGAACACAGCCCAATGACCTGTTCTTGGGTGAATAACCCCTGGGAGAGACTCTACCAAGTCTTTAGCTCACTGCCCTTTTCACAGAGAAGAAATTTCCCCGCATATCAGCCTTTGTCCTGCCCAGGGGCAGTCCAGCGCCGAAATGCTAGGCAATTCTCCTCTGAACAAGAGTACCATCAGTAACCGAATACACGTGTTTCAGGCTTCTTGGGCATCATCAGTGAGGTGAAACTGTTGCCTCTCTAAGAACAGTGAGCAAGGGGTCCACGTCTGGATTGCCCTGTTAACTTAGGGTGAAACCCAAAGTTAATGTATGCAAACAAAGGGGGGTCTGGGAATCTCTCTACCAGCACGAACACAGCCCAATGACATGTTCTTGGGTGAATAACCCCTGGGAGAGACTCTACCAAGTCTTTAGCTCACTGTCCTTTTCACAGAGAAGAAATTTCCCCGCATATCAGCCTTTGTCCTGCCCAGGGGCAGTCCAGCGCTGAAATGCTAGGCAATTCTCCTCTGAACAAGAGTACCATCAGTAACCCCATACACGTGTTTCAGCCTTGTTGGGCATCATCAGTGAGGTGAAACTGTTGCCTCTCTAAGAACAGTGGGCAAGGGGTCCACGTCTGGATTGCCCTGTTAACTTAGGGTGAAACCCAAAGTTAATGTATGCAAACAAAGGGGGGTCTGGGAATCTCTCTACCAGCACGAACACAGCCCAATGACCTGTTCTTGGGTGAATAACCCCTGGGAGAGACTCTACCAAGTCTTTAGCTCACTGTCCTTTTCACAGAGAAGAAATGTCCCCGCATATCAGCCTTTGTCCTGCCCAGGGGCAGTCCAGCGCCGAAATGCTAGGCAATTCTCCTCTGAACAAGAGTACCATCAGTAACCCCATACACGTGTTTCAGCCTTGTTGGGCATCATCAGTGAGGTGAAACTGTTGCCTCTCTAAGAACAGTGAGCAAGGGGTCCACGTCTGGATTGCCCTGTTAACTTAGGGTGAAACCCAAAGTTAATGTATGCAAACAAAGGGGGGTCTGGGAATCTCTCTACCAGCCCGAACACAGCTCAATGACCTGTTCTTGGGTGAATAACCCCTGGGAGAGACTCTACCAAGTCTTTAGCTCACTGTCCTTTTCACAGAGAAGAAATTTCCCCGCATATCAGCCTTTGTCCTGCCCAGGGGCAGTCCAGCGCCGAAATGCTAGGCAATTCTCCTCTGAACAAGAGTACCATCAGTAACCCCATACACGTGTTTCAGCCTTGTTGTGCATCAACAGTAAGTTGAAATTGTTGCCTCTCTAAGAACAGTGAGCAAGGGGTCCACGTCTGGATTGCCCTGTTAACTTAGGGTGAAACCCAAAGTTAATGTATGCAAACAAAGGGGGGTCTGGGAATCTCTCTACCAGCACGAACACAGCCCAATGACCTGTTCTTGGGTGAATAACCCCTGGGAGAGACTCTACCAAGTCTTTAGCTCACTGTCCTTTTCACAGAGAAGAAATTTCCCCGCATATCAGCCTTTGTCCTGCCCAGGGGCAGTCCAGCGCCGAAATGCTAGGCAATTCTCCTCTGAACAAGAGTACCATCAGTAACCCCATACACGTGTTTCAGCCTTGTTGGGCATCATCAGTAAGGTGAAACTGTTGCCTCTCTAAGAACAGTGAGCAAGGGGTCCACGTCTGGATTGCCCTGTTAACTTAGGGTGAAACCCAAAGTTAATGTATGCAAACAAAGGTGGGTCTGGGAATCTCTCTACCAGCACGAACACAGCCCAATGACCTGTTCTTGGGTGAATAACCCCTGGGAAAGACTCTACCAAGTCTTTGGCTCACTGTCCTTTTCACAGAGAAGAAATTTCCCCGCATATCAGCCTTTGTCCTGCCCAGGGGCAGTCCAGCGCCGAAATGCTAGGCAAGTAGTGAGTATAGTCTTTTGCAGAGAGGGTGGAGGCAATAGGTGTTGGCTTTGTTGAGTGTGCAGAGTTTTGAAGGTTGATTAAGGTTTGTGTGGGAGATTACTGTGAGATTAGGTTTGTAAAGTTGGAGGATTTGGCAGAATCCAGAAGTGAGAAACTAGAGATTTTTTAAAGGCTATGAGTATGGTGGGGATCCAGGATGTGTGTAAAGCAGGGCAGAGGATGGGCGTAGAAAGGTGTTAATGTACATGCAGGATTGTGTTGGTCGAAGGGGCTCATAATTGCATATTAGCACCCGGCACGTGGGAACCACCCAATCATGTGGCTAGAAACGTGGGCTTAAACCTACAATCTAAGCCTGCATTCCAAGCCACCTGATGGCTGCTTCCCCTGGCCAGCATCTTCCCCCCGCCTTCCCTCCCCTTATTTATTTATTTGTTTACCATTTCCAACCCCGCCCCTAGTCCCACTTACCTGCTTCTTCGGCTGCCACGGAGCCCTGCATTTCCTTTCCATGGCAGCAATCTTAGCACAGTGTTTTCAGTCATTGAATAGGATGTGCAAGTTGCTACGGGCTACCGCTTTGGTAAGCCAGGGTCCTAATGACATTAAGCCCCTGTTCCAAGAGTTGGAACAGGGGTAACGTCCCAGAGCCCTCATTTACGGCACTCCCCTAACGCCACAATGAAAATCTGAAAAGGCACAAGCAAAGGAAGAGGCATGAATACCCAACAGAGACAGGAGAAGTATCCTCAAATCATTGAGTTAAGGGGGCAAGAGATTCCTGCTTGAATTTCCTATTCATGATTGAAGAGGAGAGATGATAAGTATTGTTAATGTGAACAATAGAGTGATCAGAGGGAGAGGGGTCAAAGTAGTGATCAAAGGATGAGAAAAAAGTAGAGACACAGACAAGGTCAAGAGAGTTCCTACCAGGGTGGGTGGGCAGGTCATGGAGGAAGTAGGGGGAGTGTTCAGATAGGAAGGACTTAAGTTCAAGGCATGTGGCTGTGGAGGGTTGTGAAGCTTAAAGTACACCAACATGACAATAGGTATGGTGGTGGAAGTGATTCAAGGAGATGGTTAAGGTTAGGAAAGAAGGAATTGATTGGGCTGGAGTTTGATAGAGAGCCAGAGCAGTGTGGGGTGTAGGAAGTAGTCATCAAATAGTGGCATATTATTGATACATAACCCGAGTCCACCCTCCTTCACAAAGCCCGGGAGAGTTGGAGAAGGTAGCAGAATCATGAGGGCTAATCCAGGCATCTGTCATAGTGAAAGTTCATGGGTGATGACAGTCAAAGTCATCAGTGATGAAGGAAAACTTGTTCCAGTGGGGTTGTGCAATTCAGAAGCCAAGTAAAAAGATGATTGGGGGCAGGGAAGAGGAACAGGTGTTGTGCGATAGGCAAGTGGGGTAGATGAGGTTCAATACCCTGGCAGAAAGTATGTTTCAGGTTTGAAGGGTGCAGGGTGAGAGGAGGGAGATGGAAAGGTGGAGAGTGAGGTAGAAGTTAGACTAATTGGTGGCTGAAGACTGCGGGAGAATGGGAGGACAAGAGTGAGTACAAAAAGGAAAGAATCAAAATCACTGTGCGTGAAGGTGGTTAAAAGAAGTAAACAAATGAATACATGTGTGGAATCAGGAGTCAGGCAAAGGGGGAACTCAGCAAAATCCTGGCTTAAGCAGGGGCCTTGGTTCTAAGCTTTCTTAGACTTGACTCCTCACATGTGGGCACCTGGGCTGGACACAGACAACAAGGGAGACAGCTGGTCAAATGGTCCACTGCAAGCCCTGAAAAACCTATTAATGTGACAGGATACACATATTGTGTTTTAAGTACATACTGTAAGTGTTTTCGATATTTAAATATTGCATCTTATCTACATTATGGCTGTTCATTGGATTCTTGTACTGCACCGAACATTTTTAATACAGCCAGGCTTGCATGAGGTTAGAGAACCATGAAACAAAGTCATCACCACAGTTTTAGTGCTATCTGCTCAAATAAAAACAAATGTTTTTACAGTATTTGTCAGCCCCACTATATCTTGTTAGATGGTTAATAAAAAATGCAATAAAGTTAAAGAGATCTTTGGTGAAGAGGCTTCAACCCAGAACCTACAGCCTCTCACATCCCACGGGTGGTTCTAACCTGCAGTCCACAAATATATGTGTGTGCTTGTTTATATGTCTGCTTTAGAATGGCATTGCTGTGTACCTAGCAGATAATCATGTTTGAGCGAGCACAAGTACCCCCATGATTAATCAATTGTTGTGCTCACAGCAGCACTGCTGAAGTACGTAACATCTGGAATTCCCTTTTATTTGGGGAAACCGACAGAACGCCAATGGGTAGCGACACCAGTGCCACTGCACAAGGCAGACGGGCAGATGGTTTAGAAGAAATTAGGAGACCTGAACTTGTATTGTAGAGTGAGTTGGCTACCAGAATAAAAAGGGACAGAGCATGACCACTGAACATTGGTAACACAAACATAGCATGACATGTGTAGCCACAAAGTACAGTAACCATCACAGTAATGGTATTGTACCGCTTAAAAAAAGTCATGCTGTTATGCTTACTTCTGACAAAATGTACACTATAAAAAAATACAAACTGAACATAAAAGTAAATGAAAGCAATGGTGAAAAGGCACAAGCCCAGCACTTATGGCTACTCAATTCCTTAGGGTAAGTTTTTAAACCACTAATCCACCAATGCTCTGCCTAGGACATTTTTTCTGAGCCGTGATACACCTAATAATGTTGACCATGTGACGGATTGCCATTTGACAAGGGTCTAGGAGCACTGGCTTATTACATTATTACAATGCAGAGCCTGCATTTAAGATATGCTCCCCTGTTTATGCACCCTGTTCCAAAACCCTAGAATAATGGGTCTACCACCTGGTGGCAGAATCATCTTTAAATGTACACCATACCTGATTTAGGATATGGTGGATGGTATTCTCATAGCTATTACAGCCACAGCCAATTTAATATCATAAATGCGTCAGCTCCTGTGAGCCAAGCTCAGCTGTGAAAGGTGATGTATATTCTGGCCAGACGGTTTGAGCCTGACAGGGCAGGAACCTGAAGGCCATGCCTCTTCTTTGATCTCTTTGTGAGGGCAGGTGACACCCTCCACCAGAGACAACTGCACAGCATGCAGCTGCCCATGGCCCAGAAATCAAAAGAGCACACCCATTCATAAGGAGTAGCCTCACAACAGGGTGCTGCATTTCTTAAGGCATTTGATGCCAGTGAGGAGGAAAGGGGTGGGGTTAGAGTAGTCAGAAGCGATTTGTTCAGTGAAAGGAGACCTGCACCATTTTGTTTCTCTCTGCCTCTCTTTCTCCTTTCTGTCCACTCCACTTCCTGTAGAAAAAAAAAACCTTTGCGTGTTATCTTAGAAGGGCAAAGTCCACTTCTTTCAAGAACAGTGGTTGAGCCACTAAGGAGGGCTAGATTTAGTCCAATCACCTGCAGGAGTTTGCCTTTCAAAGAAGGGGTCGCCCAACACTTCTTAGATCCTCTCAAGACACTGATGCTTCACTCTGAAGCAACTGAGAAGAGCTCACTGGATTTCCTTTGAGAAAGTTGCACTTTACAAAGCCCTCAGCCAAAAGTGAAGGAGCCATCCAAGGCAGAAGGAAGATCTGCTCCCTATACAGGGAACATTGCAGGTGAACCTTTGCTGTGGACCAGGACCTGCCACTCTGCACCGGAATCTCCTAAAGCTGGGAAAGCACACCCTGAATGTAAATCTCTTATCCTTGAGACCCTCTGAGTGGACCTCATAGCAGCTGGAGGACCAAACGAGCCGAAGCTCCCTGTTCTGATGCACCCAACGGGTCGCTCCTTGGTCACTGCACTATGGACAAAAGAGAAGATGGTGGCGCAGGCATTTGCGTTCCTCCACAAATCCAAATTATTGCAGGTGCTTCAACCATCTCAACACTGCATTGTGCCCTAGCTGCGCCTGTCATTTGCTAGGCCTGCTGCTGCTCAATGCCGGGACACTACCTGAACCACTGACAAGTCACATGCCAACTCTAACTGGAGGTTGCAACCATAGCTCAGCACAGCTAGCTTTCAAACGGCTGGCTCACCAACATGCACATCGACACACCAAGATCACCACCTTTGATGACTGTCAATCGCTGACTCGAACCATGGGAGCGTCATGCATCAACCCCTCCCAGTGTCTACAAGCCCGACTCAGCCTGGCCCAACTGCAAAGAGATCCTGGGACCGCCCAGAACTGCATCTCTGAGAGCCCTCTTCAACCGCACAGAGCAATCGCATGCGCCCCTACTTGATGCCTGCTATGTGAGGAGGCCCACACGCTCCAAAATGCTCATACTGAGCTTTATCTGCTTGCATCTACATTCGACACAGGGTTCAACATCCGTCAACCCACCAAGAACCAAAACAGGTACTATAAATCCTGAGCTGCCCCCTCTTCATCCACTGGGACCCTTTAGAGTGGTTAGGCCACCTCAGCACATTCTTTCACCCAAAGACTAATCCTTTTTGGTGGTTGGTAATTTGCCTATCAGCCATGTATTCACGCTCAGAGTGCTACTTTCCTCAGTCTGTTGCATTTCCTCGGTCTTTGTATAGGGGTGGGTTGTGTACAGTGTTTACTATTTAGTTATATAGTTTTATTAAATTATATCTATTTTTTGTAGAGCCTTGATTGGATTTTCCCTTCATTTTGGACTGTTATGCTTTGCTGTCTGGGTCACTAATGAATCACGTTCACACTCGTCCTAAGAGAATAGCATTCCCTCGGCCACGTTACCACAAAAGACGAATGGGGTATATTTCCTAACTGTGTTTGTTTTACCTTAATGATTGTGTTGGGTCTTGGTGCTTAGACAAGTGAAGGCTGAGTGGGCATTTTTTGTCCCAACTCATCCTTGTGCTCCGGCAGAGCAGAATCCAGTTAATCACAGGCCCTGTGTGTAGTGTAAACCACACCCCTGTTGAATAACAAGGACACACTAGGTGGCAAATCATATCAGCTCTGTTGCAGGGAGATTTTGAGTCAAAATAGTGGCGTGCTGTATCAAAGCTACTTTCATTCCAGGAGAGAAAAAAGAGTGCCTTTCCTGAAAGCCCTCTCACATCTGATAAAAAGGTGTGTGGAAGTGGCCAGAGAAACACATACAATGCAATGTACGGTTCAGAATGAATGATCCAACAAAACAAAATACTGAAATCAAATGAGGTACATGTTTAATGTGCTGAATACTTGGTTGATTGCTAAGGGAGCAGCATGTTGATTTTGAGCGTCTGAAGTGGCCTTTTGGCACCTGTACTGATGGCATTCCTCTCAGCCTTTCTTGTCCTGCATTGTTGCCACGCAGCTTTATTCTACTTCTAGTAACATTGTTACTGGAAGCTAGGTCAATGGTTACTGTTATCTTAGCATTGCATGATCTAGTATTTGCCAGGAAGACGTCCGAACTCTGTTCTCAAACTTTGGTAAATGGAAGAACTTATAGTGAGATGTTTGATTGGCCAGGCAAACGCTCCTTCCATGACCTCACAAAATCTATACATCAGGTAGGATGTTGTGGGTGAATAGAGGGAAGCGGCCTCTTTAAGAAAGGAGAGCATACCAGGGTGGGGGGAGCAGGAGGAGGGGGGAAGGGGAGGGACAGGGAAAGAGTTTAGGCAGTTTAGGCATTTAACGGTTGGAGTAATAAAGAGAAGGTCAACTCTGCACCTGGCTCCCGTGGTTATTTGTGAATGCGTTATGTGAAATTGAGAGGCTAATACTAAGTGTCAACAGATTCTCGGTTCACTTTTTGAAGACATTTGCTGGGGTTCGCTGGTGAGCTTGCAGGTTCTGCATCACGGAGCTGGATGAGCTGTCGAATTAGCCGGGCTGCAACTATTTCCTTGCAAATGCCACCCCCAGGATAAAACCTTCAATGCTTCAGCATTGCAGCTACTTATCAATTGCACACATATGTAATCCTTCTTTTTTAGCATCAACGGGTGGATCTTCCTGGTGGGATATTAACATTCTCTTGAGTAGTTGCGGGTTATTGGGTGAACAGTTGCGCCTGAATTGACTCGAGTTATAATCATTCAGATTCCATGCATCCAAAAAGACCTCAGAAGAATCATATTATAATCAGGATCTCCTTGATTAAAGACTTCTGATTTCTCAGCAAACGTGTATTTAGTAAAGAGGCTATTACGCAAGTCTATGCAAAATGAACAAGCATACTCATCATTGGCACTTAAGGGGTTAATATAGGATGCAAGAATGGATGCCAAGGGGTTTAGATGAACATCTATCTATTCCGATATCCTCTCCGTCAGAGAGCCTATCCCATTGAATATGGGTCGGCAGGCTGGGAATCTTACAACTGGTGTATGTACGTTAGGTGTGAACTAGAAAGAAGCCATGATTGGAAATTGAACATTCATGTAGTGTATTCGTCATAATTCAGCAAACCACGTTCATACCAATTTTTGCTCAACTGTTGCCATTCCAAAGATAATGGGCCTCATTACGACCCAGGCGGTAAGTTACCGCCTGGGTCGTACCTTTACCACCATGGCGTAAACTTCGTTTACGCCATGGTGGTTGGCGGACTTACCGCCCCATTCCGAGGTGAGTGGGGCGGTAAGTCCCCATTAACCGGTCAAGTGGCACAGCGAGTAGAGCGCTCGCTTTGACATCAGTGCAGATCCTGCTAACGCAGGTTCGAATCCCGGCAGGGGCCAAACTCAGCCTTTCATCCTTCCGAGGTCGATAAATGAGCACCACACACCGTGGGTAATAATAAGCAGTGCTCAGATACCTGAGGGTTCGTAGTGCTATATAAATGCCAAATCAAATCAAATCAAACCCATTTACCCTTCCCCATTCCCATTTTTGCCCAATAGGGCATAATGGGAGTGGGGAAGGCGTTAATTACGCCACCGTAAATTACGGTGGCGTAATTAACAACAAGGTCCCTTAGCGCCATGGATTTTAACAAAAACCTCCATGGCGCTAAGGGACCTCGGAATCAGGCGGTAAGGGTCGGCGCTGTTTATGCCGCCGTAAACCCCTTACCGCCTGGGTCCTAATGAGGCCCAATGTTTTCAAAGGGTTGGAGTCCAGCTTGATAGAACAGCTGCGGTCATTGAGTTGTGTATTGGCTTGCCTGATGCAACCTTTTCTATCCATCACTACCATCTTCCTCCTTTGTCTGCTGCTTTCATTATAAGTTCTGTACTGTAGTTTCATTCATCAAGTGCTTTCTTTTCGTTATATGTCATATTCGATTTAGTATGCGGCACTGTCGAGATGCAAATATCTCGTATCTTGCGTCAGAGCTTTATTGAATACATCTATAACATTGTCGACTGGCAGGGTTAAAACGTAACCCTTTGTTTAGAGATAAGATGAATGATTTGGTCGTGTGAATGCTAGATAGAGTCATCACTGGATCTGCTTGGTGTATTCCTTGATCTTCATGGATCTTGTCATGATTCCTGTAGTCATTAGTCTCTTGAGTAGCCAGTATTTCTTATGTACCCAGTAGTACCAAATAGGCCTCATTGACACTGCACAATGTATCTCTCCTGCGTTTCTAAAAAAAAAATAAAGACTTCCTTACATTTCTTTGTACACATTTCGATGCAACTATCCCTCGATATTGATCATTAAATGGAACCAAGAACAGCAGGAATCCGACATGCCCTCAAATAACACTACAGGACCGTTGCCTTGAGACCAACGTCAGACTGGCACCCCAGCGGATCACTGTACCCTAAAATCTTCAAACAGATCTCCTCAAGAGGCCCCCTGACTGCTGGTCCCTGCACACAGATCTGGATGCACACTGCAGATTTACGCTTGCTAGCATCTTCACCCCCAACACCACATACATGCATGACCGCTGTGCCACATTGAGCTCACTGCAGGCCCGCTATGTCTTTACCGTATAATATGCCCCGTCCTGCTCATGGATGTCATTTAGGGCTAGTAAGGGGTGCCAGCAGCTACCCCTAACAATCTGCAAGCACGCGCGCGCGCGTCTGTGAGTCTTTTTGTCTTATTTCAACACTTTATTGTAAACTGTGTAAAGCCGTTATTTCTGTGTACTTCTGTACATTTATGAGATTAATTTCTTATGCTGTAGGTAGAAATGGACTGGAATAGCTCAGTGAATTAAGTGGTTGCCTCTAGTTATTGCGTTCCTCGTGCATCCATCAGTCAAACTTGTTTTACCCACAGCTTTCGATTAATATTACTTTAATATTGATTTAGAATGTGTGTTTGTGCTTCACATGCCCATTTCTTTTTAAAACATTTGCCTGCTAATAAAAGGACACAATGCAAATCTCGTTGTGTGTGGGTGCAAAATTAAAGACGTAGAGGTAGGGGATTTGGTCTAATGGGTACATTGGAGAGATTGAAATATGCACCAGTGTGGGTGATTCTGGGTAAATAACTTTACCTCACACGGCTTTGAGATCACCAAAAAAGTGATTCAGTGAACTGCACTGTAAAAAGAAATGTAATCACATATTTACCATATCTGGTTTTGCCTGGCATTAGATGATAGTACTCAGGAGCACTATAACACTTAGCAATTATGATATCACTTGGGTCTGTGAGGCTGTATCTTCCATATGATGAGTACACATGGCATATGAGCCTCAACCTGGTTTAAGATGGTAATAAAGGGTATATGAGGTTCCCATTTTATAGTAGTGCCTGGTATGTAAGGCAGTGTTTAGCATGTGATCTCCATATCTGATGGGGCAGGTGATACTTAACCGGTTATAAGATGGCAGTGACTTGCCATATGAGGCAGTACTGGCATAGGAACGCAGTGAGCTCGGCCTATGTAGTTTCTGCTGACTGTGCCCCGGCTTCTCATGACTGCACCCATGAAATATTGGGACAGCACCATGATTAATAAATGGTAGGAAGTTAAAATAGCACTTTCTGTGCTTTGGTCCTGTTTGTTATTTTGATTAAGCATCTCGTTTTTTTAAGGTTTGCAATACCACCAGGACAAAACCACGTTATGTGATGTCACTTCCTGTGATGTCATGGGGTATGTGATGTCACTTCCACTGCTCCTGGCATTTGTAGAATTGACGTCCGTGCTGGTCAGTGTCTGTGCTGGTGTCCTAGGCCGCGCATCTACTTGATCGTGGCTGCTCCCCTCGTATAAACATAGCTCATGTCTAATACTCCGTCCCTCGTCATGTATGAAGTGATTGGCACAGAGATGACAAAAGCTGAAAAATGAAACGTTCTTCGCCCCTTCATCAATGCAATGACCCCTGTTATGGCTGAGGCGGACGCTTGCCTGCATTTGGAACCCACACGTTTTGGACGCTTCCACTCCACAGGAATGTTGGGAATATGTGTGGGGGAAAGTCAGCTTAAAGTAGCTACCTGCTAGGTTTCCACTGGAACGAGAAGGGAGAGTCTAGCTTCGGGGCATGTCACCCCGCGTCTTCTGAGTGCATTAATAAGGTTTGGAAGCCGCATATGTGTATCTTTTTACAGAGCTTTTGGGAGCTGACTCGGCTAAGAATGCTGAAACCCCCCAGGAGATGGTGTTGTCTGAAGCAGCCCGGGCACGCATGTTTGCCAGCAGCAGAGGCTGGTCCAGCGGGGCCAGAAGAGTCTTGCCGAGGAGCTCCGAGGGACTCAGATTACAAGCAGCAGGCCTCAGGACCTCGAAGTGGTGAGGCACAGAGGCAGCAAGAGGTGTGCTGGGCCTGATAGTGGCTGGTGTGTAAGCACAAGCGAAGCAGGAAGCAGTGACTCATGGGAGCATATCGTCAATAGAAATGATAGCACTAGACCTACAGAAAGGCCACAGGGGGCGTGGCACCGCATGCTTCACGGAGAGAGGCCGATGGTCATTAGTTTACAGTGAATCTTCATGCTAGCTTGCCACTTTGCAGCACTTTACATAATAGATATCACTTGTGCTTTTAGTGTATTGGAAACGCTGGCTGTCCCTGAAACACAGAGAGGCATTTCCTAAAAAGCGAATCGTAACTATTTAGTATTTTGTTGCACGCCATATTATCAGTTGCCCACATTAGCCACCTGCTCAGAGCTTGGAACCCTTCCTCGCCCATGCACATTCATTATCCCCAGCGGTCCGACTCAGCCTACACATCTTGCTCTGTAGAAGTGGGTCTTGAGCAGGTGAGGAGGCCTGCACGTAGTGTGTTTTCCTGATAAGTGGAATGAGTGATATGTAAGGTGATTTTCAAGATCGCACATGCTTGCTGAGGGGCGGAAGTTGGAACCTTAAGCCGGGTCTGCTGGTTGCACCTTCCACATTGTCTCCCATTAGAGTTTAGGAGACAGGGTGATTGCTTAACACAGGGTCTCTATCCTTGCGCGAAAAACAATGCATGTACTATACGGCTGGCTTGACTACTATGATATGATATGATATTTTATTCATAGCGCGCCCATACCCAAGTGTTTCAAGGTGCAACGAGGCAAGGGAGGGGTAAAAGGGAGGACAAGACAGCGATTTTACGAGGCCCAGTGACATTGAGAATGCGCAAGTACAGGGGAGAGCGAACGGGTAAAGTGCAAGGGGCAGGGGTGGGGTGGAAAGTGCAGAATACATGATCAAACAACAACAGGTGGTGCGGCCAGCAGGTGACAAGAACAAGAATCAATTAATAAGTGCAGGTAAGGGGACTGTAGGGTTGCAGATACAGACCCAAGTGCAAGAGTTGCCAGGAGGCAGTGCGGATATGCAGCTCGGTGGGCAGGGGTCTGGGCCCGAATTCAGAGGGTAACTGGGTGCCTAGTGCAGAAACAGATGGAGATCAGCAGGGGAGAGCAAGAGAGAAGGCAGAAGCAAAGGGAAAGGTCTTGAGGTGCTTCTAGAACTGAAGATGGTTCTCCTCAAGTTTCAGAGAGGCATGAAGGCTGTTTCAGAGGGAGGCCCCGGCCAAAGAAAGGGATATTCCCCCAACACGTTGTTTGGAAAAGCAACTGACCCTGAGGGAGTTAGAGGTGGAGGAGCGAAAAGCTCGAGTAGGAAGGTATTTCCGAAGGGAGAGTTGAAGCTATTGCAGACCCAGACCCCAGAAGACCTTGTGGACAATGCAGAGGGTCTTGAACTTAATCCTTGCACCCACTGGCAGCCAATGAAAAGATTTCAGGGCAGGATAGAAATACGATCCCTGTGCTTGAGCTCAAGGACAAGTCTTGCAGTCCTGTTCCTGATGAGTTGCAGAGGGCGCAGAGTGGTAGCAGGCAGATTTTGAAAGAGGCTGTTGCAGTAGTCCAGTCTGGAGAGAACCAGAGCTCTAGATACAGTGAGCTTCCGGGAGAAGGAGAGGAAAGGAAGAATACCTCTGAGGAGGTGCAGTTGGTAGTTTGACATCTTAGAGACGTCAGAGATGTGTGGAGAAAAGGAAAGTGTGGAGTCGAAGATGACCCTGAGGTTCTTAGCCTCACAGGTGGGAGCAGGACGGGGCCAAGGGAGGCAGGCCAGAGAGTTACAGGAAAGGAAGATATAGGAGTGCCGATGATGAGGATCTCTCTCTTGCTGGCATGAAGTCCAGAGGTCATTGGCAGCACACCACGCCTAGATTGCAGACAGACAGTCAGAGATGAGAGGGAGAAGAGGTGGCAGAGAGGAGCCTGAAAATGAAATGAGTGTCACCCGCAGCTACTATACTACTAACCCTCAAGTGAGGCCTTTTGCTCAGGCATTGCTTGGTAGACTGCTCATTAGCAGTCAGGGAAACGCACCAGCAGGCAGACATCATGAGCAGATTAGCCAAATGCAATGAAGTCGAAGGGGGGTTGAGGAGGTGCAGGGATGTGAGCTGTCACTGGCAGTACTGAATTGATCAGAAATCAAAGGTCTTACTAGGAAGCTATCTTGGGGGCTTTTAGCAGCTCTGTCATGTTCTTAACCTAGACGGATCCCCCAATGAGGGCCTTGGATGTTATTGATCTAGGAAAGGTTCAAATCATGTACCACACCTGCAGAGGTTTCAAAGTGTGAACTGTACATTGCACACACATTTCTGCAGAAGATGCTTTAACCCACTGAGATATCTAGCAGGCAGGCATAAAAAGGAGGAACACGGAGCAGCATGTTCTCTCTTTTTAACTAGAATATTACACATTTTAGCTATTCTATATAATCCCATAGTACATGGTAGGGCTTTCTTACTCTTGCAGGTTATGTTTATTTACATAATTTGTAACCCACATCCCATAGGTCGAGTTGTCTCTAGGAGCAATTTCAAAAGGTGGACAGGGAAGCAGCTTGAGCTGGAAACAAGGGGATAAAAACAAAAGGAATGGAGGTTCTACAAGCCTTTCTGGAAGCAGGGTATTAGCTGATTACAAGAGGGTGTTGGGCCCATAATTTAGTAGCCAGAACCGATAGATGATAGTTGTCTATTAATCTACATGTTGTTGTACTGGGCACAAGATGATCTGCTGACGAAGATTTCTGTGTACAGCAATGGAAACATAGGGGTGGTGCTTGCCTTGTTTGATAAGCATTTGAAAATCAAGCCCAGAACTTTGAATTCTAAATCTAACTTTGAGTCCATGTAGTTGTTTTATAATAAAGCACTCCACTTACTTCTCATAATTTTCTTGGGACTCTGTGCATGGTTGCCTGACCAATTGGAAGGCTTTGTTAGAGGGTGTTGATGAAGCCCACCCTAGAGCTGACTCAGAAGCCAACTCCTACAGAATGGAGGCCACAAGGGAGGGAGGAGAGGATGCTTCTGAGAAGGTGCAGGAAAAATAACCTCCCTTTCGTGTCTGTAAATTCTTTGACGGGCAGGAAGGCCCAGAGTCTTGGGGGTATGGACAGAAAAGACCTGTCTTCTGGTTCTTTCCTTTCTGCACTGGTGGGGTTCAAGTCTGCACATGTCCCTATTTCCTGTGGAGTGTAGGCCTCCAGACATGGTTTCGACAACCTTGTAAAGGATGCAGCAGGATTTCAAGTTGATACGGGCTTGCAGCAAGAACCAGTGCAGTTTGATGTACTACATCTGTAAGAAACAGGAACCAAGACTTTTATTACCATAACTGAAACGCATTGTATCCCTCACCTACAGTCCCCCAAGACATACATCTTTTCGCCATTCAACATGTGTTTGTTTTCTTAATTTCTTTTATCCTCGAAATCAAGGCAGCAGGCTTGGAAAGACCCTATAGATTGGTGATTAGATAACCAGTTTCTTGGGCCCCAAATAGGAACTATACATCCACCCACACATATGCCTCACATACACCAGTACCCAATGACCCTAGTGGGTTCATGGAGGTGGGCACATTGCCCACTCACTATTTGCTCATGCACACAAAGCTACTCGCACTGCCATGTACTTTAATCTCCTTACTATGGGTAGGAACCTAGAATTGGCCCACTGGCATGTGCTAAAATGTGCTAAAAATATCTTTTTATCATCTTTTAGTTGTTCAAGTATTGATCAACTTTGATCAAACTCTTATGTTTTTACATGATTTCTATGTGTTATGTATTATTTGTAAAGGTGTAAATTAATTTTTGCTACCAAAACAAATAAATAAATAAATTAATTAAAAAAAAAATGTGCACATGGGTGGCATGTCACAGGAAAGGCTGCTGCATCGCTGATTCACAGGGAATAGACTCAGGGATTCAGGAGCCATTTTGCCAGTTTCTGGTGGCATACCACAAGAAATGCGGCAACATCCCTAATTCACAGGTAGTAGACTTAGGTATGCAGGAATCCCTTTGCCAATTTCTGGTGGTATGCCGCTGGAAAGGCTGCCACATGCATGATTCACCAGGAATGGACTCAGTGATGCAGGAGTCCCTGTGCAAGTTATTGGTGGCATGCCACAGGAAATGCTGTTATGTCCCTGATTCACAGGGAATTGACTCAGGGATGCAGGAATCTCTGTGACAGTTTCTGGTGGCATACCGCAGGAAATGCAGCCACATCCCTGATTCACAGGGAATAGACTCAGAGATGCAGGAGTCTCTGTGCCAGTTTCTGGTGGGATCTGCAGGAAAGACTGCCACATTCCTGATTCACATAGAATAGATTTGTGGATGCAGAAGTCCCTGTGCCAGTTTCTGGTGGTATGCCACAGAAAATACTGCAGCACCCCTGATTCACAGGGAATAGACTCACGGATGCAGGACTTCCTATGCCAGTTTCTGGTTGAATGCAGCAGGAAATGCTGCCACATTCCTGATTCACAGGGAATGGCCTCAGAGGTACAGGGGAATGCAGGTGTCCCTCTGCCAGGTCCTGGTGTCATGCCACAAGAAAGGCTGCCCCATCCCTGATTCGTAGGAAATAAACTTGGGCATGCAGAAGTATTGTGCCAATTTCTGGTGGCATGCTGCAGGAAAGGACTCAGGGATGCAGGACTTCCTATGCCAGTTTCTGGTTGAATGCAGCAGGACATGCTGCCACATTCCCGCTTCACAGGGATGCAGGACTCCCTATGCCAGTTTCTGGTGGAATGTTTAGGGAAGGATGCTGCATCCCTGTTTCACAGGGAGTAAACTCTAGGATGCAGCAGTCCCTGTGCCATTTTCTGGTGGCATGCCGCCGGAAAGGCTGCCGCATCCCTGATTCACATTGAATAGACTTGTGGATGCAAAAGTGCCTGTGGCAGTTTCTGGTGGCATGCCACAGGAAATGATGTGCCATTCTTGATTCGTAGGGACTAGACGCAGGAATGCAGGATTATATGCATCAGTTTCTGGTAGTATGCCAAAGGAAAGCCTGCTGCATCCCTGATTCTCAGGGAATATATTTGGGGATGCAAGAGCCCCCGTGCCAGTTTCTGGTGGTATGCCTCAGGAACAGCTGCAACATCCCTGATTCACAGGGAATAGCCTCAGGAATGCGGGATTCACTATGCCAGTTTCTGGTGGAATATCTCAGGGAAGGTTGCCCCATCCCTGATTCGTAAGGAATAGAGATGGGCATGCAGAAGTCCCTTTGCCAGTTTCTGGTAGCATGCCCCAGGAATAGCTGCAGCATCCCTGATTGACAGGAAAGAATCTTGCGGATGGAGGAATCCCTGCGCCACCTTCTGGTGGCATGCCACAGGGAAGGATATTGCATCTCTGATTCACAGGGATTAAACTCGGGGATGCGGGAGTCCCTGTGCCAGTTTCTAGTCTTATGCTGCAGGAAAGGCTGCAGCTTCCCTGATTCTCAGGGAGTAGACTCAGGGATGGAAGAGTCCCCGTGCCAGTCTCAGCTGGCATGCCACATGAAAGGCTGCTGAATCCCTGATTGACTTGGCATAGGCTCAGGGATCCAAAGGTGCCTTGCCAGTTTCTGGTGGCATTCCATAGGGAAGGCTGCCACATACCTGATTCACGGGGAAAAGACCCAGGTGTGCATGAGTCCCTGTGACAGTTTTTGGTGGCATGATGCGGGAAAAACTGCCACATCCCTGAATCACAGGGAACAAATTCGGGGATGCAGGAGTCCTAGTCCCAGATTATTCTGCTCTTGATCTCCGCTGTCACAGGCCACGTGCAGAGGAAAGCATCACTGGACACATTTAAGGAGCAGTCTTTTTAGCAGCCCGTGCCCACGTTGATTCACGCAAAAGAAAATCTCCTGCTAGAAATTGTTTTTTTTTGCTTGTCTAAAATAGAGGGAGAAATCTAAACATAGCACTGACAGTGTCATTTAAGGTGCAACACTGCCGTACCAGTACGCGCATGGGCAAAGGGCTCTCTGTTGTCGTCCTACGTGGGTGATTTTGAGCAATGAGGGGAAGAAGCGCGAGATGTACATGTAGGCATGGAAGTCTTGTGCTGTGGGTCGCTTGTGGACACAGCCACGTCATCCTCCTTCTCACACCCACCCTTTCCGAATCTGGGGCACGTGTGCCATGGTAAAATGCCCCTCGTATTCTGCAGCCGCAGCCTTTTCTGAATTGGTACCTATAGGCTCTGTTTCCGAAAGCTGTGCACACGCTATCCACGGGCTCCAGGCAGTTGCTGATTGCCAGAAGGGCCACTAGGGATGCTCCACGTGGGAGTATTACGTTTAGAAGTTCCGTCCCAGAAATACGCTCAGTAGACATAACTCATCATCAAATCAAACACAGAGTAAATTCTGAAGAAGCAGTTTAGCTGCAACCACCCCTGATCTTCCTCTACTGGGTCCAGGCACAACACTTCCTGTGCTACTCAATACAGCAACCCCAGTCCCTGGTAGTTCGGTAGGGCCCACGCACAATTCAGCCAGTGTCCCTCAGCTCTGAGCCACAACACCTTGCTACTATTTCACTACTGGACCCACACAACACTCTGCCACTACACGTGAACCCTCAGCGCTAGCTTCCACTGCACTCCACGCAGCCCCCATCCCATCCCATCCTGCACCCCACGCACGCTCTGCCATTGCTCCTCATTTCCTAGCTGGGCACACACTTGCTATTTACCTGCTGGGCTCAGACACCTATTTGTCAGTGGCCGGTCAGATGGCTCAGTGGGTTAAACGCTGGTTGTTGTGATCTGTGTTTGGTCTGCAGGCCGCAAGCTCGAATCCCAGCAAAACCAACTCGTCCTACTGAGGTCCATAAATGAGTACCAATTTCGATTGGGTAATAATAGTAAAGTATCTATGGAAAACACTTTAAATTAAAGCGCCATATTAATAATAACAGCGCTGCTCATTCGTGAGCTGCACCACAATGAGGCCCACACGTACATGTCTTATAGTGCCCGCCAATACAGCATGCCAGATCTCTTCCTTTTCAGTACCGTGTCCACACATTGTTCTGCCAGTACACCTCAAACCTTAGCTGCAGCCCCCGTGTACGCCATTTTAGCTCAGGGCATGCAGCTTATGTGAACTCAGTGTGCACAGCCGAATCCTTGGACACATTCGAGCTTCAGGCAGTCCATTCAGGCAAGGAACAGCTTTTAGTTGAGGTCAACAGAGTGTAAGCATGCTTTCAGTCACTCTCAACACCATACACCATACAGCACATCAAACAAATTATATCGAATAGTGGGTGCATCAGCTTGATATGTTAAGAATACTGACAGAGCGCACTTTCAGCACTTGAGTGGCCGTGGTGCTGGGAATGACACCTAGGTATAGCATTCCTGTAGGTGGGCCTAGTAGAGGATGGGAAAGGTTTCCAGATGCTCTCTGAAAGAGGGAAAGCCGTCAATTGACCCCAGACTAAATGAAAGCAAATTACAGAGTTGAAGAACTCTGATCAAGAATGTGCGCCCGCCATACCTACCATAGCTTCCAGAAGGGTAGATGATGCGATGAAAGTCCTTTGTGGTATGTGCTAAGGGAGCATAGTCACCGGGAAACTGGGCCTAAGCTTAGAAAAACACCCAGGTGCCCTGAACGTTGCCCCAGAGTCTATTTGCACCATTGTACGTTAGTGGATCTGTCACCGAGCAAGGGTGATGTGAGCAAAGCTTCCCAAGAGGAGAAGCAAACAGGCTGCGACCTTCTGGGTCCTCTGAAGCCAATGTACCAGGTAGTTAGGGAGGCGTAGAAACACACCACTCATGTAGTTTCAGTATAGGAGAACCTGATTGATTACTGCTTGGACTCCTAAGGAAAAGGCGAGAAAAGGGAGAATTCTCCTCAGCATTCTGTGATGATCTAAGGTGCCATGGAGCTTTGGCGAAAAGGGCTTTGGTGCTAAGGGCTGCTGTCTGTGGCTGCTGGAGGCGCTGTTCCACTTGGCTGTATTTACACGTGTGTTACTTCCCGGCTGGAACCACGGAAGAAATTTCAGGGAAACTTTCTAAGTCCCCAACTCCTCCTCCTTTACCCACAATACAATATATTGTATGGACACGCGCTTTTGCGCGCGCGCTTTGGCGAAAAGGGCTTTGGTGCTAAGGGCTGCTGTCTGTGGCTGCTGGAGGCGCTGTTCCACTTGGCTGTATTTACACGTGTGTTACTTCCCGGCTGGAACCACGGTACGGATTTTGAAAGACAAGAACTTTCCATTGTTTGGATTGTGAAAGTTGCGAGCCAACTTCAACTTTCGTCTCCTTTGTTTCAGGAAGAAATTTCAGGGAAACTTTCTAAGTCCCCAACTCCTCCTCCTTTACCCACAATACAATATATTGTATGGACACGCGCTTTTGCGCGCGCGCTTTGGCGAAAAGGGCTTTGGTGCTAAGGGCTGCTGTCTGTGGCTGTCCGTGGCTGGTTGGGGTTGGAGGGTGCACCAAAAAGAAATCTGTGGTTATTGGAGCGCTCTGTGAAGCTCGAAAAGTACTGTTTGCTGTGCGCGCTCAGGTGCGGTGCTTCCTGTGTCCCGGTATCCAATTTACCGTTTAATCTCGTTCAATTACTGGTAACATGCTTATGATGCAGTAAAACGTTGCCTTTTAAGCTGAAAACTTACATATAATTTTATAGGTGCAACACTATTGTGCTATTTTCCACTGTATTTAATTTTATTCCCTTTTTTTTTTTTTTTCTTTCTTTCTCTATTTCACTGTGATTCTGATCTTTAGTACGTTTTTATTAATTATTTATTTAATAAATCATTACAGTTATTTTATTCTGAAGAGGGAAAGAAGAGGGGGAAGGTGATAGGCTGGAATTTAATATTGGAGAGGAAGAAAGGAAGAACTAAAAATAAAAAGAAAAAGAAATTATACACTAATGGCCTCAGGCATTTATACCCTGAAGTCAGGCATGCCGGACCATCATCCAGCTAATGTAGAAAAAACAAGAATGACACCACAATCTCTGAAAACCAAATTAGGAGGTTTAGAGAGAAAGAAAGCACGATCCACTTCCTTAACCTCTGATATACGGCAGTTTTGCACGATTGATCCATCAAATTGTGATTTGAGGGACCAACCTTCATCAGTGCCGCAAAACTCTGCGTCATACGGTATTATTCAGAACCCACTCAGTGAACCAAATAATTGTTCCCCACAAACTGACCCTACACAAGTTCAATCGACAATAGGTCAAATCACAGTAGTAGCCCAAATGAACTCAGGAATAACTTCCTTACTAAATCAGGATTTACAACACTCAATGTTTATTGTTACTAGTACCCAAGAAGCGCTGCCGACAGAAATTCTTAGTGCTGGGTAAAGAGACCTCAGATCTGACTCTTCTCGCTGCATGCAGTAACAACGAGCCGTCCACCCTTCAACAAACAATTCTAACTGAATCCACTGCATCTCTGGCACAACCTATACCACTTTGCACAGTCCTCGCTCAACAAAAATTGCGAGCTGCCCACGAGGCAATGATCGCAACAGGTGAAATAGAGGAGGACATGATTAGTTTTATTGGTTCCTCGAATATCACCTGTACTGATTTGAGTGAGGTTTTGTATATATGTTCCAACACAGGTGATTTAAGCCAGTTGGATCAGGACAAAACAGTTATTACTCAAAAGAGAATGTCTTCGCCTAACGTGACGGTAAATCATGCGGAATCCGTAGTGGGTGAATTGAGAACTTCGATTAATGAACTATCTAAGTCTCCAGCCATGTTCGATAAATCTCAAGGTGATCCATCTAACAATTCCGCATCCTTCATTGCTCCGACTCCAAGAGGCTCAAGATTTGACGTACGGCCCTCAGATAATAATAATTTTTTTTATCAACGGGCTGAGATCTGGTCGTCCCTCCTTTCCAGAAGCCCCGGCGCTCAATAATACACTGAGCGCCATGAACACTGCCCTGCTAACAATAGCAAGGCTGTATGAGGTCTTGGAGAGTAAGATGAATGTGCAGACCCAAATACTACAACAATTGCTTAATAAGGAATCAAATAGTTTGGATCTAGTACAGATGAGAGGAAGAGACTCAAATTTTAATACTCTGAACTCAAAATCACCAGCAGCTTGTAGCACTGCCTCGCAAACAGAACAACTCAATACCTGTCGAAGATCGACACAATGTGAACAAGAGCTGCTGAAAATCCCAAGAACAGAAGGGTCATCAGTTATCTTAAATAATGCTGTGGCTAGCCCAAAACCAACTCCAAAACCGGAACTTGGTACTTTAAAGGAGACATCTCCAGTAGTGATCTGTTTGGACATGTCTCAGGAAGTGGGCACCAAGGGAAATTCCAAAAATCCAACCTTAATACGAACTACAAGAAATGCCGATGAGACGGGGGGGCCGCCTCAGGAGCCCCCAGTAGATGAGTCTCAGCTTGACAGAGATCCATCTATTGGCCAGCTCCCATTTAGCAATGTGATTAACCCATTTTCCTTGATGGGCAAGACAGTTCCTAACTTGCAGGGAAAAAGGAAAAAAATAGGTATGTTAAATAAACGAAAAATCACGAAGCCTCCTCCTTCAAAGAAGGTGTGTGTTAAGTTAATTGCTCCCCCAACGGCTCAGTCTTCGACTCCTACAGTAACTCAATCGAATCAGCCCATGGTCACATCAATTGTGGCTGCAGCAAAACAACCATTGGCCCTAGCTGTTCCACATCTGGGTCAATCTTTTGTTAAATTGTTTCCATCTCCCACAGTACAACCATCGTCCATGGTTGTAACTCAACCAACCTCGGCTGTAACTCTACAGAACTCTACGATGACATGCGCCCAAGAACACGAACCCTTGACTAAACTAGTGGCGCTAATGTCAGACACAACTCCTCAAAACTATATAAAAGTTCGGAATGATGACATTATTCAGTCTATTCTTTCTCCTGAAGAAATACGCCAAGAGATTGCTAGAATAGTAGCTCTACACGTTGCGCAAATTACAACATCCTCTGTTATAAATGCTCAGGCCTCTACTCATTCCAAATTGCCTGTTGATATAAATTTGCCGTGGGCTGCTCAATCCCAAAACAATTTTACATCTTGTCCTACGCTAGAAGAGATGCAACGTGATGGTAGAAAAGTTCCTTCACAGCAGATAGCGGTGTTGGCGGTACCTTCAAACTTGACCCAACAAGACATTTCCATTCAAACCAGGAATCCGAAAGGACAAGATACCGCGGTGGGGCAAACTCCCGATCGGCAGGAACTGCGGGAAGAAATTAAAGCTGCCCTAGTACAGTATCTGCACCACTCTTCAGATCCCCTGGGTCACACCTTACTGTCTCAGCAGTCATTGAACAAGATGCCAGATGTATCACAGCTGTTAAAAGGTCCGATGACTGAACGAAATGAGTCAACATTCACAAGGCCTTCCTCTCAAACCTTTAAAACATCCGATGCCTCGGAATTTTTAGGATTTAACAAACATGTGCCTGAATTTGAGACTTCACGAAAAAAGGACTATAGTAAGCAAAACCCTATTCATAGCGTATACGCCCACTGCCATCGATTGATAGTATCATGCCGCCCTCAACCATTTCCTAAATATGATCTAAATCGCAAGAGTATTCTAAACATCTGTGCCGAGGTGTCCTCTTTACAGGATTTATCGAGCACAGACATTGACCTGGTGGAATTTATTTCTCATAATGATCTATCCAGGGTTAGAATATTCATGCGATCGGGAATTACCCTAAATGCCATTTGGCAAGCTAGATCAGAATTTTACGCCTTGGGCTTTCTCATTTCACAAGATTTGGCTCAAACATTGCCATCCGAAGTAACCTCATTATCAGAGAATTACTCCAACACCCTGGAAATTCCACAGGCAAATGCTAATGCTATCACAAGCAGGGGCGTGAATTCTCAAAGGCGAAACTCATAACAATCCAGGTCTGATAAAGACATTTCGTTGATATCGTGGAACACACGTGGACATAGGCATTTTCTAAATACATCCAACAGAGAACTGAATGCCTACGATATTGTTGTCTTGCAGGAGACCTGGCTTGTTGAGGAACCCATTTGGGACACACACTACATTTCTATGGTTCCTGCAATAAAAAACATGTTTGGTCGACCTATGGCGGGTCTTTTGATCGCCATAAGGAAATCTTTACATTTGCGCATCACTTCCTGCAAAACCTCCTCCCCTTATATCCAAGTTGTAAAATTATCAAGGTCAACTGACACAACTGTGATAATCAATGTATATTGGGGAAAACAACATCTATCAGCAGATCTATTCTTTGCACATATTGCTGATATACTTGACACATTAACCATGGATATAACCATTAAATATATACTTCTTCTAGGTGATTTAAACTTGCACCTCCTTCCATCTAAGCCCGGGAATCATTTATCCCATGAGTCCCAGTGGATACACCTAATGGAAGAGAGGAACCTCATGATGCTTAATGGCATCATAGATGGAGACATACCCCCCAAGGCAACATGGCATAGAGAGCTATTGCGAGCACACTTAGATTATATATATGCCAAACATGCCCTCATGGATGCTTCAACATCTCTGGAGATATGCGAAAATGACATCAGTGATCATAATCAACTGCGTCTAACCTGGAAGTGGGCTCAATGGTTTGATCTTCCAGAACTAAAAACTAAAAAAAATATGCAACTTGTTGAGATTAGTCAAGCTGGGAACCGTGTTCGATGGTCGGATCATAAACTCATGTTATTTGGTAAAGCCCTGGAAAGTGAGTTTGGGCCATATCATAATAACGAAGGAGGATGTTACATCCATTCTATGCAAATGTTTAGCACCAGGGGGAACGGTGGACGCTGTCATATTATCAAGCATCTCCATGCGCTTGATTTGGAGCTTAAAACAAAGAAGACCCAATTACGCAAAGATATCCGACATTTATCACTCGACCTGACACCCACTAATGTCAATTTGATAAAAAATCTAAAACAAATGTATAAGAACTGGTGCAGGTCAAGGAGATCATTGCGATACCAGAGAGACGGAGAAAAAATGTTGTCTCAATGCCTTACTAAAACTACCGCTGGCATATGGTCTCTCCTTAATGAGGCAGTCGGTACGCTGCAAAGCGCCTTCCAAATTAACCCAATCCCTGAAAAAATCTGGAATGACTATTATGCTGACCTCTACCGCTCTCCCTTTTCGCGAATTGAAATTGATTGGACCCTCATAAGAGCGAACTCTAAACTCCATTTTGATACAGATGACATCATACATTGTATCTCTAAACTTAGTAGATCTCGCGCAGCCGGGCCAGATGGCATTAGCAATTCAATGATGAAGCAAAATCCAATAAGATGGGCGACAATATTAAACCACATCTTCCAACATACACTTCAAACTGGTAAAATCCCTGATTCGTGGAGAAAATCTATAATAGTTCCTGTCTATAAGAAAGGCGCGAGAGGCGATCCTAGGTCATACCGACCGATCGCCCTGTTAGACTGCCCTGGTAAGATCTTTGCGCGCATCGTGCTAGTAGCATTCAACGCTTGGTTAACAGCAAATTCTTTTAGGGATGAGTTCCAAACAGGCTTTGTAGCCGGCCTTGGTACTTCTATAAACCTAATTACGTTGAATTCTCTGATAAACGCGCACAAGCAAAGGAAGCAGCCCATTTTTGTTGCCTTTATAGATTTCCGCACGGCATTTGATGGTGTTCCTCGTGAACTATTGTTCAAAAAACTTCTGGAAAAGGGCTGTCCATGGCCCATCCTGCGATGGATAATTCAGCTTCACTCCAAAACAACCATTCAGGTTCGACTTCGCAGGGATGGACTCCTATCCGGCTACATTCAAACAGACCGGGGTTTAAAACAGGGCTGTATCTTGGCCTCGGCTGTTTTTAATTTTTTCATCTCGGACATAGGTATCGTATTTAAAGATATAAGAACTGATGCCCCTCGCCTTAAGGGAACGCCCATAAACTATCTGCTTTATGCGGATGATATGGTTCTTATGTCTAAGACCCCCCAGGGACTCAAAAGTATGTTGAAAGCTCTTGAGGGCTATGCTCATTCCAACTGCATAGCCATCAATACTTCCAAAACACAAATCATTCAATTTGGGAACCCTAAACAAAGATGCAGAACCTACTCATGGATATTACAGAAGAGCTCCTTAAGCATTGTTTCAACGTATACCTATCTAGGTGTTTTAATAACTAACCACCCGACTGATTTACCTTTTGAGGAAGCTAAGAGAGCAAAACTTCACAATGCAATTTCCCAAGCAAGAATTATCAGGGCAAAATTTTGTAAATTTTCGATATTTCCAATCATAACTTATTATAAACAGAAAACATCACCTATATTATTATATGGGACAGAAACCAAACACTGGCGACCATATACCTATTGGGCTAAGATGGAAGGAGCTTTTTGGAGAAAAATGTTGCATCTACCTAGTTCGGAACCACTACCTCTAATTCGCTATGAATTGGGATTAATATCACTTCATGCCAGACATAAGTGGCTCTGCTGCTCCTTGTATCGCAAACTTGTAATGGGTAACTTGGAAAATGGCCTAACTCGAATTATGGCCGACTATGCTGCACAAGAAACCCATGACGTATTTATAAGAGTTTGGAGACAAAGAGTGTTGAAATTGCTTGATGATGCTAACATAACCATCCAATTGCTAATTGATAACCCCTGCAAGGCCAAAGAAAGCATGTGGCGATATGATTGGATACTCACTATTGCCCAGTGTGCACAATATAAAAAATTTCAGGAGAACCCATTTGAGCCAAAAAGATTTGGGCAAACTGCTCGGTACTTATTGATCTCCCCAAGTCCTCAGCACCGCCAGGCATTCATGCGCTTTACACTAGGATTGTGCTCTACAGCTGACCTTCTTTATAAGCGCAAAATTCTATCAAAGGAAGAAAACAAATGTAGGTTTTGTCATCATATGTTGGAGACTGTGCGCCATTTATTGGTTGATTGTGACCATTGGACAGAATTAAGAGCTAAACTGTTCAAACCGTTCTTTGAAGGGCATATCAATGTAACCTATGACCAACTATGGTCTACACTGTTTCACACGAACAAGAAAGCGATACAGTATGCGATTGTTAATTTTTTGAAAATTATGAAGATTTGAATATGTTGGGAAAAAATTTGTTTTAGAAATGAAAAAAAAGGAAAAGATTGAATTATATACATTATGTTTCTTTTCTGAAAGCTCTGACTGCTCACAGGGGTTTTAATTCAACTTTTAATTTAACTTTTAATAGAAATTTATTCTGTTTGTAATGTAGATTTAAATGCATTGTTGAAAGGTTGGAAAAATTTATTTTTCTTTGCCAAAACAACAACCAATAATAAAAAATAAAAAAAAAAAGTTTGTCATTTAGTACATCTTTAAGATTCTTCACCGCCTTGAGGGGTTAGGGGCTGTCTCCCAGTTCCCTGGACCAGATATTGTCTGACCAGCAATCAGGCAGTTGGGGACATTATTGGGCCTGGTGCATGGAATCTTTTACACGGTGCAAAGTGACTTTGCACTGCCAACCTAAAGCGTGATTCCTGGAACTGTGCAAAGTGTATTTTTGCAGTGCAAAGTCAGTAAAAAGTTCCTTTTGTACTGCAAAAATGAGCATGCACTGACTTTGCACTGCAGAAATACACTTTGCACAGTTCCATGAATCAGGGTGTGTGTCAGTAGTGCAAAGTCAATTTTCAGCAGTGCAAAGTCACTTTGACCCATACAAAAAAATGCATGAATCGGGCCCATTGTTGTTTTCTGGGTTCATTTTCATGCTGTTATATCCCATCCATTTGTCGATGGTGGTGAGCCATTTTGGCAGAATTGTGGATTAGGGATGATTTATTTAGTATGATCTCTAAATTAAGCTGGGTGCTACTGGAGTAGTTCTGAATTTTCTCACCAAAGCGGACATATACACATTGAAGGCAAGGGGCAAGAGGGATGTGCCCTGGGGGACTCCACAGTTAGATTGCCAGGAGTGTAACATCGTTTTTTTTTACCTGTAGTGCAGAAAGGACATGAGCCAGCTTGGGCTGCATCCTTGATATCTATGTTGTGCAGGCGGGTGGGAAGAATGGAGTGGCTTATGTTGCTGAATGCTGGTGACAACTCCAGAAGGAGCAAAGGCACCAACCTCATAAGCATCACCCTCTAGTCTGAGATCATTAAGGATACTGGTCACGACAGCTTAGGTGTCACGGAGAGGTTGGAAACCTGCTTGAACTAGGTCAAACAGAGATTGTATCTTGAAGTAGGATTTTAGACCTGTGGTTCCTGCTCCTCTCGCAATCCTTTTTGTGAGAGAAGGCAAATTATAGATTTGTCTAAATTTGAACCGCTTATGAAAGTTGGCATGTGCTTTTTTTCTAGAGGGCGGTTATGTAAGCTTGCTTGACGTTATCAGCACCGGTCCCGGAGAACATAGGATTATTCAGTATTCGTCTGAAAATATAGGCTTTATCAAGGGTGATTACCAATTCTATTAGAACTGTAGGGGCTAGATTAAAGAAATTTTGCACTGGGTCAAGTGCAGTTTTGCACGGTATTAGCAAAAATTGGCCAAGTCAAAAAACGTAGGGTTTCAATACATTTTTGCACCAAGCAAATGTTTGCCATATTGCTAATACAATTCCAGATTTGCACTAAGGCAAACTTGACACCGAAGCAAAAATGCATTGAACTACGTATTTGTTGTCCTAGTGCAAATTTAACCATAGTGCTAATAGTATGCAAAATTGCACTTGCATACGGTCAACGTTTCTGTAATCTGCTGCCCAGTGATTTAATATGACAAAATGACTACTGCTCTGCAGAAGTATAGGGGTGACTACTTGCTAACCGGCTACTTTGTCCTCTCACTACTAGAAACCATCAGCGATTCCAATCATAAAGGTGAAACAGGCAAGTCACGAGACATACCTCCATCTCCTTTTTCAGTAAAATTGGCTGAGGGCCGGCTATGCTCTTAAGAGGGTTGTGAATGTGATGACAGAAGCAGCCTAAACAGCAGTAGCACAAAGACTCCAAAATAAAAGAATGCCCAGAGAATGCTTTATAGAAATATATATACTTTAATTAAACAACCAAAGTGCAATTCATATAAGAACACCGACAAAAACCCATCCCTGCGGAAAGAACACAGAACATGCAGAACATATATGTGATGGTACTGAGTAGTATCCTGACTACTGGAACATGGGTGAATAGGCAAGAAATTACATCAATGTCTTTTTGGATATGATATATTTTTTAAAAGGTTGAAATGGGTGGCCTATTACTCACTATGGCCCCATAAGTAGAGAAAGAATTTTGGGCCTCTCAAAAGTTCCTGATTCTGTTCTTGGTAGTTCGCCAGTTTCAAACTGGGATTGTCAGTGGTGTTCTTGTGGGTGAAACCAGAGTCAAGCGTGGTGAATCACATTGATCCAGGCAATGAGTTGGCGATGAGTTGAGTTCAAAGTGGAACTCTGTGCGGTTAAACTAGTCTGAGATGATGGGTATCCTTGGGTCAAGCCAGTGATTGACACAATGTTTCCAGCAGTTTGTGTCATGTTCTGAATCCGGAAGATGTGAAGATCTAGATGGTTTGATGTATTGTTTGAAGATGAGGCAGTTAAAATTCTTCTGCAGTGGCAAGCTGTTGTTCGAGCCAATGCAGCGATGAGCATGGCTGGTGTGATGTGGCGCGTAGCCAGTTTAATGGATGCAACTAGCGTTTCAAACTTCAATGATAGTGTCCAAGGCCAAACCCGAAGTGCTGTGTGGTTTGATGGCCCCAAACACAGTCAAATTGTTTCAAGGTGGCTTGAGACAGCAGGAACAGGAGACCAGCTGCTATGGGCTTCTCAGAGCACTGTGAGTCCCTCTCCAGGGGCTCTTAGACAAGGTGAGTCGTTTGCTATTTACTCCGAATCCATGGATCCATGGAGCTTTGGCTGCACCTGCAGAAGTCCTTCACTTCCAGTGAAGAGCCTGGTTGCAGTACAGCTCACAATACCGAAATAGCTGATTTACTGGCTATGGACAATGTAGATATCCTTGCTGTTTCCGAAACTTGGCTCCACGATGCAGCTGGCTCTGCCCTCATGACCGCTATACCGGACAATTACAACATCCTAAGGGTCGACCGGCCTAACACTAAAGGAGGCGGCCTGGCCATTATAACCAAAACTCAGTTAGCTGCTAGACTTACCCCACACCCAGCAATTACATCCTGCGAACTTCTCTCAGCTAAAATACCGATCTCTAACAACAGCACACTACGATACTCCTAGTGTACAGACCTCCAGGCCCACTAGGCAAATTCGAGGAAGACCTATCCAGTCTCCTTACTAACAGCATTAAAGACTCCACCCAGCTCCTCTTACTAGGTGACTTCAACTTAGGGTTTAACGACGCTGAGGATAAACAAGCCCAATCTATCCAAACTATTTTAGTCAATCACGACATTACCCAAAAAGCCTTAGCTCCTACTCACATAAAAGGACGTAAACTAGACTGGATAGCCAACCACAACTGTGACATCACTATCTCTAGTATTCTACCACAAATATGGACGGACCACTATCTTATATGCTTCACAGCCAGCATAGAGCCCCCCAAACCTAATAAGAATAAAATAGTACCCCCCATGCCAACGAGAAGTAAAAAAGAAATCACGGCTGATAAACTTCTCCCACTACTCCTACCAGCTTTCTCCGCTAGTGCCAATGAATCTAATCCTAGCGAGTTAGTTGAGGCATTTAACAATTCCATGACCAAAGCTCTAGACTTGATTGCCCCTATCAAACTCCAAAAAAGTAAACGTTAAGCTCACCTTAACACATGGTTCACCCCCCAACTCAAAGAAATGCGTATCCAAAAACGCAAACTCCAAACTATCTGGAGGCACACTCCCTCTGCTGACAATAAAACCACACTTGCCAACTTTGCAAAAAGTTACAAGAAGGAAATAATTCAAACTAAAAAAGACTCATTTAATGAAAGAATAAGCAAAGCCAACTCGAATTCTAAAGAACTCTTCACTATTCTCCGGGAATTGGAAAACCCAATTGCCCCCACAGACAATGTCCCCAAGGACAAACTGTGGTGCATTAGCATCCAAAATGCCCTAGCTAACAAAATTACAACCCTTCAATCTAAAATTGCAAAGAAAAAAGCCTCCCTGAGCCCTAGTGGAACTCATACTACCCCACTGAAAGCAACACCCTGTATATCCACCCAAAGCAATAGTAATCCCTTCAGGTTTACTAACATCTCTATACTGGAAACTGAAAAGGTTATTCTATCGCTTAAACCATCAAACTGCCAAGGCGACAGCTGCCCTGCGCAAATCATCAAGGATGCAGCCAGAAATCTAGCACCCTTCATCTCGAAATTAATGAACGCATCCTTCAATACCAGTACTGTACCTACTAACCTCAAAGAATCCTGGTTACTGCCCTTACTCAAAAAACAGACACTTGACCCAGCTATCCCCACTAACTACAGGCCCATTACTACGGTCCCGTTTCTCCTTAAAATCATCGATAGAGTAGCATACCTCCAGATCCAAAACTATCTGGAGTCACACCAGCTATTAGGCTCACGGCAATCGGGCTTCAGACCACTTCACAGTACTGAAACTGCCCTAATTGACCTTAAGAGCCAAATCGACGAGTTGAAGGATAAAGGTAGAACAGCTATGCTCCTCCTCCTTGACCTATCAGCGGCCTTCGACCTGGTGGATCATGCAGTATTATGCAACCACTTAGCGTCCGCCGCTCACTTCTCAAGTGAAGCTATAGCATGGGTACAATCCTTCCTAGCCAACCGTACGATGAGAGTGTTCTCCCCTGTAGCTGCAGCGGACCCAATCCAAATCACTTGTGGTGTCCCACAAGGCTCATGTGTCTCCCCAACTATGTATAATATCTTCACTAAGCCACTCTTCGACAAACTTGACAGATTAGGGGTAACCTATACCAACTATGCGGACGACACGCAGATTCTCATACCTTTATCAGGCAATTTTGTCGAAGACACAGCTCTAGTAAACAAAATCTACCTCCTCATTCAGGCATGGATGGCCTCCCACGGCCTCTGCCTAAATGATGACAAAACTGAGATACTGATCCTGGGCTCCGACTCCTCCCTAAAAAAACTCAGCGCCAATTATCGTAATTTCAACATAGATGGTAATACAATCAAGGTGGTGACCGAGGTAAAAACACTAGGCTTTAACCTCGACTCCACTCTATCTTTCAAAAAACAAATCAATACCCTGGCATCTTCGACAGCGTACACCTGCAAACTAATCAGGACTTGCAGACCTTACCTCTCTAAAACTAACTGCATCATGCTAGCGAACGCACTAGTAATGTCGAAGCTGGACTATTGTAACGCCCTCTATGCAGGAGCTAATAAAACCATCATAAATAAAATGCAAATCCTTCAAAATAATGCTCTTAGAGCAGCCCTTGACATACCCCGTAGAGCACATATCTCCAACATCAGGAAAGACCAACACTGGCTCAAAATCAGCGACAGAGTCCTCCTCAAGACACTTTCTCTCACACACAAAGGGCTTAACAACACAGCACCTCCCTACATCTCGGCCAGGCTGACTATAAAATCGTTCAGCCACTACACCAGAGCTTCCAACCTCTTCTTGCTGGAAACCCCTAGGTATAGACGATCCAAAGCAGGCGGAGCAAGCTTCCCTGTTAGAGCCGCCCAGGCTTGGAATGCACTGCCTTCTGCATTAAGAGCAAACCTATCCTACTCCAGCTTCAGAAGCAAGGTAAAAAACTGGCTCTAGTCCAACGACAACTAACCCTGTTGCACCTAATGGTCGTGATATTCCTGAAATCCGGTTCCATGACCCCTCAGCCCTTACCTTCCTATCTCTCTGCATACATGTACCCTTAAACATTGTAAACTTGTTAGCTATCATCTCTACTGTTGTACTGACATATATGTATTGTTTTGGATACGTCTCCTATCGTCCATATGCATGTAACCTAAGCTTAAGTAACCTTGTACCTGCTGCGCCCGGCTACCCCTGGGTTTTGTGCGCATTATCAAATAATAAACTAAACAGCTGGCAGAGTGGTTAGCCTTTTTCAAACAGCAGTTACCCCCAGTCTAGGGGCAGACCTTGCTGGTGCACTGAAAGAATTCTATCTTCACCTCACAACAGGAGGACTTTTGAATGGGCTGCACCCCCAATATAGGCCCGATGAATTCTTCCTGTCTTGATGTAAGTCAAAGAAGTAGTGGGTGACCTCTTCCTTACAAAGGTAATAGGGCAGCGGTTATTGGACAACAGCAAACCTGCTGTAAGGGATGCACTCTCCGTCACTGCTACAAGTGACCTTTGTCTTCTTACATCATACCCAGGGTGATTTTGTTATTCAGGAAGTAGAGGAGAAAGGAAGGAAAGAGAGCCCCACAGAAAAAGAAGATGATGAAACCCTGTCTGGTGTTTGCATACTCTAAACCCAACCCCTTCCCATACAGCTTTAAAGGCCCTTTGGTATGGAACACTGTGGTGTAAATTAGCCATTTTTTATGAGTGGACTATGTTAAAGTGCGGTTCCTAGGAGATATTCTGATGAGAGCTACTGAACTTGATATGAGGAGTTGCCCATCTTCCCAGAGGATCAAACGAGGACAGCATCCTATCTATTGTCTCACTTGCTAAAGACGAGACAGGTCGGCTAGCTATGAATTCAAATATCTTTTTGATAGTTGACTTGAGTTCACAGAGTTAACATTTGTGCCAATTTGATGCAGCTTTAAAAATTGTGTACACTATCAGTCACTATACCAAAAGCAGGTATTGCTTATTCTTAGAGTGCACCGTGCCAGCAGACTGCTATGGGAAAGGGGCGCAATCATGATATTTTGGATCAGAGGTTCAATAGTTAAATGCAGCCTTTTTCGACAGGGACATGGTTCCCGCACCATTCAGAAGGCATGTGTGAACTTTGAACGTTCCCTGTGCCACTGAAGGGCAGGTGCTGCAGACGTCAGGCGAGTGATGCCCAGGGCACATGTGTGCACTACGCTTTTGGCATGGAGCTTTGTTGAAAGAAGTGCCTGATTAACAGGCCACCCTTTCTCAGGTGGATAAAAAAGTTTGATGTTCTGCACACTTACCAAAAGGTGTTCCTTCACAGTTTATGTCGACTGGTGAACCTGAGCATTTACTAGTTTTGACGATCTGATCATATTGTTCCACATGCACATTTTGGAAGGATAAGTGGTCTTTATTCATATAATGTATCTTTGGTTATATGGAGGATACATTTTCAATGTCTGCATGAGTCATGTTTTAGGAAAGAAAACTGATCTTAGTAGTACTTCTATAATGGATTTTGAGAATACCACAAAGACACACAATATTCTAGACATAATATTTGTGTGGTGACAATGCATTTCTTTGTGACTATGGGTACAACAGATTCCCAGTTGTTCCCATATCTGGAGGCCCATCCTGATTTGCTTAGGTTGAGAGAGATAGTGTTGTACAGATATGCAGATCAAATCTGTTATGCTTGTTCTATTGGGGGATTACTCGTAGGATGAAAAAACAATGATTGTGCATTATTCTCCAATTAAATCATGCATAGACCATAACTCGATGGCCGTGAATGGTGATAAGATCAAGATAATGATTACTGGCTTATAAAAATGTGGTGGCCAAATTACCATTTTTAATACTAAGCTTGTACACTTGATGGTATTTCTATCTCCATATCTTATATAAATAAAAATGTAAATGTTCGTTTGTTCAAAATATTATACCTCTGAAAGTTCTTCACCGATTGCTTTGAAATTTTGACACAACGTTGCATTCGAATGGTGCGCATTTTTATATACCTACTGTACATAGATGTCACATCTGTGACCGGGAAAAACATACTTTTTCTGACAAACAGCGCCATCTGTTGGACGTAAAAGCAACACACGCAATACTGAATATTTTACTGCAAAACAGCGCCATCTGTTGGATGTAAAAGCAAAACACGCTATTTTACGATTCAATTTCAATGTTTCCGATTTAGAATGGCTCAAATAAGTTCTGAGGAAGAAGCAGAGCAATGTGCAGCTAGACTTTAGGATGCACGGTTGCGAGCATGGAGATCGTGTTCTGCAGCTTTAGATCTGATTCGTTGTCAACAGAATGAACGCAACAGGCTGAGAGTGTCTAAAAGACGTTAACGAGAAACAGCAGCTCAGCATCAAACTTGACTCCATGCTCAGCAATCATGTGATTACAATCGCCTTGAATTCCGTTACAAGACAGCTGATGATTACAGTTTGAGCCAGCATGTTCTCATCGGCAGCATGTTCTCATCGGCACAATGACTGAAGTGTGTCCTTATTGCAAGGCTCTGAAATTTAATGGAGAAACGAAAGGAATGTGTTGCACTGTCAGGAAATTTAAACTGCCTCAACTTGGAGAACCGCCAGAGCCAGACTGAACCACAGCAACGTGTGGCTGGGGACAGCCAGTATGCTTATATAAAAGGACTGGGAATTGCAGTGGATTCACAGCTCTCTTTGGAACAGCAGCTAAAGATAATATCTGAAAACTGGGATTAGGTTGTATGACTTAGAAATCTTCCTAGAGGAATACAACATAGGCACCAATGCCAGAGTAACAATTGGCTTGCCCTGGATTCTTCATCTAGGAGAATAAAAACCACACAACAGTGCACAGACTGCATACATATTTTGGGACCTGCTTAATGATACAGCTAGGAGTCATTTGATACATCCCTCTGCATGTTAATTATTTAAAAATGTTTTAATTTTTTTTTTTTTTAATTTGATTTAGTTGAAATTAAACAACTTTTCAAATACAAAACAATATACAGACATTTGGTTCATACATAGTTAAAACAGTTAATATTTTCTAAAAAGAGGACAAATGTAGGGATAAGAAAAAGAAAGAAGGAGAAAGAAAAATGGTTGTGATACAATGAAACAAAACTAGCATTATAAGGCAAATAAGAAGAAAAATTAGTAACTTCATTATTCTTTCACTAGAATTTGATTTCGACTGTTAAGATACAATCTAAAAACTGTGTTATAGCTTTCATAAGTGCTAGTCTAGTTGTTGAGAATAAAACCCGCCAAATGTCATCATCACTTTTATTACTGTAGATGCAAACCAGGTTCTTAAAGTATATCATTCTCTTTGGAAATAATTTTGGACATCTTATATTAGATGTTACAACATTTCTTTAACCGTAGTTAGCTGACAAAAACAACAGTAGTTCAAGTTTGATGGAATTTTCTTTCGATGTGTTAAGATTTCTCGTGTAGGCCACAGATTTAGCCTAAACCTTAACAACTTTTGCCTCAGGGTTTTAGAAGGGCATTTTAGCAGGTACGAAGTCATTACCCGCAACTTTTTGTGACCAAACCAGTTAGTGTCAAAATCTTTGTAAGTCATGCAGATGGATTAATTTTGAATCCAGTCCCACTGATACAATTTCACTTTAGCGCGAGAGGGATTCTCTAATAATAGAGTTAGAGTTATGTCGGCTTTAGCCATGGTTTCTAAAACATTTTCACAACATTTCTTTGGGAAATTATTCTTAGAAGTAATAAGGTAATGGGCTGTTGTGCCTAGAATGTTATTATTGTCAAGGCCCAGTAAACATTTACGAAAGAAATTATACATACGCCAGCTTAAGCGAGCTGCCATTGACAATAAACCCAATTCATAGTGAATTATCGGCAGTGGAATGGAATTGGGTAAGTGCAAGATTGTTTTCCAGAAACGACCTTCAAGAGTATTCCATACTTTTGTATGAACGTTTAATTTTGATTCTGCTCCATATAGCAGTATAGCGATGACTTTCAGCTCGTAAAATAATACCGCATGTTTGCAGGTGAACTTACCATATTTATAATTCAGAATCTTGGCTTGAGATATTAGATCATTCATCTTGATGTTAAGGGTATCATGGTACAGCATGTGTGAAGGGTTATTATAAACAATAGCTCCTAAATATTTATACTCATTAACAACCTTGAGCGGAACATCTTGGAGATACCGTGGATGATTAGACTGTCTACGTCTTTTAGAATTTTTACAAGCAAGAACCTGTGTTGTTTCCAAATTGATGGTCAAATTATTTGATTTAACAAAATCGGTTAATGCATTTAATAGATTCTGCAAGCCAATTGGAGTGTGAGACATTAATATTAGGTCATCAGCGTATAGCATCCACGGGATACGCTGGGACCCTAGTTTAGGAGAATCTGATGTGATTTGAAAGAAGTATAAACCCATGTCAAGGATGAAAAGATTAAACAGTATAGAAGCCAAGATACATCATTGTTTTAGGCCATGTAAAGTTCTAAAAGCTGCTGACAATAGGCCTTCATATGTAAGCCTAATTCTCATAGTGGTGTCCGTGTGTAGTAGTCTGATCAAGGTTAATAAAGATGATGGGCATCCATAAGCTTCTAGTTTGGTATATAATAGGTTTCTGTCAACTGAATCGAAAGCCATTCGGAAGTCTATGAAAGCCAAATATAACGGCTGTTTTCTTGTGGTACTTTGGTCTTGTATCATGCTTAAGGCAATCATGTTGGGCACCGTGCCAAGCCCACTCACAAACCCTGATTGTAGAGGATCTCTCTTCCCTTCATGTAATACCATTTATTTAATTCCTTTAGTATGATGCGTCCAAAGATTTTACTAGGAGCATCAAGAAGTGATATTGGTCGGTAGCTGGCTGGGTTGACACAATCACCCTTCTTATAAATTGGTATGGTGATTGAACCAGTCCAGGAATTTGGGATGAGCTGAGTGAGTAATATATTATCAAACATGATTTTAAGAATGTCGGCTCAAATATCTGGATATTGTTTCAAAGTTGCATTAGATAAACCATCAGGGCCAGGGGCCCTGGAATGGCTGTTTTTATTTATGTAATATAAAATGTCATCACGATCATAATTGAGCTCAAAGGGTCTCTCCTATGTTTGAGTTCTCTGAAATAAGACAGAGACTGGAAGACTGTATATTTTTTTTTATAATAGTCAATCCAGTCTTGTTCTTTGATTATATTTGCTTGAACTGCCACCTGTGTTCCAGAAGTTGCTTGATTTATCAGCGCCCAAATTTGAGATGCATTTTTACTGGATAAATTTCTAAGCATTTGGTTCCCATCCTCTTGGTATAACTTGGATTTTGTACCTTTTATCCAATTTTTATAGTTTGTGTTAATCCTTGTTAGGACTTTGACTCGCTTCTCTATGGATAAACTCATGGCTTTGCGTTTGAGGTATCTCACATATGTTTTCATACGTTGAACTTCATGATTGTGAACATGTAAATTGGGTGTTTGTTTGGTTTCCATCTGGTTGAATTTAGATTGAAACTGTTGCATTAGTTCTGGATAAATCAAACTAGATGTATGTTCTTCTTGTCTCACTTGCACAACTTCTGAAGCATAACATATCTTGAACAAATTCAATGATGGTTCTGACCATCTAAGTCTGTTCCTGGCAGTGTTAACCACTATTTGCCCTGGATGAAGTTCACAAAGGGATGTCTTCTCCATATTCCTTTGGATCCACGACAAGCTTAACTTGTTGTGGTCGCTTAGGTCAGAGTGTATTACATTAAAGGAGGTTAATTGGGAGAATTATATCACATCCACATATACAAAATCAATAACAGCCAAACTGGTTCCTCTGTGCCAGGTGGCAACGGGAGGAATATCTGAATACCAGGCACCATTGAGCATAAACAAGTTTCTGGATTTGGTTAGATTGTTCCATTTTAATAATCTCAAGCGTTCTAAGAAGCGCTTTGGTTCTAAACAATGTAGATTCAGGTCACCAGCTAATATTGTATGACAGTAATGTTTTTCTTGCGCAATCAAATCCAGAGTTTCGGTTATGGATTCTAGGAACTTGTCATCGTCTATTCCTTCCAGATTCCAATACACATTTATAACAGCATAGGTTGTTTGATTTCTCGATAGTTTGACCATTTGAATGAAAGAATTTGGAGAGAACCAGTTTGTCAAGGCAATTCGAGTACTCTGTTTGATAGCTATTAGGAGCCCTGAAGTGGGACAACCTAGTTTGGCTTTTTTCGCTGGAACAGATAAGATGTCATAATTGTTCCAGATAGGACAGGAAAGTAACCAGGTTTCTTGCAATAAAATGATATTGTAATTTATCAACGTAGAATGCCAGTTGTTAATCAGATGTTGGAAACCCCTAGAGTTCCAACTAACTAGGGACCAGCTTAGTAAATCGGTATCATTTAGCTAATTTTGGTTCTTGAGTGTATTGCAGTTGCAGTGAGTGGTTAATGTAGATTGGGATTTGAATTTATCATTTGTTACAGAAGACACTTGAGGAGACTCTTTAGGTGTTTGGATTGCAGAGGGAGAAAGGGATGATGATATTTCAAAACCCAATTCCAAGAGCTGGGATTTGACCATCCATAAGGTATTAAGGACAACTTTAGAGTTTATCCAAAAAATGACAGCCGTTGTATTTAATGGATTGATAAATTCGACCAGCTCCAAGTCAACAGTACTAATGTCATCCAGTGCCGGTAGTTCACTGAAGATTTGTAAGACAGATGCTCTATTCAAACTGTACTGGGTACATGGAGCTGGACAACATTTTAGGACAAGAGAGTGAATAGCTGGTCTTTTGGTGGTTTGTTTCGGTTTATTTTGATGATTTTAATGAGCAATTTTAAGTATGATTCTATTATCACTTTGCTTTTTGGAGGTTCAGAGTTTGATTTAGTAAGATCATTATTGGTTAATTGCTCACACACTGGTACAAGCACTGCTGAACTCTGTGCATCAGGTCGCGAGTTTGAATTGGTTTTAGGAAGAGATAAAAGCTTTTTAACTCTTTGGGCATCGGGTACTTTATTTGAAATGCGACAAACCTTGTCATGTGGGGTGAAAATTAGATCTTTTTGCACAGGGTGATTACTCGTATAAGCATCGACTGCTTGACGAATTTCGCTTTGGCGAGACATGCAAGTGTCAGTTTCCACCCTTAAGGAATTGAGATTGGGAGAAGATGTTTGATTCAATACCGATGTTGCCGGTAAAGCAGCAACTAGATCATCTAATGGTTGGTAGTACTGGGTCAATCTTTTAGACTCTTTTGGCTGTAAATACTTCTTTAAGGAAGCTTGTAGCTTGTATTTCTCTGTAATAACTTTGCAAGCAGTCGATTTTGCAGATTTAGGTTGAGACAAGTTCTTTATAAAACGTTTAGCTTGAGAAGATGACATTTTTTTGATGTTTTTACCATTCTCCGATTTCTTTTTAGATTTTTCTAAAGAGTCTTTTTTGTTTGGCTTGTTTGTCATATCTTTTGTTTTTTCACAAGGACCTACGAACACTGCGTAATTTGTATTTTCATTTTCTTTCGTTTTTGTTCGGATCTTAGTTAAATCATATTCTAAGGTTTGTGATTTTGGTTTAGGGACATCTTCTGTTTGCTCTACAATTATAGCAGGTATCAAAGGTACAGCATGACATTCTGATCTTATATGATTTGGATATAGAGTTTCTTGTGACAGCAAAGATGTCACATTGTTTAGTGGTATTATTTGTGCAGATATCTTGGGAATATTTAGTGCTTGTGTTTGGGAGAGTGGGTGCGAGTGTTGCCAGTTCAAAAATGTTTCAAGTTGATCGGCTTGAAAGGCAAGCCTTGTATCAAGTGTTTCAAAAAGTTTCACTAAAGATTGAATTGCAAGATTTATCGCTGTTAAAGCTATTTCTATGAGGCCATTCGAAGAGTGTAGTTTGACCTCTTCAGTAATTGAAGAGACAGACGATTTGTCTAAGGAGGGAAGAAGAGGAGCAGAGGGTTTCATTCTGCGTGGAGTGGGGGCAGCAAAGGATAATTCCTTCACAGACTGCACAATGCTCAAATTAATAAATTAGTCAGGTGAACCAGATAGACGTTCTGGCAAGGTTTGAGATGAACATTCAGTGGCATTGGGATCTAGATCAATAATAGCTGGATCATCAGACATACACACACCTGGTTTGCAGATGGGAATAACTCCAGCTCCAGTCAATACACTACGAAGAAGGGCACTATCAGACAAAGAGATATTTTCTTTAGCAAAGACAACAGAGGTGGAGGCATTTGCAGGAAATAGAACATTTAAGTTATCTCCAGTAGCATCTTGAGCTGTACCCATTTGAGGTTTTCTCTTCACACAAGATGGGAGTTTTGCTGAATCAGTCAAAGAAGGAACAGTGGATTCTGTTGTTGGTAAATGGCAGACATTTTCCTTTGTGCACTTTCATGTGCACTATTTTCTTGGCAAAAGGAGCGAATATCTGCAGACTTTCGATCATTTTCCTGCGGGCGCCTTTTAGATTCACGTTACCAACCAACGGGATGGAGGAGGAGCAAACACGTTTCAAGGGCCGCTCTGGAGAAACAAAAGCTGCCCCATTTAATTTGTTCCTTTGAATTTCAGTTCGTGAAGGCATTCCTGTTTTCAACGAGGTAATTGTTCATTTCATTTTAATGAAAAGGAATCAAAACCTCAGTAGAGGGGGTGAGGGGAGCAGAAAAAAAGGAGAGGGAGAATGTTTTACCAGGGAAGCACCGTCCTGGAACGCTAAAGCAACAGCGCAACAAGCGCGGCAAAGCGGCCATGCGGTACTTCCAGGTACTTGCTTCGGTGCGCGCGCACGGTGCGCGCAGGTCCTGGGCTTTATAGTCCCGCCCTCAAGGGGTTAAAGCAAAGCCTGTAAAGAATAAAGGCTTTAGATACAGGTTTATATATATTGTAATAAGCAATATATGTCCCTGGTAGCAATTGTCACCTTGTGGATGCAGGAGTCCAAAGTGCTGGATGCAGAAACAAGAACACAACGAAGCACGGTCAGCAGAGTATCGCGGCCAAGCGGTACTTCCAGGTACTTGATTCGGTGCGCGCGCGTGGTGCGCGCGGTTCCTGGGCTTTATAGTCCCGCCCTCAAGGGGTTAAAGCAAAGCCTGTAAAGAATAAAGGCTCTAGATACGGGTTTATATATATTGTAATAAGCAACATATGTCCCTGGTAGCAATTGTCACCTTGTGGATGCAGGAGTCCAAAGTGCTGGATGCAGGAAAAAGAACACAACGAAGCACGGTCAGCAGAGTATCGCGGCCAAGCAGTACTTCCAAGTACTTGCTTCGGTGCGTGCACGCGGTGCGCATGGGTCCTGGGCTTTATAGTCCCGCCCTCAAGGGGTTAAAGCAAAGCCTTGTGGATGCAGGAGTCCAAAGTGCTGGATGCAGGAAAAAGAACACAACGAAGCACGGTCAGCAGAGTATCGCGGCCAAGCGGTACTTCCAGGTACTTGCTTCGGTGCGCATGAGAGGTGCAAAGCCTTGTGGATGCAGGAGTCCAAAGTGCTGCGATAGCTTCTAACTGTCCCAGTCTTTTCCTCTATTGGGGACTCTTCCCCTGCCAAAGCCTCTTCTAAAGCCAGAGGGTCCACCAGGCAGCTGCTGGACAGCATTGCATGTTAATACTAGCAGATACATTAACTTTGCTGAAATCAAGATTCAAATAATCTACAGAAGGAGGTTTTTCTGAAAATCATGACAGAAGCCAAACCATGTTCGTTTTCCGCGAACTTCTAAATCCTTGCTATTTACTTATTCACAATGCATTTAAGTCAGTCGATCTACAGAAGTTCATGTTTGCAACATTTCTCATTAGCATGGCTAGCACTCGGATATAACCATACAAAACTGCAATTATCCGTGGATAAGTGAAAACCCTCCAATCATTAATGGTACAATGCATGCGTAAAGACAAAAGGCAGTGTATATGTTAGAGTTCATTTATTTTATTCATCAGTCAAATATAATGGTGGAGAAACATTTACAAAATCACATGAAACACATTTGACTTTTCATCTATTAAAAACCAAATCTAGAAAAACACAAATCACACCAACCAGTGATCCCATCTAATGCATCATTTGTCACATCCGCTTTCATCCTCATTCATACAAACAACCATTCGTACTTGTGCATAAACCGCAATTTTAATAATTGTGTTCTGTAATCATAACTCCCATCTGCTTGGACTTATTCCTCTATTGAAAGTGAATAGATGACAGTTTTGAAAAAAATATCAAAACAAGGTAAAAGTTCCAAAAAATAATTGCTTTTGAACATGTGTCAATTACCACATTTTTTTTGTATAAACCCAAGTTAGAACCAACTCTGGGAGGAGTGGGATCTATGGTGTTGTCTACTCGAGTTTCGGGCAACTAGACAGACATGTACAATTTCTGTCTAGTGCACCTCATCAGGACATATATATTTTGAAAAAACAAACAGTTCTTATTGCAGTCAATCAAGTTGGTGTGATTTGAATGTTGTCCGCTGTTCAGTGTATAGATTCTTCCAATTTACAGAGTCACATGCTTCTGTAGCTCAAAATGTGTTACTGAGGAAGCCATCATTGTTTTTTGGAAGTACTAGATCACAACTGTGTCCCAAATTACGTTGTGCTACCTTCCAGCAGAAAATCTCCATTCAGTTCTATCCTGGTCAAAACAGTAAGAAAATTCTTCCTTGATTTAGAGTGCAATTATATCTTACAAATGCGTCCTATTTCCTCCGTGCAGAGTTTGCTTTGACTGGCCCTAAAACTGGAACAAACAGCTCAGGGGGATGTTGCCATCGATTCCCTTCCCTGTGTGTTTTTTCTGAGTGTACCCTTGTTGAGTCTTTTAGCCCACACTGTGGGCCTCTTTACGAGGAGCGTGGTAAGGGGTTAACAGTGCCGGTAAATGTGCCAGTGCCGTTAACCCCATTCTGCCCAATTACGAGTTCCCCTAGCGGGACCCGCTCTGGACGTCTGGTTTTACCAGATGTCCTTTGTGGGTCCTGTGAGGGACAAGCATGCTAACAACGGGCCTGTTATTAACAGGCCCGTTGTTAGCATCATCCCCATTCCCATTGAGCCCTATTGGGCTCAAATGGGAATGGGGATTCATTTTTACCAGGTCCATGGAATGGGCAATTACCAGGTCCGCCAAGGTCGGCATGACCCGGTAATTGCCCATTCCATGGACCAGGTAAAAAATCATTACCGGCGACAGCCATGCATTTAATAAGGGCACGGCTACCACCAGGGTCCTAATGAGGCCCTGTGTGTCCTTAGGCACTCGTATGTTTACTTGAATTGCAAACCCACCACGCATTATGTGTTGCGCTCTGTGTCCGCCAAATCGCATTTATGTAGCACTCGGATATGTGCAAAGCCTTAGATAACTTCATACTACACTAAACCTGCAAGAATAATCAATAACAATAATAATGCATTGTTCCACAGGGTTTATAGGTGCATTCCTCCTGCTTCTAAGTACTGTAACAGTAGACATTCCTATTATCTTCTAGTAGTATTAACCACATAAATATGATATATGATATGTTATTTATAGCGTGCCTGTACACAAGTGTTTAAGAACACAACTCACAACAGAGCGCCATTTAATAATTGCCCTTCTGTAAACCTTTAACGCACAACACACTTCAGCCCTATTCTCATTATACAATTAGTCCGGCTCAGACCATCACCTGACTCCTCATGAGCTGCTGATGGGATGCCGTATGCATATACCTCTTGCTGCCCCCACTGGAGCACAAACTGATGTCCATAGTGCTGCCGTTGTTCTCAGATCTGAAATGCACCTGGCTGCTGTGGCAGCAAGTGTCTCTTTTAAGTCTCCACAGCTTTGAGAACGGCAGGTGGGGTTAAAGAAGATTGATGAAGATGACCAATAAGTTGATTTGCAAATCATCCTCAACCTCCACCCCTATATCCTGGTTATAAGGTTTGTGTAAAGAATGTTACACTGACCAGGCATAAACATAGGTTTGAAGGGCCATATTTAGTGGAAGAAGTCACTCCCACTGCTGTCAAAGTCCAAAGTAGGTGTGCTTGGCTTCATCTCAGCAACATTAAACCCTACAAAGACAAGACTACACCTGCCACCAGTTCCAGATGTTGATGGGGAAGAAGAGGTGACAAGAGTCCAAACCTAATCAGTTACAAGAAGCAGACAGCAACCCACAGATGAAGATAACTCAATAATACACTGTCCTTTTTACACAAGCAATAACTAGTTCCAAGAACCTTTTTTTCTGAATAACAAAATAAGATGTGCACTTGCAACAAAAAATGACACTTTATGTTGCCTGTAAGAGTATCTACAGTATGCAATTCTCTCTTCTACAGTAGAGAGCTACTGTGCCTTCAAGACAAGTAAAGTACCGCTTATTGCTCTGTTAGTAGATCCTAAGACTAGAGTTGTCTTTGAAAGATTCCTCCAAACCTTCATGATGCCATTTTTCTTGCAGGTCTCGACATCTTTGAACTCCATGTGAAAGTATTTAGTGACAAAAAAATGATTATGATGAATTATTTTAATTTTGGTCGGTACAAGCAGACCACTCAATGGATGTGCCCCGTTACAAACCGTGGACACTTTGGCTGACATGATAATAGCTACATTTTTCACCTTCTTCTGTCCCTATTTCTTTATTCTCTTATCATTACAAATAGTGGTCCTCTATCTTGTATCCACACCAGTATACAACAACGTGACCGCCCACATCCTATATTGAATGAAGCAATGACCCAGCCTTTCTCTGTTGACAATAAACAGATGAAGAGGCTCAAGACAAATGCTGACAATCATTTCAAACACAAATACATATATGGCTGATTCGGCCCAGTTGACCAATAATATGTGGTATCACGACATGAACTGAGTGGGGCGAGAGACATCTGATGAGGGCCGCTATGTGTGTTTTCTCATTCCCTATGCCATGAGGCTTCCAGGACATTTGTGGCCACTGAAATACCGGCAACCAGAGCACAGTGGCTAATGCATTTGGTGCTCTGAACAACTAGGGGCCAATATCAACGTAAAAGGGCTACTTTGCGATGGATGTTGAAAAATACATTCCCCTATGAGGATAGACACATAAAAACAAAACTTTGAGGGATGACTATTGGAACAAAAATAAGATGATACAATATATATTGGATGGCCTAAATAAAGAAGCTAAAATAGTAGATCACAAGGTGTTGCGATGCCCAAAGAATGGAAGGAGAGAGATAGGGGGAATGCCTGGATTTTGGGAAAGGACCCAATTTTTGGTATACAGACATGTATTTACCTCTGAAGGATGGGTTGAAGGAAGGATGGGGTGCAAGGCACAAACACTCCTGATAGTGCCAGTAGAGGTGGTGCAAACAGAGAATGATGGGTGCCTTAAGGAATGAGCAGAATACTCCAAGTTGGCCACTTGGGTGGAAAATGAAGCAGGCCATGTACTGGCTACCTATCCAAGCTAGGATACTCCACAAAACGCTCACACTTACACACAAATGTGTCACAGGTGATGCCCCCATCTACCTCATCAAATGCTTAAACCGCAAAGCTACAACCAGAACCCTTAGATCCAATGCTAATGTACATCTACATATCCCGCGCTTCGAAAACGCGAGAACAGGTAGCTCTAGCTTCACTGTAGCAGCCCCTAGAATGTGGAACTCACTCCCAGCTAATATCATCAATGAGCCATCCCTGAAAACATTTAAGAAACTCCTCAAAACATGGCTCTTTAACAAATATTAACTACTTCTGCTTCCTATTCTTTGTAAATACACTGTACCATTGTAAATTATTGTATATACAATAACTAAGTCCAAGCATATGTGTAAATACTCTGTGATACCATTGGGTTTGGGCGTACAACAAATGTAATAAATAAATCAATAAATAAATAAATAATACCCCTAAAGATGCCACACTTTGTTTTCAGAATATTGGTACAGTAAAATTTGGAACAAATGAAGGTTGGAAACACATAACAAAATTACCTTGTATGCAATTTAGTACAGTGGTGCGCACAGAGCACTACTGGGCCTATGGTTCAAAAGCTTACATGCAACTGCCTCCAAATTGGGGAGGAATATGTTCCCTGGTAATAACTCAGAGTGAGTGCAAATTGGTGGATTTCCTTAAATGGATGCACGCCAGAAAATGCAAAGATCCCTAAAACCAGAGCGGGTTAAAAAAAAGTAGCAATTCTATATCAGACAACATGGGAAAAGCATGTGATGAGATACCATCTGAGTACAGACTGTTCAGCAGAACATAAATGTTCTTTACCTCTGTCTTTCCTGGGGTGCAAACACACGCAAATGCCAAGTGGTTGCAAATAACCTGCTGTGCTACAAACAATAAACAATGAAAGGCTTTACCACTATAAAAGAAGAGCTGAGAGCAATGAGGCTTATGACTCTTCAAAATAGGCATGTCATTGACCCGATCACAACTATGGAGGGTGGTGTGCACAAAAGGTGGCCCATCCTGCTGTACATACAACCTGCCCATGATGAAGAGAATGGCACCTTCACAGAGGCCATAATGCTGCTGACAGATATCCACACCAAAATGGTAGAGGAGGTGGGTGAAGTGGAGCATGAAGAACTGGTTCTCTTATCTATCCTCCTGGGTCCCCTCCTGGCTGGCTGATGCATTCAAAATGCTAAAAGTCATATTAGTGGAAGTGTTATTTGGATTCTGAATTCTGAGAATAGCAATAGGTCAATGTAATAAGACTTCTTAAAACAAGGTAGAGATGCCGATACTGATATGCATATATGGACCCCAAGATGCATGGGCACAGACAAACTTGTGATCTACCTCTTTTGAACTTATACAAAGATGGATAGTGCTGCTATATGTCCTGGAGTGTAGATGAACATATAATAAATTCAGGTTAACTGAGGGGGGTGACAAAGATATGGATCCCCAAGTTACCCTATGAGGGAGAGGGTCTTCTGAGAAATGTGGTTGAGGACTTGACAAGAGGGGGGAATGTCGAGAGGCAAATTAATGCATCATTCATTGCATCTGCCCCCCCTCTATATCATAGAAAGGAAAGGAGTGCATCATTTTAGACATCTGCCCCCTCTCTGCTGCCATACCGCCGATACGAGAGACGCTACTCACTTATGCAGCCCTACTGACCTTATTCTGAATCAGTTGAAGAAGAAATGAACTTGCAAGCTCTAGCAGACCTGGGCATGATGTAACCAAAAATGATGAGAAGAAGTGACATAATTGCTGAAACTAACACATGTAGACACATTAGACACAATGCAGACATACACTCACGATGAACTTACAAGGGCAAAAGGTCAAACTGCATTTAAACATGTTACCTGCATTCAATAGACACTATAAAACATATAATCAAAATACACACCAAAATGCAAGATGCATAAGAATACATATAATGCTTGCTTAATGCAAAAATGCAACAGTAATGAGCAGCAGTTTTGGATAAAATGGAGGGTGCAGCCACGTTTGAGTGAATAGGAAGCATCAAAGAAACCTCGAAGCTGAAGGGGGACTAGACTCGCTGAATTAGCATAACTCAGCAAGGTATGGTAGAATTGTCGACACAACAGTGTCTTGGTCTCTCCAGCAAATTGCCCACCTTCCTGAATCCACTTCTGACGTGCCTACATTCATGGAATATGGAACGTCCCTTCATTGGGTTTCTAGACAAAATATATAAGCCATTAGGATTTTTTTTATTCAAGTTCCGGATATAGACTTTGTGCACTCACGGACCATCACTCTCTCTTTATAGATCACCACCACAGGATACATCCTTATAATTCCCCCTCCTGGTGAAGGCCGATGTAATCACAGGACCTCAAATTTGCTGAAGATGCTGAAACATAGTTGTGTCGACACGTCTACCATAACACAGAGTCAATTTCCTTACACTGTACACCAAGGTTATTCATTAATAATACATACTTGTATACATCTCCAGATAATGCTGGGGGCTGTGCTGCACTGATTTCCTTTTTTGTGTATTATGTTCACCAATAATTTTGATTGTGTTGTGCATGTGGAATGTATGTTGTAAACATTTCCTGTGCCAAATGTTGAATTACATGTTGGAAGAAAACAGAAGGGAGGTCACACGGGTAAGTACAAGAATTATAAATCACAATTGATTCTGAGTGTGAAGAGGGAAGACGCTCAGTCAGGTAAGATAATTATAAATATCATATTTTAATTTTTATCAAAAACATCATAATAGCATAAAAATACTTATTACATTCACACCATAACATCATAAAGTGCATCTAAATGTATATTCAAATAGACAAGTTATTCAAAATTGTCAAGAAAGCGGAAATAGACATAGGAATGGCTTAACATTTACTGACAGATGTAATGCAATTCCATCTGTACTTCATAAACAGTATATGTTAGTCATTTCTGAAAGTGCTGACAAAAAAAGTGCTAAGTGACTACTACATGTGCAAAATCCTCGAGTATTTAAAAATTGCAGTTTCAACGACACACTATAACTAGTTCAAATGAGAACTGATGGTCGCCTTCCTCAGGGTGCACTAATAAGTTGCATCTACTATTAAGAAAACACTAATTTAATCAAAACAAATGAGGCCCATGCTTGAACCGATGTGTGATGGGGATGTGCATTAAAAGTGATAGCACAAACTATTCGTTCTTTGATAATATTTTCCCGATTGGGTTTAGTCAGGAGAATGTCTCTATGCTGAAATGTAGCCCTTTTATGAGATTGTCTGAGCAAATAAGAGGGATATCCTCGTCCCAGAAGTCTGTCTTGAATTATGTCTGCCTGCGTAGTATAATCTTCAACTCTCAAACAGCTTCATCTGACTCTAAGAAACTGCCCGTAAGGGATACTTTCACACAATGATTGTGGATGGAAACTATCATATCTTAGAATGGTGTTAAGGTCAGTTAAATTTCGATATAAATCCACTACAATATGTCCCCCACCATCTTTGATAATGAGATCTAAGAAAGGTAGAGAAGAGTTACTAGCCGTCATGGTGAATTCAAGATTCATATTCACATTATTGGCACATGCAAGAAACATTTGATGATCACCTTTAGGTTTGTCCCATATAATGATGATATCATCAATATATTGTTTGTACAATCTAATGGCGGATCTAAAGGGGTTAGTATTAGACAAAATTAAACTCTTTTGAAAATCCCACATGTAGAGGGTGGCGTAATTGGGGCAAAAGCAGCCCCCATCACCGTTCCGTTAACCTTTAGATAGTAAGTGGATTTAAACCAAAAATAGTTCCTGGATAGTGCTATTTCCATAAGATCTATTACTACCTCACTAGGAACCTGATGGACAGCCGGTCTATAGTCAAAGAAGTCTTTCATGACCAATGAAGATTCAAGTTGGGGTATATTGGAATATAAAGATTCCACATCCAACGTCAATAGCATGTCAGTGTTGGAATCAAAAGGTAACCTTCTAGATGAATAATCGCATCCGTGGTGTCATAAAGGTACGTCTCAGTGGATGCTGCCAGAGGTTTGAGAAAAATGTTAAAGAATTGGCCGATTGGTTCCAATACAGAACTACATAGGGACACAATCGGACGGCCAGATGGATTCAATGGGTCTTTATGAATCTTGGGAAGTATATATATATAAGAGGAGTTATTGTGCCTTTACTTGAATGAAATGTAAACTCTTTCTCATTAATAAAACCTGCATCTCGTGCACGTGAGGCCACTGTCAACATTTCTTTTTGTATGCTGTCCGTTGGGTCACCTTATAATTTACAGTAAAAGGCAGAGTTATTGAGTTGGCACATCACTTCATTGTCATACTATCTGCATCCATTACCACCACTCCGCCCCCTTTGTCCGTCTGTTTGATCACAATAGTAGGATCTTGCTTAAGATCTTGGAGACGAGCCCATTCTTGTTTGTTAAAGTTAAAGCATGGTCCTTGTCCAGTTCCATTCGGTGTATTATAGATGGAGTTGAAATCACTAAGAACAGCTTTCTCAAAGGTAGCTATTTCATTAGAAACCATTTGCAATGTAGGTATAAAAGAAGAGTTACATTTGAATGGTGTATGTTAGTCTGCACTCGTATCAGGGGGAGGACTATTGCCAAAAAAGTATCTCAAATGTATTTTACGAAACAGGTTGCGTAGCCCTATTTCAATCTCCATTTTAGTGGGGTTCTTCATGGGAACAAAGGAGAAACCTTGATCTAATACTCTGGTCTCATGTTCATAAAGATGTCGTTTGGAGATGTTATAGACAGCTGAAGGTTTGGCTATCTTTGGTAAGCCCGTCGCCTGGTTTCGAAGTAGTTGGTTAATGGGTGGCCCCTTGATCGGGTGGTGGAAAAGAGAGATTGGGTGGTGAAAATGGAGTATTTGGTCCTTGAGGGACAAAATTGGCTTGTGTTGCATAATTTTGATGATGCCAATGTGGTCGCCCTCGGCCCCTGTTGTAGCCTCTAATCCAATTACGGCCTCTCTTACCTCTGACATTTTTGATGAGGTGTGATCCACTGCCATCAGACGATGTATCTGAAAAAGTCACTTTCTTTTGTGAAAAGTACATATCATATTGTTAAAAGATGTTGCAAAGTTAAAAGATTTATATTATGAATTGAACAATATATATATCACACTTTTATAAATATGAAAAATATCTAAATTTTACACTATTCATATTTATACTGTGATCAGTGTTGGATGATATTACAATCACAATCTCTTTAATCAATAGGAGTATGGATGAGAAGAATAATGTAGCATAGAATAAGACTTTGTGTGTGTTCAATGAAAAGCAGTGATAGGAAATTAATGCACCACAGAAATAATCCTTTTATGTGTGTGATCAAATGCAATGCAATCACTCTTTCCCCCGAAGCTACTCAATCCCCCCTAATGTGCAATATAGAGATGAAAAGAGAAAAAAGAGATTTCAGGAATACACACGCTACAAATGCAGTTTCAATCCCAATAACCCCCAGGAAGCTTAGAGAAAAACAGGAATGATTTTAAAACAGGTCGAATGCTTTTGAATGCGATTTTAAATGAATAGGGAAAACACTCAAAAATGGCTTTAAATCACTAAATGGGATTCATAACTAGTGGGAGCCACTTTGGATAGTTCGAGGATAACACTAGCACTGATGATGGAATAACTAGCAGATAGGAAACAGAATTCAGAGGTTGAATGCAAAGAATAGCTATTTTACATGAGATGAAATTGAGCCAAATGGAGAATCGCAGCAAACATTTCCGCGCAAATGAAGCACGATTGCGGCACAATTATAAGCTGAGGATGTTAGTTTCAATTTGACACTTAAATTCCGTTCCTAGCTTATACGATTCAGAAGTTATGAAGGTTTTACTAAAGGTCGATTTTTCTCAAAAAAGAGTCAAGATTTCAAATGAAAGATGCGCTTTTGAAGATTACAAACAAGGATTGGCTTTACACTAAGGGGCTATGAAGATGCGATATACCAACGGTACAGCCACCAGTCCAGAGGCGCCTCTGTCTGATCTTTGCCCGTTGCGACACTTGCCTTTCTTCAGCAACTATATATTTTAGCGCCTAGATGATTTATCACTACAATTATCACAGGACTATATGGATGAGAGAAGGATTCAGGATAGATAAAAGAGGTTCTACAATGCAGTTCTGGATATGATAGAATGGGTTGGATTAGATTACTTAAGGATAAGAGATTGGCTATGGACAAATCTATGCTAAATACTCACAACTATGGTTTGGAATAGGCCCATCAGGATCTGGTCAAAGGGTTTTGGACTGGAATCTGCTAGCCACTGGACAGGAATCGGGTGGTGCTTGGTTCTGCACTCAGCAAGGCACTCTGGTCTCTGCACGGCCTCTTGGACTGGATCTGATGGGTTGGTTCTGGGTTACAGCTTTGCTCTACTGGTTTGGATCTCTTAGTTCTTGGTAAGAAGCAGAAAAACAGCACAGCCAGGCTGTTGAATTTGTTGTACCCCTTGGAAGTTTGGGGTTAAAATCAGGTTGCAAGATTTAAAAGGCCAGCTGAGAAGGGTTCAGCTTTGGATTGGGCCTTCTGTTTTCTGAGTTCTGGAGTCTGGATCTGGGTTCTCCTGCAGAGCGCTTCACCAGTAAAGCAGTTGATGGGTGAATGTGTGTGTGTCTAGGTCCTCAACAATCCCTATTTATGTATTTCCCAAAGGGGTGGGGAGGCTGATTATACTAACCCCACCTTCTAGGAAACTGATTGGTCAAAGTATTCCCTCTCTCCTGATTTGAGAAGGAAACCAGAGTGTCATGATGTGTCATGATAATGCACTGTTTATGGTCCAGGGAAAAACCTCGCCTTTGTTTCTACACAGAAAATATATTTTTCATATAAAGCATATTTACAATATCACCAACTTGCTAATAATACATATTTACATTCCCAATTTAATAAAGTACTTATCTGTCCAAGTCCCATCTTCTTAAGAGCTTTGGTTCACAATTGACAGTTGTTCGCGCTTTTGGTTGGTTACCCAATGTCAGATCTGTACAAATATTTCCACATACATGTGCATAACACCTGGGCATAGTCCTGTACATTTTCATATTCCTAGCATTATTACAATTGCTACAATACCAACATTTCAGTGGTTCAGTCTCTGAACATCGCACAAATTCCAGAGTAGTTTCTACTTGTGAGCAACATTTTCATTTTAACAACATATACATTCCAGATTTTTATCAGTTTGGCACAGTTTTCTATGAGCCTTTTCCTCAAAAATATATTTTCTTCAGTTCCAGATACACAATTTAGTCTAGCCCTGCCACCAAGGTTTTGCTCTTCCTGCCAGCAGCTGGTTTCTGTTGATGCCCAAATTTGCGTTTCCTTTCAGTCAAGGGAGTCTTTTGTCTCCTGTCAGAGCAACAGGCCAAAGTCCTCCTCCCACTTCCTTTCACAACTCCCTGCCAGTTCCTCGGCAGAGAGCAGGGTTGAAGATTCCTTTGTTTGGGAGAAGCTGTGGAATGTCTTTGAAGCCCAGTGTGGCTGGCTTTAACTCACTTTTAAAACAATGTTTAGAAAAGTCTTTTTCTAAAATACAATTAAAATTCTTAACAAATATAAGCACAAATCTCTTGATTCCAGTCTTTTTAAGACATAAGATTTAATTTTATCAACCTATATTGCTTTTGATGGGAAGTCTCTTCTTTTCCACACTTTGATTTTAATGCACAAGTTTAAATGACAGTATAAGTAAATGCCAGCTTCTGACACAGACGAGAGGCGGTACTGTGCCCATTTTTAACATATTTTTCCCATGCAAGTACCTTTGAATGGGAATTTTCTTATGATGAAATGTGCTTCTGCTGACATTGTGCTTAGGTGGATTTTTTAAATAAAGTTATGTTTAACCCCCAACAAGGATGTTAAATCTTTTCTGCTGTTTGAGAATCATTATTTTGCAAATTTAACAGCCGAGGAAAACCAGATTTTCAAAGCAGTTCTGGGTTTCCCTTGCAATGCAACACTGATTTTTCAAGTACTCTGTGGGCAGCCCAATGATAGGTTTTGGCAGTTGTCTGCTGTGTTACCACTGACAGAGGCAAAATATATTAGCGGCCTATTTTTCAGGTTTTCCTGCGCACTTTTCAAGGATTTTTAGCGCATAGATCTTTTGGCGGCCATCCTGTTGTTTTTGATGAACACAGCACACAGTGATGTTGCATGGCATAGAGTAGTGGGTTAGAACATCCCACAAGCCCCTGTCTTGCGATTTGGCGTTGACCGTCCATCAATGGGAAGTCGCAGGACTGGGATGGTCAGTCTCTTTTCTTTTACTTCCAAAATGGCAAAGTTCATCATATTTTCTCCCATCTGGGGTGGATCGACCAGTTCTCCTCGCCCAGTCCTGATGTGAGTATTGAGCAATACTCCGGGCCCCTTGAATCTTTGCTCCCGATCCCTGGGTGGTCCTTCTTAGTTTTAGTCTCCATGGTTTCCAATTCTATTAATGTAGTGGGGCGGACACATACATTTTGACAAATCAGGACACATTTTTCTATTGTAAATTATTAACTATATATGGAATATTTTATAGTTGGAATTTCTAGGGAGCTGGAGTGCCCTATCTGGGGTTCCAGAAAACTCCTCCAGTTGCTGCAGAGTGTGCCTAGGATGGCAACACTTTAGTTGGTTAATATGGACCCACTCATCTTCCCCCTCTGCCAAACTGCCTTTGGGGATGCGGATTTTGTAGGCGACTGGTGAGATTTTGTCTACATTTTCAAAAGGACTTCTCCAGCTAGGCAAACATTTGCGCTGTTTGGCCTGGTTCCTTTGGAAATTGTATAAGTAGACCCAGTCTCCTCCATTGTATTCTATTCTGGTAGTCTTTAAGTCATAGTGGGTCTTCATGGACTCTGCTGATCTCTCTAGATTTCGCTGAGCATAGGCAAAAGCATGTTGAAGGTGTTTTCTTAGATTTTCAACATACTCATGAGTTATGGAGGAATTGATCAATGTTTGCTCTTGGGTTCTGTAGAGCAGATGCTGGGGAAGCACCATCCTGCGTCAAGTCATCAGCTCAAATGGTGACATTTTAGTTGCAGATGAAGGGGTAGATCTGATGGCCATTAGAACAAGAGGTAATCGAATATCCCAACTTGGCCTAGAATCTGCCACAAACGTTTTTAATATGCTCACAATTGTTTTGTTGTATCTCTCTAATGAACCACTAGAGGCTAGCCGGTAAGCAATGTGTAGCTTCCTTTTGACCCCAAGTATCTCCCACATCTTTGTCATTACTTCACTGGATAAATGGCTACTTCGGTCTGACTCGATCCTTTGGGGTAGTCCAAAACGCGAAAAGATGTGGTTGATCATCAGGGCAGCTGCTGTTTCTGCCTTGCAATTTGGGGCTGGGAGACATTCGACCCATTTAGTAAACAAACATGTCACAGTCAACATGTACTTGTTCCCCCTAGAGGAGCGAATCACGGGCCCGATATAGTGGACTTGTAAATCTGACCATGGCAGTGTCATCCCTCTCTTTTGGAGAGGCGCACGGTGTGTGAGGGATGTTGGCTGAAATTGTGCACAGACAAGACACCCCTTCAAGTATTGGTCGAGGTCCTGCCCCATGTGTGGCCAGTATGCAACCTCTCTTAAGATTTCAAGTGTGGTATGAAACCCCCTATGATCGGCTGTGGCCGCATCATGGCCGTGACTTAACATCAGGCTTCAGAATGAGGTAGGAACCACCCACTGATCATGGCCAGCTAGGGATCTCTTTACCAACAAACTGTCTTGGATTCGGAACATTTTTGGACATTTCATCAACACTCTGAGGTCCTCTTTCCCTATGTAATCGGTATCCATCAGGGGAAAGATCTCAGGGTCCTCAATGTGTTGATAAAATTTACCAATTATTGGATCCCCTTTTTGAGCTGTAATCAAATCAGCATCTGGGGTCTCCTTACTCCATTGTGCATTTGAGCATTTGAGAGTTCATTGTGAGCATTTTTCTGGGACCTAGTGATAGCCTATAGTTTGGAATGACCCTTGATCTTTTTCCAGTAGATGGTCATCCCATTCGAGGTGACCAGATCATCAATATTTTGAATTAATTTTCCATGTTTCAATGGTTTGTTATTAGCATATAACATGCCTCTGGTTTTCCAATTAACCAGGTGCTCCACGAACCCGTTCCATATATAATCCGAATCTGTGATTATGACCAGTTTGTGAAGTTGATGTTGGACAGCAGTGAGGATGGCTTGATGCACAGCCATCAACTCTGCCCCTTCACTACTTCGGGAACCAATCTTGTACCCAGCGGAGGGTTCTGGGGTCTCATTCACCCATGCATTCCCTACACCGGCCACAAGTTCTTTTTCCCCGTTGTTGTCAATATGGTAGGAGCATCCATCCACATAGACAGTGGGCATTCCCTCACACTTGCCTTCTTCAAAGACTTTGTGTGGGGAATTGAGGTATGCCTCCATGTTGTCCTTGATTTTTAGACTTTCGTCCTCGAGAAAGTTTTCTCTGCCACAATCATGCAAGTGGGACTCTTCTTGTTTTGGCCATATCTGACCTCCACAGGAAATTCTTGCATTGAAAGAATCCAAGAATTAATTTTGGAATTACTCACAGATTCTGTCACTTTGGAGATATTGCAGAGGCTGGTGTGGAGTCTCCACTATGATGTGTTCCCCCTGGATAAACGGGCGGTAATTCTTGAATGCCCACACCGTTGCCAGGAGTGCCTTCTCACAATCCTTGAATTTTTCCTCCACAGAGGATACATTTTGTTCGCATAGGAGATTACTTTATTGACCTTGTCATGCTTTTGGTATAATGCTGCAGTCAAGCATGTACTAGAGAACCCTGTCTCCAAGAAGAACTCCTTGTTTTTGACAGGGTAAGGGAGGCAAGGCGCTTTTGAGGGGCTTCTTTTGAGTTGTCTTACTGCCTCAGCGTGTTCTGGACCCCACTCCGACTTCACCCCCCCTTCAAAAGATGTTGTGTTGTCATCACTGTCACTGTCAAAACAGACCTTGGGGATTAGTCCTAACAGTTCATTTCCTAAATCTATGCAAAAATGTCGGTCATCAACTGCCATTCCAATAATGGTGCCTGCGGCTAGAGTGATACTCTTTAAGTCGCTGTTATCCACCTCTATTGGAATGGTGTCAAGTTCTATGTTGACTAGTGGTGTTGGGTTTACCCCCAACCCTTGCTGTTGGAGAGAAGCATTTACAAGGCATCAGGGTTTTTCAATTTCTGTCCTCTTTTAACTTTCACTTCCAGGGAGAATTGTCAGGTCCTTTCTGGGATGGTGACTTCCTCTCCAATCTGATTTTCAACTGCATAAGGCAGCAGTTGAGCTGACCTAAATGCTTTCTCTGGGTCATCAAAGCCCATGGGATTATCCACTAATCGGGACCAAGCTTTGAAGTTTATTAGGTACAAACTAATGGCAAAGCAATTGAGAATTTCACTGCCTAAGTAAAAGGCGGCTGTGACGTCTCGCACGACCCAACAATTATGGACTATGTTCTTATTGCATATGGAGATTTTGAGCATACACCTGCTTGGCAGGAGATGTTTGGAATTGGGTGTTTCCAGATCCAGTTCCCATTTGTCTATCAGTTTAAATGTGGGAATGGCTGGATCTTTGCGAGTTGGCGGAACATGGCTTCGCTTATGAAGCTCTTACCGTTGTTCACACACACTCGGGCGAGAACAGATTCCTTCCCTTCATTTAACTGAACAGGGATAAACAACTGCTCTCCAATCTGCTGAATATCAGCAAGGTTCGGAGCTGATTTCTCATCTTTCTGGACAATAGGAGTGGGAATGTCTGATTGTGGATTGGTAAAGAATTTCAGATTGTTTCCTTCCAGTGTGGAATGCCACCTTAAACTGGAAGGAAGGTTGATTTTCAGAAATAGAGAGGACTCCCCATCACCAGTTTGTTGTCCTACTGCTATTACTGTCACATCTGGGATTTGGTTGTTCTGGAAGTGAAATTGTACTTGATCAGGTTTTTGTTCAACCATGTGGCAGGTGCCGTTTAAACTAAAATGGTTGACACTCTGTTTTAATTTTATTGGTCGGCTAGTCTGGGTCCATAGGACCTTGTTTACACAATCTATTGGGGGTGACAACCTTCGCAGGAGGTCATTCCCTAGTAAACAAGGGGTGCCCTCTGGAGTCACAACTATGACCGGATGCTTCACCTTGTGTCGCCCAATTTTAATGTCTAAATGCGCAGTCTCCTCGACGGGAATTTCCTTCCCGTTGAAGTTCTGAAGTTGTCCAGGAAGAAGGGTGAGAGGAATTTGGTAATTCTCCCCCCTTTCTGAATTCAGTTTATCAAAGGCCCTTTTTGACAGAAGGGTAGCTTGGGATCAAGTGTCCACCAGTGCCAAAATTGTACCCTGTCCCTGTATTTGGACTGGGGCATAGAATCTTCCCTCCTTCTCCGCAAGGGGGCACAGATAATGTACATTTTTGGACAACGGGTGGGTTAGTTTTCTAGTTTTGGACACTGATAAGGAGGAGATTTGGGCAGAATTCTGTTTGGAGTCTAGGGAATCTGAAAAGAAAAGGTGGCAACTAGATATGGGAGAAGTTTTGGGTTCCCCTGGTTCTGGTTCTGGGCCGCCCCCCCCCCCCCTTTTTGGAGGCGATCACCAGGATGGGTTGGAACCAGGGGATTTTCATGTTGTTGGTTCTGGGATTGGATGATGGGCGGCGCTAGCTCAGTCCCCACATCTACCCAGTCTGGATTTTAATCCCTTGGGACCCATTTTTCTTTGGGAGGAGTTCCCCCATCTCTGAAGGAGAAGATCCTTTTCCCAGAATCCTCTGAGGACCCCTCTCCTTCAAATTGGAAGATTTGTATCTCCTCTTCAAAATGGGTCTGTTTGGGTTCTTTGTTTCTCCTACCCTCCCTCTGCTCCTTGGGTGGCAGACTTTCAGGGGCAGGAGATTTTGGTTCCGGTTCCTGGGTTTCCAGGGGCTTTCTACAAGTGGGGAAGGAAGCTTCCTCCAAGGCCTTACACCCCTCTTCCCCTTGTGCCTCCTCCCTGGGAACCGGTGGGTTGTCAGGGTTCTGCCCCTGTCATTGTTCTGGAACACCAGGTCCGGAGTTTGAGGCATTCTGCACCGGCATGCTCATCTGAGGGTTCTGTTGAGCCCTCAGCCTGTGACCCAGATCCTGTGCCATGTTTTGGACCTGGCGCTCTAGCTGTGAGACCCACTCAGGCTGATACGGGGTTCTGATTTCTCCCATGGGCTGATCCCGGGAAGGGTAGCTATCCCTTCTGTGAAAATACCCTGGGTTTGGATAATTTGGGTACCCCTCCACCCTTGGCCTCCCTTCTCCCAGATTGGGTTGTCTGGGCTCAGGAAAGTGGGGAAAGAAAGATGGATTGTTCTGGGGTTGAAAGTTTTGTGGGTACCTGGCGACAAAGTTCTGTCCAGGATTTGGGGAATTTCTGCCCTCCTGGGGAAAGTGAGGAGGGAAGTTCCCTGGGTTAGCTGGTGCTTGGTTGGACCCCCCCCACCCTTGGGCTGGAGGAGTCCACACATAACCCAGGATGGGTCTGTTTCCCTTGTAGCGGGGACTTATGTAGTCAGGGGAGTGAGGGATCTCATTTGTGGGACTACCTCCTTGGCTCCCTGACTGTGACTGTCCCGAAGGCCTTCTGGGCTTGGGATTATTCTGCTGTGCAGGCAGGTTTTTAGGCCCCCATCTCCAAATCTAAAATGGGGGCAACCTTCACCTCTGCCACCTTAGCAGCAGCAGGGATGTTGGTTGTTTTGGGGCTTTTAGCATTATTCTTATTTTCTATGGGCTTTTGCACCTCATAGATTCGAGAGGCCTGTTCAATGACCCAGTCTAGTGATCTTTTCTTATCAAAATCTCTCACTAGCTGGGTCATGATGTAGGTTGGTAGAGCGTGGAAAAAAGTATTGACAAATTCTTTGCTATACGTGCGCACCCTTCTGGTGGTCTGCGCAAAGGCACGCTTTAATTCTTGCACAAATTCTTGTGGGGCCTGATCCTCCCCACATTGCAAGTTGTAGGCTGCCTTGTGAGCCTCCTGAGGATTTCTATGTACAGAAAAATGCTTGAAGATGGCCGCCCTATAGGTGGACCATCTAGAATGATTTTGTTCCTCCAGCCCCGCAAAGAACCTGGAGTATTCTGGTGAGAAGTTCCATTTCACAAACTGAATACAGCTACTACTGTCCTTCAAATGGAAAGTTTCCATCATCTGCTCAAAGAGCTCTAAGGGCTCCCAAACAGAATACTTAGCGTTCTTATGATAAGGTGTGATGATGCTCCTTATCGCTTTGATCTGTTTTAAGGGGTCCTTAAGCAAGGCCCTTTTTTGCCTTATTGGCCTTCTTGGTTCGGGTAACCCTGGTCCATTCCTCCTCAGACTCAGAGGCACTGCTCCCAGTGGTGCCTGTGTGGTCTTCTAGGTTTTCCCAGATTCTGCAAGCCTGGGAATGGCTGGAAGAATGTGGGGACCTAGTCTCCTATGTCCTGGGGCGCTCAGAAGAGTCTTCTGATTCCTCCTTGCTCCCAGGATTTGATGGGCACCACCCCCCCCACTGTCCTAGCTGGGCAGAGGTTTTCAGGATGCCCTTAGTGGGCCTAATCTCATGGCGTTCCCCACTAGATTTCACAGTACTTGGGTACCCATAACCAGACCCCCGCCCATCCATTCCTGGGAGGTGCTCGTCTATGAGCCCCATATTTCAGATTGGATTGAAATCTGCCATCCCCGTGGCCCTGGGCTCATATGCGCCAGTGGACATGGGGGTGGCAGAGTCCAGGAATTGGGAGAGATGAAGGCCTCTGGCACTAGGGTTCCTGAGGTTATGCTCAGGTGTTTCCCTTTCCCAGCGAACCTCATCTCTATCAGCCCCTGCTCCCTGTTGCCCTGCAAGAATCTGAGCTTTCTGTTCCTCAATCAAGGCCTTACTAGTCTCTATCAATCTCTCTTGCATGGCTACCTGTCTGTGGAGCCTGTCATTGTTCTGGTGTGCTATAACAATCTTTCATGCTCTTTTTGGAGGTCACCCAGTCCCTGAAGGGCCAGGTGATTTTCTTCTAGTTTCTCTTTTAAATGACAGACTGCCTGGCGTAAGGTGTCCCTTTCCTGAGCAAGAGCCTGCCTCTGTGCGGCCAGGTCTCCCCTCTGTCTTTGAAGCGCACCAGTTTTCTGGCGCTCTTCATCAAATTCTGCCTTGGTGTCCAGGTCTTTCAGATGAATGTATTACTCTCCTCTTTTTCTCTGTCTAGGTGGCCTTGCAGGGTGACTACCTGCTCTGTGCATGCACTGTTGAAATATATCTGTTGTTCCAGATTTGTCTGGCTCTGCAGTAGAGAGTCCAAACTTTCTTGGTACTCCTTCTGTAGGGCCAGAATTCTGGTATAGTGTTCTGCCTTTTCCTGCTGCAGGATACCCATGTCCTCTTTTATCTTGATTATGTACTGCCTACTTTCATTTTCGGACTCTTGGTTCTTCTGTAGCCACTGCTCAGCAGTGCCCAGACCAGTTTGGGCCTTTCCTAATGCCTGCAGTTGCTTACTTGCCAGATCTTGGCCTTCAGCACATTTATCCTGTGCGGCTCCAATAGATAGATATAGATATGCCGCTATTTTGGCAATCTTGTTTTGCTCATCCTTTGCCTTAGGGGCCATATATAGTTCACTCAGAGCCCTATGTAAGGGACCCTGATCTTGCCATATATCTAATCCTGTTGCAGTGATCTGTTCTGTGATTGCCTGCAACCACACATTCTGATCCTGCTCTGTCCATTCACCTCTCACAAATAATTTATGCAATAGGTGTTCTCTAGCCATATTGATCTCTATCAATGTCCCCATTCTGGAAATATTGATTTCCTTCATGACTTACAGAAGTTTATTTTATTTTTGCAAAACAGACCGTTTCCTTAGAGCTTTCCTTTTTGAGGGGTGCTTTTCACAGTGTAACACAGCGTGGTAGCCCAACAGGGATTTATGTACCCTGTCAGTTAGCACACTGTATTAGACTGTCACAAGTGGTATGTCTAATTCAGAAATCCCGGATTCGAGCCCCCAATCTGTAAGTGGTTTCAACCCAGCACTCCACCTAAGTCAATGCCTGGCGTGAGATGCCCAGCTGGAACCCTTAATTATATATTTTTATGTCTAAAGTTCCTTTATTTCTGAATGATGTACCCTTATATCACACCCCTCTCTTTGAATCCCCCCGGTCTCACTGAAGCAAGAAGTAGGTTGTTATGCAAAGTTAAAAGATTTATTTTATCAATTGAACAACATATATATATCAGACTTTTTTAAATATGAACAATATCTAAATTTCACACTATTAATATTTATACAGTGAGCAGCGTTGGATGATATTACAATCACAATCTTTTTAATCAATAGGAGTATGGATGAGAAGAATAATGTAGCATAGAATAAAACTTTGTGTGGGTTCAATGAAATGCAATGATAGGAAATGCAGCACAGAAATAATCATGTTATGGGTTTGATCAAATGCAATGCAATCACTCTTTCCCCCTGATACTACTCAATCCCCCCTAATGTGCAATATACAGATGGAAGGAGAGAAAACAGGTTTCAGGAAGACACACTCTACAAATGCAGTTTCAATCCCAATTCCCCCCAGCAAGCTTAGAGAAAAACAGGAATGATTTTAAAACAGGTCGAATGCTTTTGATTGTGATTTTAAATGAATAGGGAAAACACTGAAAAATGACTTAAAATCACTAAATGGGATTCAAAACTAGTGGGAGCTGCTTTGTATAGTTCCAGGTAAAAACTAGTACTGATGATGGAATAACTAGCAGATAGGAAACCGAATTCAGAGGATGAATGCAAAGAATAGCTGTTTTACATGAGATGAAATTGAGCCAAATGCAGAGTCGCAGCAAACTTTTCCACGCGCGTTAAGCATGATTGCTGCACAAATATAAGGAGTTGGAATTGGGTTCCTCTGAAAGCTGAGGATGTTAGCTTCAATTTGACACTTAGATTCCGTTCCTAGCATGTACGGTTCAGAAGTTATGAAGGTTTTAGTAAAGGCCGATTTTTCTCAAAAAGAGTCAAGATTTCAAAGGAAAGATGCACTCTTGAAGATTACAAACAAGGATTGGCTTTACACTAAGGGGCTATGAAGATGCAAGGTGCAAGGTACCAACGGTACAGCCACCAGTCCGGAGGCGCCTCTGTCTGATCTTTGCCCACTGCGACACTTGCCTTTCTTCAGCAACTATATATTAGCGTCTAGATGATTTATCAGTACAATTATCACAGGACTATATGGATGAGAGCAGGATTCAGGATAGATAAAAGAGTTTCTACAATGCAGTTCTGGATATGATAGAATGGGTTGGATTAGATTATTTTAAGGATAAGTGATTGGCTATGCACAAATCTATGCTAGATACTCACAACTATGGTTTTGGAATAGGCCCGTCAGGATCTGGTCACAGGGTTTTGGACTGGAATCTGCTAGCCACCGGACAGGATTCAGGCCCTTGGTTCTGCACTCAGTAAGGCACTCTGGTCATTGCACGGCCTCTTGGACTGGATCTGACAGGTTGGTTCTGGGTTACAGCTCTGCCCTACTGGTTTGGATCTCTGGGTTCTAGCAAGAGTTCTTGGCAAGAAGCAGAAAAACAGCACAGCCAGGCTGTTGAATTTGTTGTGCCCCTGGAAGTTTGGGGTTAAAATCAGGTTGCAAGATTCTAAAGGCCAGCTGAGAAGGGTTCAGCTTTGGATTGGGCCTTCTGCTTTCAGAGTTCTGGAGTCTGGATCTGGGTTCTCCTGCAGAGCGCTTCGCCAGAAAATCAGTTGATGGGTGAATGTGTGTGTTTCTAGGTCCTCACCAGTCCCTATTTATGTATTCCCAAAGGGGTGGGGAGGCTGATTATACTAAGCCCACCCTCTAGGAAACTGATTGGTCAAAGTATTCCCTCTCTCCTGATTTGAGAAGGAAACCAGAGTGTGATGATGCTGTGTTTATGGTCCAGAGATAAACCTCCCCTTTTTTCTACACAGAAAATATATTTTTCATATAAAGCATATTTACAATATCACCAACTTGCTAATAATACATATTTACATTCCCAATTTAATAAACCACATATCTGTCCAAGTCCCATCTTCTTAAGAGCTTTGGTTCACAATTGACAGTTTTTTGCGCTTTTGGTTGGTTACCCAGTGTCAGATCTGTACACATTTCTCCACATACATGTGCATACCATCTGGGCATAGTCCTGTAAATTTTCATATTCCTAGCATTATTACAATTGCTACAATATCAACATTTCAGTGGTTCAGTCTCTGAACATTGCACACATTCCAGAGTAGTTTCTACTTGTGAGCAACATTTTCATTTTAACAACCTATAAATTCCAGATTTTTATCAGTTTGGCACAGTTTTCGTTGAGTGTTTTTCTCAAAGGTGTATGTTCTTCAGTTCCAGATACACAATTCAGTCTAGCCCGGCCTCCAAGGTTTGGCTGAGCCAGCAGCTGGTTTCTGTTGACACCCAAATTTGCATTTCCTTTCAGTCATGGGAGTCTTTTGTCTCCTGTCAGAGCAACAGGCCAAAGTCCTCCTCCCACCTCCTTTCACAACTCCCTGCCAGTTCCTCAGCAGAGAGCAGGGGGGGAGATTCCTTTGTTTGGGAGAAGCTGTGGAATGTTTTTGAAGCACAGTGTGGCTGGCTTTAACTCACTTTTAAAACAATATTTAAAATAGTCTTTTTCTAAAATACAATTAACATTCTTAACCAATAGAACCACAAATCTCTTGATTCTAGCCTTTTTAAGACATAAGATTGAATTGTATCAACTTATATTGCTTTTGATGGGAAGTGTCTTCTTTTCCACACTTTGATTTTAATGTACAAGTTTAAATGACAGTAGAAGTAAATGCCAGCTTCTGACACAGGCGAGCGGCAGTACTGCGCCCATTTTTAACATATTTTTCTGATGCAAGCACCTTTGAATGTGAATTTTTTCATGATGAAATGTGCTTCTGCTGACATTGTGCTTAGGTGGATTCTTCAAATAAAGTGATGTTTAAAACCCAACAAGGATGTTAAATCTTTTCTGCTGTTTGAGAATCATTACTTTGCAAATTGAACAGCCAAGGAAATACAGATTTTCAAACCAGTTATGGGTTTCCCTTGCAATTCAACACTGCATTTTCAAGTAGTTTCATTTTACTCTGTGGGCAGCCCAATGATAGGTTTTGGCAGTTGTCTCCTGTGTTACCACTGACAGAGGCAAAATGGATTGGTGGCCTATTTTTCAGGTTTTCCTGCGCACTTTTCAAAGATTTTTAGCACATAGATCTTTTGGCGGCCATCCTGTTGTTTTTGATGAATACAGCACACAGTGATGTTGCAGGGCATAGACCAGTGGGTTAGAACATCCCACAATAAAGACCCTTTGAAGCCACCTGGCTGTCCGATTGTGTCCCTATGTAATTCTCTATTGTAACCAATCGGCCAATTTTTGGACTTTTTTTCTCAAACCTTCAGCAGCATCCACTGAGACGTACCTTTATGACACCACGGATGTGATTATTCGTCTAGAAGGTTTACCTTTTGATTCCAACAACGACATGCTATTGAAGTTGGATGTGGAATCTTTGTATTCTAATATACCCCAACTTGAATCTTTATTGGTCATGAAATACTTCTTTAACTGTAGACCGGGTGTCCATCACGTTACTAGTGAGGTATTAATAGATATTTTGGAAATAGCACTAGACAGGAACTATTTTCTGTTTAAATCCATTTACTATCTAAAGGTTAAGGGAACGGTGATGGGGGCTACTTTTTCCCCCAATTACGCCACCCTCTACATGTGGGATTTTAAAAAGAGGTTAATTTTGTCTAATACTAACCACTTTAGGTCCGCCATTAGATTGTACAAGCGATATATTGATGATATCATCATTATATGGGACAAATCTAACGAGGATCATCAAATGTTTCTTGCATGGGCCAATAATGTGAATACCAATCTTAAATTCACCATGACGGCTAGTAACTCTTCTCTACCTTTCTTAGATCTCCTTATCAAAGATGGTGGGGGACATATTGTAGTGGATTTATATCGAAAGTCAACTGACCGTAACACCATCCTAAGATATGATAGTTTCCATCCACAACTGCCCATTGCGTGAAAGTATCCCTTATGGGCAGTTTGTTAGAGCCAGGCGAAACTGTTCAGAGTTGAAGATTATACTACCCAGGCAGACATAATTCAAGACAGAGGACGAGGATATCCCTCTTATTTGCTCAGACAATCTCGTAAAAGGGCTTCATTTCAGCATCGAGACATTCTCCTGACTAAACCCAATTGGGAAAATATTACCAAAGAACGAATAGTTTGTGCTATGACTTTTAATACACATCACCATAAAATTAAGAAGATCATTACAAGTCATTGGCATCTTTTGCAAATGAACATTCCCAATCTACCATGTCTACTATATGCTTTTAAAAAAGGCAAGTACTTGAAAAATTGGCTCACTAAAGCGACAATTGTCACAAAATAAAACACACTTCCAAGTCTTTGGGGCACTAAAGCCATTATGGACATTTCCCATGTGGCTTTTGCACCCAGTGTGCATACACGACTGCTTGCACCTCTGTAACAATTAATTGTAAAGTGTGGCATCTCAAACAGCATACTACATGTACCACAACGATTTTTATTTATGTGATAGTTTGCCCCTGCGAAACAACATACATTGGCAAAACATCAAGGTCCATCAAGTTGAGGATTGGTGAGCATAAATCCAAGATACCCACTAGAACTATTACAGCTCCTTTGACAGCCCATTTTTTAGAACAGAACCACAACTGTAATGATTTGAAATGGTGGGTTATAGAGAAGGTCTGGGGCGATGATTCCAACAACACAGCATCCAGACTAGCTCAATGGGAACAATGGTGGATGTATAACACCAATAGCTATAAATCTGGACTTAATCGTCAAGAAGAATGGCTCCACTGCGTCCCATGATGATTCTTTTGATTTTCTGACTTTTTGTTTACTTCTGACAGCTCATCTTTTGGGCATTTATTTATTTATTTATTTATTTGCAATAATTATTTCCTTTGTTAATTATTATTGATGTAGTTTATATGTTTCAAAATATTTTGAAAATATTCATTCCGTCTGTTCGAGTGTTTCACTTCATTTTGGGCACTGAAGATTTGCATATTCTGGCCCTTGAACAAGTGTATATATACTCTGATAGACAACCAGGCCTTATTGGGTTAGTAGTCCCTCCATTATGTTTATGGCATTCAGCCTGAGCAGCCCAGTCCTATTTTTCTTTCTACCCTCTCATGTTGAGGAGTCCAGTCCCATTTTACTCTCTACCCTCACTTGTTGATGGGGCTATCTTTTCTATCCGACCTTCAGTTGCTTTGACAACGATTCAGTGGTAGGATTTACGTCCGGTGGCACTGGACGTTTGAACAATCAACAAGCTGCACGTTTACACGGAAGACTTGCTTTTATTTCAGCATTCTTGGAATACGGTAAGTTTCTGTTTGTTCCAGTGTGCACTTTAAGGCTGCATTTTTCTATACGTAATTTACAAGCTGCACGCTTATGCGGCAGACTTGGTTTTACTGCAGCAGACTCGAATTTACTCTTTCGAGTAGGTATATTGGGCTGCACTTTTCAATCAGTAATTCATAAACTGCATGTTCACATGGCAGACTTATTCTCATTGTAATGCACTCGCAATACAGTTAGCTTTCGTTTTTCCTACGTGTACATTAGGACAGCTTCTTTCTAGTACACCAGAAGAACTTTTTAGCCCCTCTTAGGCCTGTCATTGTTACTCTATGCATTAATTGGATAACCTTTTGAGCGGCATTTATCCGCTTTTTATATCCACCTTGCATAGGATTTATACACCTCCTTTCTTAGTGCCTACATAGGATTTGTTCTAATTTCAATATAATTTCTTAATATCCACCTTTAAGGGATGTTAGCCTTTAATGGGGCGTAATTTTTCCATGCTTTTGACTATGCCAGTTAATTGATTTCTTCCACTACGGTGGCGGTATCAGTGCTACTGCTGTCCTTTAAAATCCTTAATTGGGATGTTTCCTATATATTTTTTTAGGATATTCTTAAATGGACCTCTGTGCTAGTCATCTGCAATGGAGGATTTCGCTGTTACAGTGAGATGTTGATCACTATGAATAACGTTTGAACGTGGGAAATGAATATGGTCCATCGCTCAATTGATATACATGTTCTGCTCCGGCAGATAACTGAGGTCAGTACATTTATAGAGATGTAGCTCAGTGTGTTTTGTACCTGTTTTTCTTATGCAACATGTTTGGAAGTTGGGACAATTAATCGGATCCCACATATACATTTTGTTTCCTCAGATGTAAAACTATTGTCATCTGTCTATTTTGTGAGCTATGTGATGGAAATCACTGTTCTCTACACCCTACATGGACTAATTAAGGTGAACATGTTTTTGTTTACTAATTATAGTTCATAATATTGATTTCTAAATGGATGTGGAGTAATTTGAGCCTCAGTAAGTTTCATGTTTGATTTTAATATATGCATTTTTTCTTTTGTTCCTTTCTTTTAATTTCTTCTATCACTTGGAATGATGTCATTATAGATACTGAGATCTACAATCAAGTTCGGAGTACCACATCGGTGCAAGTATGGGTCTCATTTGTTTTGTTTACATTAGTGTTTTCTTAATAGTAGATGCAACTTATTAGTGTGCCCGAGGAAGGCGACCATCAGTTCTCATTTGAACTAGATATAGTGTGTCATTGAAACTACAATTTTTAGATACACCAGGATTTTGCACATGTAGTAGGCACTTAGCACTTTTTTTGTAAGCACTTTCAGAAATGACTAACATATACTGTTTATGAAGTACAGATGGAATTGCATTACATCTGTCAGTAAATGTTAGGCCATACCTATGTCTATTTCCGTTTTCTTGCCAATTTTGAATAACTCATCTATTTGAATATACATTTAGATGCATTTTGTGATGTTATGGTGTGAATGCAATAAGTATTTTTATGCTATTATGATGTTTTTGAAAGATATTAAAATATGATATTTATAATTATCTTACCTGACTGAGCGTCTTCCCTCTTCACACTCAGAATCAATTGTGATTCATAATTCTTGCACTTACCCGTGTGAACTCCCTTCTGTTTTCTTCTATATATTGCTCAACTGGTTCATGGTTTTGGGGATAAGCATTCTTTTTGCTACGAATTATATTTTGGAATCATCACATTTTTTGTTTATATGACTGATGGATTAAAATAGTGGGTTATGCTATATTCGGATTCACCCTGATCAATTTGTCTGTGATGAACATGTGTAGTGTGCTGTCATGGGGCAGAAGGAGCAATTGGTGAGATGTGTGTTTTTATGTGTTACCTTTCATTGATTTATGTAACCATTTATTATAGAAAATGCTTAAATAGCTTATACATTCATACATGCAAGCATGCACATGCTTATATAGATAGTTTTGATCAAAAACTATGTAGGGCAGTGCATGATCCCCATATGCTTACATACAATATTAGTAAGCCTTGAAATCAAATCCATTTTTATTCTCCATATTAATGGATAAAATCAATCTGCCTTAGAGCCAGGGCTCAAACAAATTTGACGTATAATCCTTGACTTAGGTCCTACGTTGATATTTCGCAGGACACTTTCAAGTGACTTGCTAAGAACTGATAAAAAGGCAAACGCTTCAGAGTAACTTTATAAAGCGGATTAGTTAGCCTCTTGCTAAAGAGGACGTGCTTCTCAATGTATTAACCCACATCACACATATGGGGGAAGGAACTAACTTCCATATTTTATAGGTTGGTAGTAGAGAAGCTAAGGGCTTCCCACTGGATGACAGCCTTCTATGAGGATAAGGGGATTTCCAATGTAGACCTTATAAATACCATAATAGCCCCTATAGGGCTGGCTGGTTTGAGGTGATGGTGTTATGCTGAGATGCTGTCAGATGGTGCAGGGGGTGTTTTGTGCACCTTTGAGTATTGCAATAGGGTCTTATTGGTTTAATAAGGTGTTACAAATGTGGTCTTTTATTTTATGATAGATGCATTGATCCAGTGAATGTGTGCCTTGCATTGTATATCGATATGACAGTTGGAGGAGATTATAGTTATTGAGACCTATTTTACTTCCTCCAGAGAACACTTAATTTGCAAAAATAAAAGTAGTATGGAGAGAGAGTGCATTTATGTCTCCGAATGAGTGGGTGAGTGTCACCTTAAATCTTCTCCTTACATCTGCTGGCAGCCAATTCACTTATGGCAGTCAAATAAGTACAGTGCTTTTATAGAGATAATAAGAGAATCTTTGAAAATGATTGGTTCAACAATAGAAACTCACTGACGGCCTATGAGATATTTGACCATTTCAGTATGGACATAAAGCCGTACAATATTCGACAGTCCTTCCTCTTTAGACAATGTTCTAAGAAACTAAGAGACATTTGATCGGAGTCAAGTTAAATCTGTTCCTTACTAATGACATCAAGGGGGCAAGGCATACAATTCCAAAGGATGAGTGGTTATGCCAATTTTGCAATGCTTATAGGGAAACGCTGAAACACTTGCCAATTGAATGCACTGCCCTTTCATCAGTTCTTTCAAACAATGCCAATTTTATCTTGAGAAAGTATGTTGTGGCACCTACTCATAGATCCAAATGATCAATTGGCAAATGCAGCAATTCATTTCCTGCAAAATATTTTTAATATTTTAAAAAATGTATTTTTTATTATTATTTATTTATAGTGCAAATTGGTTAATTAAAACTGTATACACTTAATGTGTGAGAAATATACCATTATGAAAATTTATAAAAGAAGAATAAAAATTACTAATCCATTGAGAACATCACATTTTACAAAACAAGACAATACCATCATTACAATTATAAACAATGTGATCAATTCACAATTCACCAATTCTTATGACGTTCCATATAAAATGTTAAATATATACATATTAAAACTACTCATAAGACTGTTAAAAATTGTATTAATTGTATGGTTTTATCGGAACATTATGTTCCGACTTTTACTTTTGTATATATTTTATATCTGGTTTATTAATGTTTTTACCATTTCTTAACCTGTAGATTCAAAACATTTTAATAATTTCCTATGTGTGTAAAGTTTTGCCAAAGGTGAAACTATATCACACAATAAATAAATAATAATAAAAAATACAATAATTGTTTTATTGAGCTAAGCTTTTGGATTAGTTCGGAAACCGTCGAGCAGAATTTGAATGACTTTATTTAGTATTGTTCTAGGTGACTTGAATTGAGTAGTATATTGTGACTTGAATTTTTCATTGCAAAAAGAATAAGATTGGACAAGGCTTTCTGTCTTTGTTAAAAAGAAATCTGATTTAAACCTCATGCGGGGTTGGACAGGGCTTGTGATGTGATTGAGGCGCATGATTGCAAATTGATGTAGATTGATTTGATTACAGAGAAGAGACTTGTTATTTAACAAAGGTGCTTGAATTCTTTGTGAGAACAAAGGAACAATTGGAATTCTCTTTAGGACAATGAATATGTTGGAACATGATGTTATTATGGTGAGAATGTAACAAGGTGTTTTTTTATTTTAAGAAATGCTTCTTTTTATATCTTGTTGGTCATTCTTGACTCTGATACAATGGTAGAATGAAATGCTAACTAACAACAAAGTGTTATTTGATGCATTATGCCTCTCTACATAAAGACTGTCTGTTTGTCCTCTTACTATCCCTATACATATGTGCATTAGGATCGACAAGGACCTATTGTGGATGTGTTACAGAACCAGTGAGTAAGATATCAGGTGCAAGGGTTGTACACTTATAGAAATGTGTGCGTGAGTTTAGAAGGGAAATGCACGTTGAGCCCCCTGAACCCAAATGTAAATAATTGTAGCAAGAGCACACTTCAGTACTGAATATAAAACGAGGCGAGACGTCCTATGGGCTCTAAATCAGTGGCCGATAGCTTCCCTGTCGCATAACAGAGGGATAAACCTTAATCTTAGCTAAGATATAAGCCAGGGGGAAGCCACCCTATAAGCGCAGAACTCTGGCTGGCCAGAGTGATCCTGCAGGACATGCAATACTGCAGTCGATTGTGGCATTGGTGTCTATGTGTTGCGGATCACGTTGGTTTTTTGGGTGAAGAAAGACTGGGTTGAGCAGAGGATTGATGCAGTGCTTGATGGCTTTAAAGAGGACTCTAGTTTCATTGTTGGCCTTGGCCATGGTGTGTTGGTAGTAGTTGGCCATGGTAGTGGTCATCGATTATCTGTGGGTAGCACAGTGTTCCTTGCGCAGGGCAAGGTTGGATTTGCTGCGTGATTTTCACCAATTCCTTTATTGTCTTCTGATGGTTCATTTGTTGGAGTTGAGTTCTTGAGTCTATCAGGGCGGGGAAGGTCTAGACTTGAGGGTGTGCTGTTTCACTGGGGCATGGTGGTTGATGTTGGTTGTGACAGTGGAGCTGATTCCTTGTACAAGCAAGTTGCGGTCCTGGTTTGTCAGAGATTGATCAACCCATGTAAGCTGGAGTTTGGTGATGTCTTCCATGAGAGCCTCCAGTGGGAAGTTCTAGGTGGATCTGAAGGCTTGTTTGGTTTGTTTCCAAAGGGTTTGCTTGAGAAGTGTGGTGTGACAAATCTCAAAGGGGATTGCCGTGGAATAGAAGAGCTATGATGGAGGGTGGGCAGGAAGGGTCACCTGTGTGTATCCTCGACTTGAGCCCTGGGCAGGGCGGTGATGATGAGGCCAAAGATATTACTTTTCCTGTGAGTTGGGTCTTTCATGTCCTGTGTGAGGTTCAGTGTGCCGTGTAGGCTGTGGAGATCTCTCTTCATGAACTTAATTGCTGGGTTTCCAGGGATGTTGAAGTCACTGAAGAAGATGTGGTTGCATTTGTGAGAGACTCAGTGGTAACCAAGTCAGTGAAGGAGTTGAGCTTGTGTGGTCTGTGGATGAGATGAAAAGTGAATGCGTCCATTGGGGAGAGTGGGAAGTGGCAGGATAGGTTTTTGAAAGGGCAAATGGTGGCAACATCCAGTTGGGTGCATGGGAATGATGGTGTCTTGTTTGGACATTCTTGTGGTGGAATTATGTAGCTGTTGGGGTTGTGCACATCTCAGAAGTGGGTGGAGGTGGTTGTCATCCAGGTCTCAGCAATGAAAATGGCATCCACGTCAAGTGCAGTGATGAGGTTGGCTATGTCAGCTGCATGGTTGATTGCTAAGCGGAAATTGCAAGCATCAGTTTTCGTGTACTGGTGGATGCTGGAGTGGTGATGGTGTGTATGGTGACACAGGCAAGGTTGCTGCGATACAGTGTCCATGATGTTGCTGGTGAGTGGCCTAGTTGACGTTGAGTGGTGATAGTAGGGATGGGCTGTTGAGAGAGGGTTGAAACACATATGCAGGGAGCTTACCTGATGTTAAGAGGGGTAGGGGTTTCGGTCCTGGGACCTTCCAGAATGAACAGGTCCAAACAGGAATTACCCTTCTCTTCGTCTGCCCTCACTTTGGATGGCTGGGTGAGAGAAGCTCTTAATTTAAGATTTAAGAACAGAAAGGAGAAGGTAGGGCTATGCAGGTGGTATGGTCTTGGGTCACTTGGCCTAAATCCACTTGCACTTGCTCACCAACTGCAAAGGAAACAAGGGTGTACAGCTGCTTAAATTGTGAAAAAGGCTGCAAAACAACACGGCACCATCATGTTAGCACTGATGGACAGGTGGGTGTTGCTTAGGTCACGTGACCTAGATCTGCTTGCACTTGCTCACCAACTGCAAAGGAAAAGAGGCTGGAGAGCTGCTTAAGTAGCAAAAAAGTGTGGCAAAACAACACATAATACATACAATAAGACAAAAGAAGTGTGCAGTTAGTATCAGAGTTCTGAGATGACAGTGGCCCTTGCGGTTGATGCTTTTGCTAAGGCACTATCACTTACAGAATTCTGCTGTTTACAGGATATTCATATTACAATAAACATAAAGCATGTTTATGTAGGTGCAAGTCAGATAACATTTTGTAGTGCCAAGGCAGACAAATTCGAGGTTATCAAGTAATAGCTAAAGCCATAAGGTATTAAGTGTGTTAGAGCCAAATATAGGAGTCATTGTGGGGAGGGAGCATGATTTGGGCAATGTACATGGGCATATCCAAATTAGATCTTCTGTTTATGGAGCCAGATTTTCACCTTACTTTTAACCTCTTGATGGTATATTCTGCTTCAAGGTTGTAGGGGTGTTTATAGACCTAATACTGTGAGGGATCTCCGTCTGTCTGTGCTTTAGTCTTTTGAACCTGGGTGTAGTTAGGTTGTTAACCTGTGAGGATCTTAGCAGTCTTGTAGGTACATATTTGGTTATGAATTCAGGTATTTAGGAGCAATGCTATGAAAGATTTGGAAAGTAATACAGTCACTTTTGTGTGTTATTCTCTTTGCATCAAGGAACAAGTTAAAGTTTTTCATATCATGTGAGATATGGTCCTAGGACTTGAATCCCCTAATAAGTCTAGTTCTCTATTCTGGACAATTTGCAGTTGGTATAGTTGTTTTTTGTTTAATCCTAGATAAAAACCTTTAAAAGAGTCTATCAGAGAGAGGACACAGGCTCTGGCCGACTCAATTTTACTTGTCAGTAAGCCGAGGAAAGATACCAATAGTGCTTTAGGGTGCTATACAAGACAACTTACATTGTAATACATTACATTTCCAAGTACAGAACAATTCTCCTAAGAATGTCAACCTAGAAGTGCAATAATTGGGCCACCAAATCTATTTGTGGTTGTCGAGACAGTTTAGTGCCGAAAATTGAACCTGGATTCTTTACCTGGTCGGCAGCATGCTTGGACGCTGTACCCACTGGGGGTGGCCACTTGAAAAGTGGAATTGCCGGTGTGGTATAACAAAAGTAGATAAACTCTGTTGTTGAAGCATTACACCAGAGATGATCATCCATGTCCAACCCTGGATTCTCTGGAGGATTGATGGGAGATGTAATACTTCAACGAACTACTCGTTTTCAGCTGCTTTTGTACCCTCACCAAAATGAAAATAAAAGTGCATACATTGTGCATTTTTATAACGGATTTACATACTAACTATTGTATTCTCTGTTCAAATCCATAGGCATCGTCTTGTAAAATAGAGGACTGCATGACTAGCATACTTAAGAAACGTATCTTGAATCCAGTTCCCGAGCAGAGCCAATGCCCTGCGCTGCTTCGCATGAAAATATTTATGTAATTGGCAACGTATTGATGCAAGATGGAATAATAGGATGTTTACACCAAGAGGAAATGGTTTATTAGTCTGCTGTAATGGTTTGGGGATGTGATGCGAATGCTAATGCCACCAGACTTGTTTGAACCTTTTAATTTTGGCAATAATATCATATGCTGCATTGAACACTTGATTGTATCTCGCATCCTGCGCTGCTATGGCACAACGCCAGGGCAAGACATTACTGCAGCTGAATTGCAGACGACTGTGACTCTGAATGTATAAGAGATGCAGCAAAATAGCAAGTTAAACGTTTCCAAGCATTTACATACTATTGCTTCTCTGAGCTCGCTGCGGGGAATCTAGCACCTGGCAACTCTGGCTCTAGAATGTGCAACTGATGCGAATACAAGAAAAAGTGAAATACGATGAACACTCACGTTTATATAATGTACAATAATAATAATAATAATAATGCAATGTTTCTATTATAGTGCTCCGGCCCTAATTCCTGCTGCTTCGAAGCGCCTTAATAACAGGCATTATTATTACTCAATTTAGGAGCACACATTCTGTATTTACAGGTCAAGCGTTGCGGTCAGCCTACAGTCACAGGTTTAAAAGCCAGAAGGGCCAGTTAAGCCCTTCATTCTTCTGATGTATCTAAACTGAATCTCATTAAACTAGGCAATAGGAGCACCAATTGTTGCGGTGCTTAGAAGGGAAGGAGTGAAAAGTGCTATGCAGACAGGTGGAATTATGCTGATTACACTTATAGTAAAAAAGTACACCTTGCCAACTATAGTATGCGTTCTGGGCCCCGGCACCAAGGCTGGACTGCCCCACTGGGACACAGGGCATTCCCTGGTAGGCCTTGGGGCATAGGGCCTCTTTGGCACAGCGGAAGGATACAGAGGATCTAATCTCATTGCGAACATTCAGCCAGCCTGGGTGCTTTGCATTGAATTGGCTGCACGGCTGGGCTGACCTAACGATGACCGGGCTCACGTGGCACCTGCCCATGACGAGGAGGGCATGTGCCTTGATGCTGGCAGCAGCCGGTGGTGTGTGCTCGTAATCACACATTGCGCAGGTGCAACAGCAAGGCAGTAAACGTGCAGGCCTGCAGTGCTTTCCGACAAGTGGCACTGGCATTCAGGTGATACTACAATGACGGCGCTTGGTGGCAGTTCCAGAAAGTGGTGTGAAAAAATGCATTTATTAAACGACGTATAATAAATGCATTTTTTCACACCGTTTACATTCACATGTTAGAATTTGTGGTGGCGGTTCTAGTGGGTCGGGGGTGGGTCAGGTGTACAGTGTACTGTTATGTTGGCCGGCTGGCCTAGGCTGGAGGGAGCAGCCAGGCTGGCCAGGCAGCTCCGACTCCGAGCTGCTCGCCTCAGACTGGCTGCGCAGTGACGGTCCTGCTCCTGCTTTGCCCCCCCCCCCCCCCTCAGTGTTGAAGGCCGGTTGGCCTAACTTTGACAGTTTTGAGCATGGACACGGCACTTTGGTGAACCTCCCACTGGAACTGGTTAGGTGTGTTAAATGATGTCTATTGGGTGCACTGGATGTTTGAATGTAACCAATAGATACGATCTGTTTTTCTCTCTGTGCACATAAATGATTCCATTTCCGAAAGAAAAAAAATACCATAACTGGATCTAGAAGAAACAGTCTTCAAAACTCCAAAATGTAGAACCATTCTGGAACTGCCGGGCTAGAGGAAACGTCTGTAATTCTGGTTTTAAGTGAGTGAGTGCATGCAGCATGATCGGCACTGCTGGCAGACCCTAGCATCGTAGGGCTTCCTTGAGTAGACGGCATCTGCGGTTTAAACAAAAAATGTACTTCTGTCAGGGAGTATTTTGGGTCTGGCTCTTTCATTATTTTGCGCACATATAGATATACATTTTACTTTGCTGAAAGAAAAGAAAGCCTAGGCTCCGGAATGCTGCTTTGAAATGTGCTTCTCTGTAACAATGATGAATACCCGAGTGCGCAGATTATAGTTAAGTAGGCCAACCAAGGGCCTGGTTCGGTATGATTCTGAAAGGAAAACGGTGCCTGAAGCATAAACTGCTACTGGCCTGGGGATGTGAACTGTGGGAGAGAGTACGGGAGGGTGGACACGTGCCAGAGGCAGATATTTCTCTAGCGAAATCTGTGAAGTATACAGGCACGTGGTTCTGATGCTTTTCTGGTCTAAGTGCTACTGCTATGCCTGTGCTATCATATCGCTCGCCACGAACCATGCCATGTTTTTGCATCGGCCCAAGACTGCTGGTATGTCTTTGCATAGGTGTAAACACACAGGGCCTGATTCACAAAGCCTTTGATAATGAGATGGCACCCATTGAAATTGAACAGCCTTTGTAAATCAGGTCAGTGTTTTAAAGCAGTGTTTTCCAATATACTTTTCCAAACATTTTAAAAGGGGAATACATCTGGAGGAGTAAATTAATTTGACGCTGTGCTAATACAAAGCTGCTCTCCTCCTATTGATACCCTGGTTGTGCCGTCAACTAGGCAGATTCTTCTGGGAAGCAGGCATGTAGAGATAGCACACAAAGAAATAGGATTGGTGGGGGCAATTAACCTCAATCGGGGTTATGCCTCATAACGAAAGCACTTTACTTAACAAATAAATTGCATTCTGAACTGTAGCTAGCTATTAATATGGTGTCTAATATGTGACTAAACTTGAGCCACCCGGGCGTGATGTACTAGGTCAACAACAATGATGTGTGATCTCTGCTACCTCACTGCTGTGCTGGATTAGGCTGTCTGCTGGTTTGGCTAGTGATAACCATTTTGCAAAACACAAAAAAGCACCTCCCCGAATGGCGGCTGTGAACAGGAATACCACAGGGTATTTATGGGCCTGACAATAAGTAATTGACTGATTCAAGGCTATACCAAATGAGAAGCCATATGCTTATTGGCACACACCATCAGAGTAAGGTGTACACCTAACATGATGGGGGCTTCACATAGCCTCACAATGCATGCAGTGTCTCTTCCCAAATAGCTCCTGGTGGGTGTGCAGTGCAACAATGAGCATCTGTCACCTTCATTGACACTACGGTAGCCTTATAAAGGTCTGGGCTGGTGTGCAGTTTTGGTTTACCATCTGGACGGCCAGCTTCATCCATTTTGTGCACTTTTATATATTATCTCTAAGTATGTGTGGCAGAAGCCCTCTGAGCGCTCTGTGGGTCACATTGCACATGACATGCTTCATGAGTGGCGCGTGCTCTATGAGCTTGTGTACTGTTATTTGACAGGCAAATGATGTATTTTGGCATGCATCATGCTTTGACTTTGTGATTCTAATGTGACTGTACTGTGCCTCGTCAACGTGACGTCTGATTGGCTAGTGTTGTGTGTTTCATCTAAATGTCTTGTGGTGTGTTCCACAGTTAACTTTATGTTTAATTCTTGAAAGTTATTTCAGCTATAGCGTGTTTTCAGCAGAAATACTAGAATGGTACATTGACCCAGCAGTCAATGGGTCTATCTTGAGTAAGGCGCCCTAAATAAGGGGATGAGGTGAAGATCACCTGACTGATGGATGAATGATGGGTGGAACAGTGGAACAGATACCGATTGGGGGGTGGCACTGTTGGTAGGACACACATTGTACATGACTCCCCAGGGTAAATTGTGCCATGGAGACAAGCGAGGGAGGGCGATGAAATGTTTGTGTAATTGGAAGGTGCTCCCTCTATTTTGAGGAGGTGGTCCTTCAGTAAAGATTTTATAGACTCTTTATTTACTGTGTTTTGGGTGTCGAAGGGAATGGTTTGTTGTGGTGCTGGGATAGGACTGAGGGAAGGCAGGGATAACGTGAAGCATTGGGAAGTCTGGGATCTAAGCACTTATTTGTTTATTTAGCAATTTACATAGCGCACCAAGCCCTTAGGAATTGTACTACAGTGAAGGCTTGCAGGAGTTGTAGCAGATTGTGTTCACACTTGCTGTTTTTGAGTACACAACAGTACTGTTATAATACCTTACTATTCTGCATTTCAAAGTATATAAATCCTCCTGCAACATGGTACTGCCCATTTCAGTGCATGGGAGTATTGCGCATCAGTGCCAATACTTGAACATTGAATATAGCAGTGCTATTGAGCTGTGATGTTACTATTGCTGTCATAGCATGGGAATATTTCCAGCAAGTTCCAGAACTGCCCCGTTCAGAGTATGGCAGTCCTAGGGACAGGTGCCAACACTTTTCCATTTGGAGTACATCATCCCTCCTGCTGATACGTGCCAGTACTGGATTTGCAATGTATTGCAGTTATGCTTGACAATGTTGGTACTGTCACTTTCAGAGTAAGGTTGTCCTTCACTGCAGTGACATTTCTGGCCCATTAACATATAGCCGCCCTGCTCGGAAGTTCCTGTGCTTTCACATTCCAAGTCTAGCAATTTGCTGCAAAGTATGAGCCCTGGACATTTTAAAGCATAGTAGTTCTGCTGAAAGCACCTTCACTTTTCTGTTCAAAGGTCACAATCTTGCTGAAATGTATCTTTACTGCTCAGAGTACAGCAGGGCTTCTGGGAAGTTCATGTATGTTTCCATCATAGCATGTAAAAGCAAGAGGAAATATCGAGGCTGAGTACCACAAAAGGAAATCCACCAAACACGGGCTTATAAAGATTCACAGATCTTTATTCGACTGCACAGTTTACAAAGAACAAAATCAGATAGCTATCTGGCCCTCAGTACATTGCAGTGAATACCAACCCTTCTGTGTGAGAAGTGAGAGGTACTGGACATTCAGTCATTTATACAATTTTAGTAACAATGTCCAGCCCCTCTGCAAGTTAATAATCCATGGTCTAGAGTTTGTGCCGAGTTCACTTATGGCTAATACGACAATATGCACATGGATTACATTCGGTTTACATACAAACAAGTTACAATGGCAACAGTGTATTCCCAGGTTTAGCAGTAAGCCTTAGCACATGTCCCTTCACAATGCAGTTCAGCCAGTGTCCACGTTTGATATGTACTTTACATTGTTTTCGATGTATGTTCGCGGATGAGGCTTATTGGTGCAGACAATCCTAAAACCACAAGTCAGGCATGGGACAAGGTCTCTTTACCCAGTCTAACACATTCGGCCCGCGGACAGTCTAAACATTAGCTACGGTGCTAGGGTCAGGAAGGCTCGGTTACAAGTTGGAAACACAGTCCACCATTTTAGAACACAGAGTTACATTTGAACAGAAATCAAAATGGTGGATGATCACAAAATGGCGGCAAAGTCAATCTATAATCGGAACATTTGAAACACGGTTTTCTTCGCAGAGCGACGGGGTTTAGGCTAATATATATTAGAAAGGAGGCACAATATGATTTTCCATTTAACAAACCCTCCTTTTGGGCTAAGCCAAGAGCTAAACTACTTCTAATCAGTTTACGAGTAACTCCGCGTCTCAATGTCCATACACCCTGAATCACAATCATCAGAGATATCCATCGCCATAAAGTCAGAAACAGACATTTCTTTCAACACAAATTTGTTTGTCATTCTCTCCGGGGTGCGTACCTTGTGTCCCAATGTTCCCATCGCTTGTGCACAACATCCTCCTAACACCGAACATATGCCAGGGAGACACTGTATACAGCAACAGAAAAATAGCAGAATACCCAAAATAATCAGCAAGACTGAAAGTAGCTTCCATCCCCAAGATCGTAATAAGTCCCAGAACCAAGCGCTAAGATCCCAGTTTCCCTCGGGAACATGCACTTCTGACTAAGGACGTGCAGATTTTATATTGCCTTAAAGATGGTTGGGGAGGAATCTGGTATGAAAACGCAACAAACGGACCCCACTAATTTACATACCCCACCACGCTCAGCCAGGATGACGTCTAGGGCCATCCAGTTCTGAAGTGCCACTAACCTTATCACTTTCTGTTCTAAAGTCATGTTATAGAGTATGTCAGTGGTCCGGTTGATGGTCCTCTCCAGTACTCTCGCTAGTCTTCTGATATCTTCAGAATTTAATATTTGCCCCTAAAACGGTACAAAGGATTTCGCTATGTCACCCAGAACTTGTGCTGAAGTATCGCCATTCTCGTCCCACCTCGGACAAGCCTTAGAGATTTCTATGGTGTTTGCTATAAATACCCCAGCTAACAGAATTCCTAAATAATAGATTCCCTGCCAATCCCTAGGTAACCATGGAAAAGCTTCTTTACCGCAAACAAAGTAGACAGGTTTGCCTACATACAAAGGTCTGTCCTCACTGGTCAAGTTCGCAAAGTTGGTGCAGCCCTTGAAATCATCCATTGACTGAATACCATTCCTCTGTATGCAGAAAGAAACTGAATCGGGGCTGTGGTTAACAGTGTAGGAAGGTGGCGTGGCATCCCTATTGCCTATAGTAGCCATCTTGAAAAAGATCTAAGATTGAAAAGGATAAGACAGTCTATCAGAAGGCCTAATAAAAGCAACGTTAAGCTTGCTCCTATTTGCAAAAAGTGAGCATCCCAGGGGCGTTAGAACTCGTTTCTCATCATTCAAATTCATTCCATCAAAGTTCCCCGAGATGCTATTGTTCCATCGGCCAAAGAATAGTGCCCTTAAAGAAGCATAGCATGCAGTAGTCAAAGGTAAAGGATGAATATACCAGCCCAACCCCTTGTCTTCGTGTTGCGGTAAATACGAGCAAACCCAACAATTAGACCTATTAAAAATGGTATGTGTGGCATTCCTTATGAGTAATAAAGTGTTATTGTGGTAACTCTGTCTGTGCTGAGAGTCTCTAGGACTCAGTGGGTAACAGAATTTCAAATGGATGTACTTCTTCCAAATACCAAAATCCTAAGGCAATTACTATTGTGAAGCCGGTTAACATAATCACAAGACAACAATACGTTTTCGGGGACCATGCATTCGATTGTTCATTGTTACAATCGGACACACAGTTTATTTGTTCCGTACGAGTGGGAGCGGTTGCAGGCATTGTTTCTTCAAACGAAAACACTCCAGAGTTTATTTGCTGCCGATCTCCTGATGGTGCGTTTTCTTAGTCCTTCCCTAACCCCTGCCAACAGAATTCCTTACGTGCAAAAGAACAGGGCAAAATGACAAGCCCTACGACGATTTTCCCGTTGGCACAGCCAAACCGTGCAGTAAGTCTAGCTCCGTGGACGCAGATCGTACCTTGTGACTCCTGGTACTGCGTGATCTGCGAACAACGTGTTGTTGCTTCCTGATGGAAGTGATGGATTTGTGACAGACTCTGACAATGGTGGAAAAGGATCTGTAGGAGAGTGTTGAGATAAAGTTGCTGTTTCTGCAGGCCCCACAGGCTCAGGGAGAGTCTCGAAAGCACTCTCGATGCTGCTCAATACTTCGTGATCGCTGGGAGCAGCACAGGTAAGGGTTTCTTTGTCTTCTGTATCGTGTGGCAAAGGGAAGGGAATCCTCTTGACATGCGACGCGTGTATCCAATGCTTTTGCCCCGACACTCGTACTCCTGTCTGTGTGGCCAAAAGAACCTGATGCGGGCCCAGCCAAGATGGTGTGAGGCAGGATGCTCTTTCGAATGCTTTGACAAGCACCCACTGCCCAGGTCAGATACTATGACCTGGCCCCTCGTATTTTACTGGAAGGGCTTCTCGCTCCTGTTGGTAAATCAAATACAGATTTTTAGTTAACCAGTCACAAAAATCTGACAGATGTACATGTTCAATTTCCCGAAAAGATCTCGGCTTAGGCAAATTCCAAATGTTAGCTGGCCTACCCATTACCACCTCAAATGGGGAAAGCCCAGTTTTAGTCTGTGGTGTCGTTCTCATTGATAACAACACGATCGGTAAGGCGTCCGGCCATTTCAGTTTGGTGCCGGCACACGTCTTAGCGAGCTTGTTCTTATTGATGCCGTAATGTCTCTCTACCAAACCAGCACTCTGAGCATGTCTAGCCGAATGGAACCGTTTATCAATCTGTAATCGAGCGCAAATCTGCAGAATTACAGCAGCGATAAAATGTGCACCATTATCCGACCAGATGACCCTTGGCAAACCAAACCTAGGAAAATATTCCTTCAGCATGGTTTTCGCTGTTGTCATTGCTGTGGCATCTTTGACAGGAAAGGCTTCAACCCATTTACTAAAGGCGCATATAACAACTAGTACATACTTATAATTATTACAACGCTCCATTTCAATGAAACCAAAGTCGATGACCTCAAAGGGGACAGAAGGTGGACCAAAACTACCCCTTGGAGTCGATGTGCCCTTTCCTATATTATGCTGTAGACAGATCATACAACTCTGAACAAAACGTTCAACTATTTTGGAGATGTTATCATTCTCCCAGACATTTTGTAACATTTTGATAACTTTCCTCGCACAGATGTGGGTGGGGCCATGAGCCATTGTGACCATCATTGTAATGTACGCATCTGGAAGAATCATTTTCCTTCTAACTTGTCCACCCAACACCCATCATCATCCAATCTTGCCAAACCCTCAGCCCATTGTTTAGATTCTTCTAATGTGGCATCAGCTTGAATACTCTTTTACAGATTCGATACCCTCAAAGTACAAACATTTGTGGCATCCCTTGAAGTATACATTTCTGAATAGAGATCAGTGGCAGTCTGTTTGGCTATCTCGTCAGCGAAAGTGTTCCCTTTTCCAACATTATCTATGATTTTATGATGCGCTGTGCATTTCATGATTGCTAACTGAGTGGGGAGTGCAAGCGCTGAGAGTAACCATACTATCAAGGAACCATACTGGATCTTTGTTCCATGTGAGGTCAAGAAGCCTCGTTCTGCCCAAAGTCTACCGAAGTTGTGAACCACCCAAAAAGCATACTGGCTATCAGTATATATATGTACTCCAAGCTCTTCGGAAAGTTCACAAGCTCGGGTCAATGCAATAATCTCTGCGGCCTGCACAGAGTTATGCGTGATTCTTTTGGTCTTCACAATTGTGCTCAATGTGGTGATCGCATAAGCAGCCGTGGATGTACCATCCGGAAGTTTGAAACAGGAGCCATCACAAAACAGTTCCCCTTGTGGAATGTTCAAAGGAGTGTCTTTCAATTCAATTCTGCCTTTAGTCTCTTGCTCTGTGGTGTAGAGGCAGTCATGTGACACTTCATCACTGCAAGCAGTACCTTGCCAGAAAGGTAAATGTTCAGCTGGATTCAGAACACAACACCTCTGAATTTTAATGTGCAGAGCAAACAAGATCAATTCGTATCTCGTTAATCGTGTGGAGGTGAGGTGTTGTGTTTGTATTCTGTTTAATAGAAAATCTACAGAGTGCGGTACCATCAGGGTTAAAGCATGGCCTAGGACCATACCCTTGTTCTGTTTTACAGATGCAGCATCAGCAGCGACAGCTTTCAAACATCTTGGCATAGCGCATGCAACAGGATCAAGGGCGGAAGAAAAGTAGCCGCACGGTCTATTCTTCCCTCCATGTTCCTGCATTAATACAGCCAAAGCACATCCATCACATTCATGCACATACAACACGAAGGCCTTTTTGTAATTTGGTGTGCCCAAAACCAGTGCTGAACACAGTGCAGTCTTGAGCAGATCAAATGCTTCCTGGTGTTCCAAGTTCCACGGCAATGGCGAAGAAATGCCCTTCTTTGTCAAAGCCAACATTGGTTTAATCGTCAACGAGACGTTCGGGATCCACTGCCTACAGTAAGAAGCCATTCCTATCAAGGCTCTGACTTCCTTCTGTGTATTTGGGACAGACATCCTAGAAATGTTTTTTATCCGCTCAGGCGTCAACCTTCTTCCCTCCTTTGACAGGAGATAGCCTAAAAAGGCGACCTCCTGTTGACAATACTGCAACTTTTTGAGTTGAATAAGCAACAACATGGTGCCCTCCTTACAAGCACTCTCTGAGTCAGCAGCTAAAAGTAGATTGTCTACATATTGAAGCAGTGTACAACTGGTGGGCAACTCGAGTGTGTCAAGCTGCTCTTTCAAAGCCCAACTATAGATGCTCCCCCAAAGGGACCCAGGGAGCTAATTACGGTACTGCAATTTGCGGTGCCGTAATTAGCGCCTTCCCCATTCCCATTATGCCCTATGGGGCAAAAATGGGAATGGGGAAGGGCAATGGTGGAAGGGGGAATTACCGCCCCTCCAACCTTGGAATGGGGCGGTAATTTCCCTTTCCACCAAGGCGGTGCCGGTATTTTACCGGCATGAACCATGGTGCTAATTGCGCCATGGTTCACCGCCTACCGTGTAATGAGGCCCAATGTCATCAAAAGGAAGTCCTTCAGAGAGATATGCAGCAGAAGGATGGTCAAAAATGTTTCGATTATCCACACTCGGTGCCTGATTATCCTGCGAAAAAGGTTGCAAATTATGAGAAAACTGACTTCTTCCAGGACCCCCTAAACCAGGGCGGCCTCTGGATCGTCTACCCATGTTACCAAATGCGTTATTCGACCTCTGCTGGAGGATCGGGCATTGTGCACGCCGATGACCCTCTTGTCTGCAATAAGCACACTGGTTCACGTTTACAGGACCCAACGGCACATTTCCTTGTGGAGCATACTGTCCCCTAAATTGTGAAGTACCCCCTCTAGGGCCTCTAACAATTTGTTGTAATAGAACTTTAGTTTTCAGGTCTCCCTTTCTCTTTTTAATTATTTCGTTCTCATTATTGACTCGGTTTTCATAGTACTGAGCCATATGCAACACTTCAGACTGAGACTTAGCTTGCCAAGCGCTCTCCTAAGACATAATTTGCGACTGTATGGCAGGCAACAATCCACGCACAAATTTGTCCACAACATGTCGTTTTCCAGGCTCTGTGCTCAAATCTTGTCCACTGTAATCTGAGAACACTTATTCGAACCGATTAAAGAATTCGGTAGCACCCTCAGACTTTCCTTGGACACAAGCAGTAAGTTTGTCCCAAATAATCCTTGTCTCAGGAATTATAGCTATCAGGCAAAGTCAGTATTACCTGTGGCGGTCGCTCGCCAGCTGGCCTTTCTCTATCTTGTCGAACTATATTAACCCATGTGTCTCGTAACCCAGGTACATCGTCTACAGTCCTAATCTGTTTCCATAAATCAACAGGTAGGAGCACGGGAAATAACAAATCTATATCGCTCAGAGTAAATACTGATGACTCCAACACAGATACTATCTCTTTATAGAACCCTGTCAGATTCTTTCGAATATCGGGAATGGATTGTTTAATGGTGTTCACTTCCTGTCTTGAAAATGGGACGTGAACAAACTACGACACATAATGTGCAGGAATATCCTGAGCAGCAGTACCTGTTGCAGGATTAGCTGGAATCTCGACTTTTGGGACAAATGTCAGCAGAACCTCTCTCATAGGCAACTGAGAGATAGGAAACTCCGAACGCTTACTGAGCAACAGAGCTAAATCGAGGGCTAAAGCAGCTGAAGGAGTGTTAGACGAAAACGCTCTCTTATAGATATTCAATAATTCTGCGGGACAACAAATCTTTCTTTTTATGCATTCATCCTGCAGGTATTCTACCATTACCTGTATCACTTTCCTCTGCATTTCTGGCGTATACTGACTATACGCATCATATACTTCTACGGGAGATATCGACATGTCTGAAATCCACCTAATCGCGTCTTTTGTGCAAATTCGTGTTTCCTCATTTATTGACTTACAACAAGGAAGGAACCGTTTCTATACAAACATAGCGTCCAAACTATTACCATCAATTTCTTCATTCCGTAACCTTTCCAACTCTCTTCTATACTCAAAAACCCTCTTGACGTCCTCATGTACTTTCTCTGCATTATCTCTTAAATATGCTAAAACATTCAGATCCCTAAACCCTTGTGGGAGATCTATATCATCTGGTCTATTGCAAATTACACATAAATGAATTCCCAACCCTTCAATAAAACGTTTTTCTCAGGAAAACTTACTAGCTTAGAGAGTTTGGCAAAAACATCAGCTTGTTCACCCTTCTCCATGCACTGTCTAGCCCATGCAGTCAAATCACGCTTTCTCTCTTTAGGTACAGTATTACGAGTTACAATCTTTGATTCCACTCCCTTATCAACTGCAAGCGGATCAGAACCACACGGAAGAGGAAGAATAGACAAATCTTGTACAATCGGTGACAAAGGTGCTATCACTGGTGCAGAAGCCAAATCTACCAAACCCATAACAGTAGGTAAAGGTGGAGGAGCGAATGGAGGAGCAACGATAGGCGGAGGAACAGGAACAACTAACGGAGGAGGAACAACAGCAGGAAGAGGCAAAACAACAGGAATAGGTACATACAGAGGTGGCACAGTGGCAGCAGGCCTTCGTTCATTTAGAAGTTTGTCAATTAGTTCATCACACACATGAAAGTCTTTAGACGGATACATTTTCTGAATACCAAGTGAAAAAGCCCTATCCATATTCCTAACTGACTCAGATTGTTTATTTTGATTGTACAACAAGGCTTTTTTGGCATTGGACATATGACGGCGCGCATGTTTTTCCCTCTTTTAAGTTGCTGCATAGCTCCTTTCTTCCAATTCTGTAATACATCAAATGCTGCAGGTCTAGCCTTTTTCTTTAATAATATAGACTCTAAATATTCAAAACTTCCATTGGTTGGCCACTGAAGTTTGGAAGCATATCTAGTTTGTCTGTGCCAAATATCATTAAACACTATACTACCAATGCCGTCTTACAGTACATAGTACATGCCGGAGACCCCTCCTGTGGCGCCCGTCGGCCAAATTCCAAAGATTGTCTGTCCTTGCGGAATAATGCCCTGAAGCAGGCAGAAAATTTCTCAGGCATATCAGATTACTGGTGTTACCTGGTCAATAATTGTACTCGTGAGTGCAATGCCCCTAAACAAATTATCAGGATACTTAAGAATCGGGTCACGACTCACCTGATCAAAGAGCTAAGGAGGTCCGATCGGATTTCTAAGTACACAAAGGACCCACGTGGTTGGTGATTTCGGCAAAACTGCCCGCCTCGATACATGGACCCTCATCAAGATGCCATATCGGACCGCGGGCTCACCGTCCAGGGATCGGGCTGTGCAGTACTGTTGAGGTATCGCTTCTCATACAAGAAAGGGGCCCCCTTTTTCACCGTCCGATCCCGGTCCGATAGCCGCGTCAACCTTCAACGAGATAGTATCAATCTTGTGGGTCCCTATTCGAGCGCCTGCATCTTTTGCTTTCAATGAATATGAATTCCCTTAAGCACCAATAATTCCCATTAAACATAAAGCAGTACTTCTAAGTACCCATAATGTCCCAAGCAAAATGTACAATACTTTCTTTGATTAGCCAGTATGTTCTGATAAAAGGATAGTTGCCTTGCAGACAAGTACTTGTACTGTTAATAAAGCGCATATATCAAGGTCTGCAAACTTTGGCTCTCCAGATGTTTTGGACTACAAGGCCCATGATTCCTTATCATTTACTATAACTGGTAGGGGATGATGGGAGTTGTAGTCCAACACATCTGGAGTGCCAAAGGTTGCAGACCGTAGTACTGCTGAGTAGCGGTTTACACTGACACTGAATATACAGTAGCTCTCCTTAGAATTCCCATTGCTCTGTATATATAGATGAATTAATGGCAGTCCTAAGACCATCAAAAAGCTTAGAAGTTTCCCAGTGATGTCACCACTGATATATCCCCAATCACATGTTCTTTAATTCAAGGGTTCAGCAGTGCCCATGTCCTTTCTACATTTCTTGATGATGTGAAAATTATGTTGATTTTATTTAATGGACCCAGAAATGTTTTCCATGTGGCGAATATGAGACAAACGGGCATAACTTCGGGCTCAGGAAGCCCAATTTAAGGCAGATATGTCACCATATGAACATTCTGCTGAAGAATACCCTGTTCATCTTGTGTGCTTCTGTGAGGAGATATTGTGCTTCACGATACATCTAAACCTGGTCACTATTACATATTCCGCATTGAGCCAGTCTTTGCACCTCATTTATGCTTAAAACATACTTTAAATGCACTCATTTTGACTAATTTTATCCAACATTTACTTGGGGAATACTCCCAATACTCTCATAGTAGGGTTGGGCTACATGCGCTGTGCCCGCTCGCTCCTTTGGTGGAATATGGGGCCACTTTGGAAAATATGTTCCAGGGCAACTTTTGGTTCCCAGTCCAGCCCTGCCCGGCACTGGTAGTAGCTTCATCTGAAGAGCATGTTCAACCAACTATCTGTTCAAAATGTTCTTTTTATATTTTCAGATTAGTCAAATTAGGGTCCAAAACACTTTGGCAATGATGTGTACACCACAAAGTGCAGTCAATATGAATTGTAGTCTCACAAATGCATAATTTGGAAAGGAACTACAAATCACTATTCATGTTCTATGAAGTAGCAGAAGTGAACGTTAGCTATTAAGCTTGTTGAACTCACCTAAAAAGAGAGAGTGAGGCGACACATCACAAGATGCCAGAGTTAGGTGCACCAGCGTACTGCACCCCATCATTAGTGCATAAGGGTATCATCTTCCATCAAAGAACCTGTATTCAACATTAGAAGGGAGGAGTCAGTCTGTCATTGGCCTCACAAATGGTTTCCTACCTTTGCCTGTCTTTGCGGTATGACTGAACTCCTTCACAGCCTATCCAGCTCTGACCTTTAACCAAATCCCCAGGCCACAACCAATAGGAATCGAGTTCTCAGGATGTCAAGACTGTTTCCGTACAATGTAGCTACCAGTACTTCCCACTGAGTCAAGGACATTATAGGTAGTAGAGAGGGGAAATAAGCAGCTAACTGTTGTGCCATGAGGGATCTCTGTTCAGGGAGGTAGAGTACATTCTAAAACACCTACTTTGGTTGGAGATGCTGAACTGAGAGAGACGCAGTGCATTCTGGTAACATACGGTCGCACAGGGTTTCTAAAATGACAAGCGCGAGCAACTCTTCGGGTTCTGTACTTCGGTGAAGGTCCGGAATAATGCAATGTTCTTTCTGGGATACCTGATCCTCGCATCTCTATATTGATGGAGAAGGCTGGGCTGATTCTTTAAAATACAGTCCTGTGGGAGCACCTGAACTGTCTGAGGCAGAGTGAGCTCTAGATCATGTACTAGGGGTCTCTGTAATAAGTGATACAGAGAGCCTTCTGTCACAAACAACCGTATGAAGGGTTTTTCTACCTAGGATGTGTCCATTTTGGCAGATGTAGTACTGTGCTGATGGAGGCAAGGTGCAGTGTTTGGGAAATGTGATCCTTTGGCAGTGTGGCGGGAGGTTGCATCTGTGATGAGTCAGTCAGAGTGCAATAAGTGACACGTAATTAGGCCCCCCCTAGTAAGGGATACAGCGGGTATTCCGGCAGAAGCATCCGTAGGAGGGCTTTTCTATTGATGGTGTGTTGATTCACAAAGAAATGGTGCCTTACTGAATGCAGAGGCATGGGCGTAGGACATGGGGGGGACAGGAGGGACAAATCTCCCCCACAATTTTAAGTGGGGGGATGTAATGTCATTTATCCCCCAGAATATGTGTTTGGTGTGTCATGCAGGGATCTGTTTTTGAAGTGGGGGAGGGGCTGCTTACTATGTAAGCTGGCCTCTCCACCCTGGCTCCCAAATCATGAGGGCAATACCCTGGGGGCAGATGGGTGATCATCTGCCCCCAGGGAAGGGGGCAAACAAAAAAAAGATTATTTTTTATAAAACATAGTTTTGGGTGGGGTGGGTGTGGGTGGGACCACTAGCCACAGGGATTTTTGCAAGGGGGGGCCGTCGTCTCCCCCCCACCCTAAGTGGATGGGGGGCACCTTATGGAGCCCTCTGTGGGGGCAGATTTCTGAGCCTAGGAAGGGGTACAGGAGATGCCCTCCATCCATATTGGGTGGGGGGGAGAGGCCACTGCAAATATTGGCAGAGCCACCCCTCCCAAGCCTCGGGCAGTACGTTTTGACCCCCCCCCCTCTCCCGGGGACAGGTGGCCACACACATGTGCCCATCTGCCTCTAGGGAAGGGCAAAACAAAAATATATATTTTATAACTTGTTTTGGGTGGGGGTAGGGGCCACTAGACAACCAGGATTTTTTGTGTTTGAAATGGGGGTGGCGCTCCCCCCGCCCTAAGTGGATGAGGGGGCACCTTATGTAGCCCACCCTGGCGGCAGATTTCTGCCCCTAGGAAGGGGTACATGAGATGCCCCCATCCATTTGGGGTGAGGGGAGAGGCCACTGCAAATATTGGCAGAGCCACCCCACCCCCCAAGCCTGGGACAGTATGTTTTGCCACCTCCCTGGGGGCAGATGGTCACACACGTGCCCATCTGCCCCTAGGGAAGGGCAAAACAAATATAGATAAATATTATAACTTGTTTTGGGTGGGGGTGGGGGGCCCACTAGACCACCGGGATTTTTGTGTTTAAAATGGGGGGTGGCCCTCTCCCTCCACCCTAAGTGGATCAGGGCACCTTATGTAGCCTTCCCTGGGGGCAGATTTCTGCCCCTAGGAAGGGGTACATGAGATGCCCCCATCCATTTGGGGTGGGGGGGAGGCCACTGCAAATATTGGCAGAGCCACCCCCAAGCCTGGGGCAGTACGTTTTGCCCCCCGGGGGGCAGATGGCCACACACATGTGCCTATCTGCCCCTAGGAAAGGGGCAAAACAAAAATAAAACAAATTATAACTTGTTTTGGGTGGGTGTGGGTGGCCACTGAACCAGCATGGATATTTTTAGTGGAAGGGGGTGTCCCCCCCCACCCCAGATGGTTGGGGGGCATCTCATGTAGCCCTCCCTGGGGGCATATTGCTACCACAATCTGCCCCTAGGAAAGAGGCAAAACAAAAATTAAACTATGATAACTTGTTTTGGGTGAGTGTGGGGGTCACTAAACCATCATGGATGTTTTTAGTGGAAAGGGGGGTGCCCACGGGTGTCATTTTTATGGAAATGCATGGGGTTCTCTGTTTTCCTTGGTGGCTTCGACACCCTAGGCACAAATCTGTAGGTTTTCCACATGAGCAAAATCTGCTTTGCCGAAAGGCTTGGGGTTATGTCGGTTAGCCTTTTCCCTTTGCACACATGTGAGGTACCGTTTTCATCGGAACACCTGTGGGAACGCGGGAAGGTAGGACATCTGTTGTCGGTGGCATTTTTCAGTGGGTGGGCAGAGGGAAATGTCTCTGAAATATGGTGGAAAAAAACACAATTTTCAGACATTTCACTCTGGCCACCCGCTGAAACACGCTGCCAACAACACATGTCCTACCATCCTGCATAAGTGCACCTACCTGCGCGCAAAGGGAAAAGGCTAACCCACTGGTAACCCCAAGCCTTTCGGCAGAGCAGATTTTGCTCATGTGGACAACATACAGATTTGGGCCTAGGGTGTCGAAGCCACCAAGGAAACAGGGAACCCCATGCATTTCCAATCAGAGGACCCCCGTGGGAATCCACAGAGATCTGACTTGCGCGAATCGCCCCAGAATGCATTACCCACAATCCCTGGCAAAGTCTGAAATTTGGTGAAAAAACTACAATTTTCAGACATTTCCCTCTTGCCACCCACCGAAACACGCCGCCAACAGCACATGTCCTACCTTCCAGCATTCCCACAGGTGTCCCGATGTAAACGGTACATCACATGTGTGGGTGCACCTACCTGGGCGCAAACGGAAAAGGCTAATCCACTGGTAAACCACAAAGGGTTTGGGGAGACAGCCTACAGATTGGGCCTAGGGTGCCAAAGCCACGAAGGAAAACAGGGAACCCCATGCATTTTCTAAAAGAAGACACCGGTGGCAATCCACAGAGGTCTGACTTGCGCGAATCGCCCCAGAATTTATTACCCACAATCCCAGACAAAGTGAAAATTGTGTTTTTTCCACCATATTTCAGACTGTCATAAATTCGAGTGAGCATGGCATGTCGCTGGTAAGAGGGTGTTCTGTGCTTCTTGAGTGCGTGCGCAAATGCCCTTAATTGCCATCCCGCGTTAAGCAGGTGCTTAAACCCATCAGTGTGGATTGCTCAATAATAAGTCAACAGAGGTATTTCAAATGGCCAATTTTGCTCTTTGGGTGATATTGTCAAACTGGGAGAATGTTGCCCAGCATGTGCCACTTTCTCTGCGGAGTGAATTGTGCCCACCCGAGGAAGAAGTGTGAAAGGGTGACAGATGCCGACTCCGACATGGGTAAGTCTCAGGCGGCAAGCCTGTACCCTAGTTGATGTGGCAAAGTATTCCAGACTTCTGAGGCTGATAACATTAGTAGCATTGAGTTATATGCCACCTGACAGGTATGTGTGATAAAGTTGCAAAGCAGAGCTGTTAGTGGGCTACAGCAAGAGGCAATGTCTGCCCACCCTCAAAGGGTACGTACAACCAAAAGTAATAGGCCCCTTTCCCCATCATGTCTGTAGGGGCCAGGCTCCAAACCAGGGCAAGAATGCCCTCCAATCATTCATGTCCACGAGTAGGGTACCCCTCGTGCTCCAGGAACCCTGTTGAACAAACTCTGTGCTTTCCAGGTGATACTAACGTTATTTAAAGCCAGAAGTCTAAAAGGTAATCGCTTAATTGCAGCTGGAAATTAGCTCCTGGCGTGATCAAAATGTCTTAACCAAGTGTGACATCATCTCCATCATTTATAAGCAATATGTATGTTCTCGCGTTTCTTCATCCACTGAATTACTGTTAGAAACAAAGGCAAGAGTTGTGTCTCTTGTGTAGGCATTAGGAAGGCAGTTGCCAGCCACTGGCATAATATGTCCATGTTCTTCCAATATTGGCTAGCTGTTGCCCTCTTATGGCCAGGTAGAACCATCATGGCAGTGACTGGCAAAAGCCTTTCCCCTGCAGACAGAAAAGCGGAAATAAGAGGCCAATTCAAGACACGGAACAAATAGAAGTTAAGGCAGACTGCAGCTGCCATTGTTGTGTTAGGGAGAATATGTTGAGTGTTCAAGCAATGAGGTATGTATTAAGCATGCAAGCAGTGAGACAAGGGAGAGGCAAAGAAAGGCCAGAGGGGCTCTTTGAATAATGTAAAAGGGCAGAGGACCAATGCTCTGCAGTCCTAGTAACATATGAAAGAATCAAATAGATCAGGCTTTGCAGCAAATGTTAAACGAGAAAGGAACAGAGTCCAGCTCCGCATTCAGAATAACAAAGCCAAAGAAAGGCTAGGCTCTGAAGCCAGCATGATATGGAATAAGAGGGACCGGACTCATTGTGAGAGGCTGGGCTGGCCCTCGCAGGGGTGCTAGAGGGGCAGCCCACATAGCAGGCTGCCCCTCTGGCCACCCCCTGGGTCCACATACACCCCACCTACTAGGCACACCCCGGGTCTGACACATCCAGCCGCGGACCTGGGGAGTGCTTATAAGGGGGTGGGCTTGCGATTACTAATCCTCCTTGTTTGCTGTACCCCACCCCCCCGAAGGACAGTCAAAGCAGCAACATCACACACTTGGTCCCTCTACCCCCATAACTGGGCTTACTCAGAGGTACAAACAAGATTTCCTCTTTCTTTGAAACCCCCATCCTTCCATTCCAAGAGACACACACGTCTCCTGGCACCACACAAAAAAGTAGCAACTTGCAGTTGGTAGAAAAGGCTTCAACTCCTTTATTTGGCAGGAGTCCACTTACAGGTGATCTGCTTCTTAACAAGCTGGCGTCCTAGCTGTGGCCCACTGGAAGTAATTGTTATTTCCTCTCTCTTACCATGAGCTCATAGTCAGATGAAAAATCCAGAAATGCAACATACAAAGACATGTTCTTTGCTGCTGCATCCTTTCATTTTCTTCTCTTTTCTTCTTTTCTCTTGTTTTATACAGTGATATTTGTAATTTAATAAGTACTGTTATTTTAATTCTAATTTTGTGAAAAGTCGAGTTCTTTGACTAAAACACAATAAATAAATAAATAAAACACAGTCCCCAAGATGTCCCCAGTCCCCCCCAGATTTTATGTGTCTCCTACGCCCCTGTGCAGAGGTGTGCACTGTGGGTGATGAGATTCTTAGACAGTGGGGGATGCACATGCGCTTAGTCAGGCAGAGTTCATTAAATTACATATCATCCTCTGGGGGCAACTGCAATAATGGATACAGAGTGCATTCTGATACATCCATCAGTATGAGGGCTTTTCAGTTACGGGTGTTATGATTCTGGCAGATGTAGTCCTGTACAGGATGCACCATGTGGGTTATGACCCTTTGTCAGTGATAGGGTGCAAGTGTGCTGAGTCAGGCACAGAGGCTAAGTGGATTATGTGGCAAGGATGTCTCTAGGAGCCTTAATACTGAGTAAAGTAGAACACATTTTGGGGCATATTGCACTGTGGGGGCAGCTGTGCTGAATGCTGCAAGTGATTTATGGTGAGGGGGTAGTCTCCAACTAGGCAGAGTGTCTTCTTGGATATCAAGGGCAGTGCATGTTAGTAGTACAAGGTGGTACCCTTACTTTCAATGTCAAATTGTGACAGGTGGCCATGCCCCCATTTCTGGTATTAGCCCCGCCCATTTTCATGAGTCCTGCCCCTTTGATATCAAGTTGATATAAAGTTGATATACATTTTATATCAAATGGATAAGAACCCCAAACATTTTGATTGACCCCCAAAATGTTTGATGTCATTTTATATAAAATATATATACAATTTAATATCAAATTTAATATACATTTTTATATAAAATGTATATACATTTAATGTAACATTGTTAGATGAAATGTTAATATACAATTTTAAATACAATTTGTATATACATTTTGATATAAAATGCAGATACATTGTTATATAAATTTAAATATAATTTTGGAGATCAATGTAATGCCCCCCAACAACTATAATTGATGCCCAACATTGTTGATATAGTTTTTATATACATTTTATATAAATGTAATATTAACTGGATCTAAATTCTATATATAGAAAAGATAACTTCATGACACTCCAGACATTTGACGGCATTTAAAAATAACCCTATAGAGCTGAGTTTGCCGCCTCACCTAGTAATATCAAACTTTGATATACATTTTATATAGAGCATACATATATTCCTGCATGGCACCCTCAGACCTTTGATGGTGGCCAAAATAACCCTATTTGAATGTGTTTAATATGCAAAGTGTGTTTCACATTCCCAATACAAAAGACCAAAACTATTGCTTTGGGGCAATGCTTGTTTCATTTAAATTAACACATTTAATGGTCTTGGTCTTAACACAAATCATGGTTATATTACAACTAAAGCCACCAATTACTAAAAATGAAGACACTAACGCTTAATTTGCTGCAGATGATTATTGTTAATCAACAAGAAGTTTAGAGTGATGGCTGCTCGGGCTTAATAAAGAATGTATAGCCTCCTAAATGCAGCAACTACTGTCTACCGGTTTCAGTGGTGTAATGTAGCTGAAACGACTTTCTTCAGGACAGTCTTCACAATCTCTTCAGTGACAGTCAAGTGCTTTGAAACACATTGTGTATAGGCGCTATCATATCATATCATTTCATGTTCCATTCATGAGAAAAGCTCAAAGCAAAACATGGTAGTTCCTTGTGGGGTGACAGGCATGGAATTTAGATTCAGTAGATAAGATGTAAAATACTACGATTATATGGCTCTACCCTCTGGTACTAAAGAAGGAGAAAGCTAAGAAGAAAGAACAAGATGAGGGGATAGATATATTATTGAGATGGTAGGCTCCTCAAGTTTAACACACTACAGCACATGTACCAGCAGCACAGGCAGAAATGCAGATGAGATCCATGGACTCCCAGTGAATGCAGTCCCAGGGCACAGTGAGCATAGCTATGCATCATCAGCCAACAGCACAAGCCCCGCCAGGCAAGCAACTAGTGTTGGAACATCTACAAGTCCATTCCACACCCACACAGGTGTGATCTATGGCACAACAAACAAGCAAACCACACTGAGACAATTTCCAGGTGTGTGTGCTGATTGTCTTGGTAGCCTGGTGATGTATGGTCCATGAACACCTGGCAACTTGTGGAATTTATTGAAACATTTCAGAATTACTTGGAAGAACCAGAAATGTTTGCTGAGGAATTGAGAACAGCTATTTAATTTTATAATCCTTCTCAGGCTGACATGAGCCAACTCATGAGGGTAATAATGTCAGACAAATTATGCAAAAATATAACTCAAAGCGTTTGACCTGCTAAGGACATGGCAAATGGTGTTGAATTTGTACAATCATCAGATGCTTTAATACAGAAAATTGCAATGGTCTGCCAGAAAATTACATTCTGGCCCAAAATTAGGCAAATAAAAATAAGTTATCTGCCACTCTCCGAGCTTGTTTCCATAGCAAAGCATTGTGGTTCTTATCAGGCGCAGAAGATGGTATTGAGTGTGTCTTAGCCTATGTTATTTTGTTTACAAGCTTTGCAGCAGCAGAGAAGGACGTGACTGTTCTTGCGAATGTGATTGAGAAATGTGGAAAATGTGATTGGTGTGGAACCAGCAGGTGTCAGGTGAACTGGACGACCAACGGGAAATGGTAGAGATTGCAAAGGTGGTGCTGTGGACCCACAAAGTAATCAAAGGGGTTTTGCAACTAGCAATACAGAGTTTCACTATTGTAAATAAAAATAGAAACGGCGGAGTGCCTGAAATTGACTCTTCTCCCTTTCCAAATGAAGAATTTAGGCTATAGGCTAAACAACAAATCAATGATAAGGAATGTCAAAGAGAGAATCATGCCACTTTAAATGCATTGATTCCAGAAGACCAAGAAGGTCCCTTTGTCACATATGAAGTAAATGAAAACATATACCATTCCCAATAGACACAGGGGCGCTATATGCCAAAGTGCTGTACAAAAACAGATAAATAATCAAATTAAATGGAATCAACACGTGGAATAAAAAAAATGATCAGGTAAAATCAAGAGTTGATCAAATGGGTCTTGAGCTGGGAACAGAAAATGGGAAGAGAGAAGAGGGAGCAAAAAAGAAGAGGAAGAGTGTTCCAATGTTTAGGGGCATGGAGAGAAAAAGATTGAGAATAAGATTTGGCACAGGGGGAATGGGAACACTAAGTAAAAAGAGGGATTGAGAACTAAGGGAATGGGGAAAGACAGAAATAAATAAAGAAGGAGATATTGGGAAGGGCAAGACCATGCAAACATTTAAAAACCAGACAAAGAAAATTGGGGAGCCATTACAAAGAGACTAGAGCAGAAGAGATGGAGTCACAAGAAGATAGAGAGAAGGAGAGGTGAATTGATGAATTGTAGATAGAACGAAGAGGAGCAAGATGGGTAGTAGGAAGCCTAGGAAGGAGAGGAGAATAGTAGAACAGATGAGAGGAGATCAAAGAAGAGACAAGAATTGTTAATGCATTAAAAGAAAGAAAATCTCTAACCTTACGAATGTTCTAGAGATGAAAGCAAGAGGAAAGGGCAACAGCACAGATGTGGAAGGAGAACGATAAGCAAGAGTCAAGGATAACATCAAGATTTCTGGTGGAGGAGGAAATAAGAGTAAAAGGGGAGAAAGAAACAGAGGGGGGAGACAGAGGCAGTGGAATAGTAGAGGAAGGAAAGAAAAGAATTTCAGTCTTCGAGGAATTTAGATGAGATGGACCAAAAGAAGAAATAAGGGAGGTAAGAGTAATGGGGTATAAAGAAAAGAGGAGGGGGCTGAGGACAGAGCTCTGAGGCACACCATGGTGACGAGGGAGAACAGGAGAGGTTGAGCTGGCCCATGACACAGAATAAGTGTGGTCTGTAAGATAAGATGGAAACCAGTTTAAAACAGAACCGCGGAAATGGAGATGAGAAAGGGAGTTGGAACAAAAGTGTGGTTTTTATGATCCTGCTCGCGGCCATCCAGCACTGCTACATGCGCCTCTTCCTTTATTTCCTTTTTTTACCGCTGCAGTTAAGGACTAATCTAATTGCATGTTCCATTCCAGCTTTTGGGTTAAACCAGCAGATGCATTCTGGGACATGTATGCTGTCCAAAAGGCAGAGGACGGGAGGAGGCATACCAAATACATTTGTTTGCAGCAAGCTGCTAAGAGCTGCAGAGTGCCTGATTGCATTCACCAGTTCCAAGCTGCTGCAGAGAGCTGGAGAGCACTTGATTAGAAACCACTGCTGCTACTGCTGCAGGCTACTGAAGCCAGGGCTGGGCTTAATTGAACACAGCTGCCAGAGTCTGCAATCAGCTCCACCCTGCTGGTCTGCTGGCTGGGAGGGCCTTTATAAGCTCACTTTGAACAGAAGCAGTTGTCAGTCAACTGCTTGCACAGGGAGTTTGTGCTGGTGCTCCTGTTACCAGTTTTTGACCTTTCCTGGAATTATTTTGGCCTTTGATTCCTGTTGCAGTTGATGCTTGCAGCTCCCTCTCCAGTCTGTTGCACCCTTCTGCCCTGCTTCTCTGGGCTCCCATCTGGCGGCTCTGCCACACTCCGCTGCCTCCCACCATGCACCTCTGGGCTCCCACCTGACAGCTGTGCCACACTCCGCTGCCTTCCACCCTGCTCCTCTGGGCTCCCACCTGATGGCTCTGCCGCACTCCGCTGCCTTCCGCCCTGCTCCTCTGGGCTCCCACCTGACGGCTATGCCACACTCCACTGCCTTCCGCCCTGCTCTTCTCGGCTCCAGCCTGAAGGCTCTGCCGCACTCTGCTGTCTAACGCCCTGCTCCTCTGGGCTCCCGCCTGACGGCTTTGCCGCACTCCGCTGCCTTCTGCCCTTCTCCTCTAGGCTACCCTGCCTGGCAGCCTTGCCACACTCCTCTGCCTTCTGCCCTGTTCCTCTGGGCTCCTTGCCTTGCATCCTGCCTGTTCTAGCTTCTGTTATCCTGTCCTGTACCTGGTTATTTCTTTCAACACTGCTTTCTACTTGTATACATCTTGGTCCACTGTGGTGTCTCCACTTGAATCCGTTTTACAGTGTGACCCTGGGTTGGTCTCTGTTCAGATCAGATACGGGAAGACTTCTGTTGCCTTCACCTAGTCTGTGGAAGTCGTACCTGCCTCAGTATATGGTCTTTTAGTTTTTACCCTTGCACTGAGTACAACAGTTTCCTCAGCACGCCTAAGTCATGACATTGCTGTATGACTGTTGTTAAGAGTAATCGTCTGGTACCTATCCCAAGGGCTTTCCTTAATCCCTGGAGACCCCTCATCATATTCCAATACACCCTTATTTTTGATCAATCCAAGTTGCCCAGTGTACTTGCTTGTCTTTGCCTTTTCTCTGTCTCTTTGTTTACAGCCTGCTCCTGCAGTTCCTGTGAATACCTTTTTCAACTAACAGCTTGGTGTGTACCTTTAATCTGTTTTATTCTACCATTGTCTCCGGAATCTCCCTTAATCTACTTGCATACAGTGTGAGATAGCCTCTGCCCTGCACTCTCCGCCTAGACTTGTGACAGTGGTCGACAGTGTCAAAAGCAGCTGATAAGTTGAGAAAGACCAGGAGAAAGGCTTACCTAGCAAAGCGGTATTCAAACTGTGGGGCGCCGGGGCCTGATGTTGCACACCCTGTAGAGAAGGAGCCAAGTACCCCCACCTCAACCATGTCACCCATAGTACTTATATGTTGGGAGACGGAGTACGCGACACATGTGGTGCCACTAAGAATACCGATACCAAAGAGAATCCTGGAAGCAAGGTTCCCATTGAGAAAACCATACTTGCATACAAGAAAATATGATGGCCATTTGAATTAAATCCCGGAAGAAGCAGAGCAAGTGAATACCCAAAATGAATGGTGACATCATGCAGAGTCGAGCTAGAAGTACATAGAAGAGATGCATAGACAAGAGAATGAAGACATTCTATGAGGCATCAAGTAAGTATGAAGGATAAGTGACATCTTGGAACCAAGGTGAAGAAGCTTATGCCACAGAATTGATGAAGCTATCAAACCAGTTTACACATGGACAGATGCAAAGAAACGCAAGCAGACAAAGTATTCTTGAGGCTAGCTTTATGGTGAATAGTTTGCGGCATGCACCAACATATACATATATGCATAAGTGAGTAAAGATTGGATGCTTCCACTACAAACTATAGCAGAGCTGGGCTGAAAATGGAAGGCCTCTTTTCCAGTGTGTCGCAGTAAGAAAACAAATGAATTACAAAGTGAATCTCAGAAAGGTGAGGCTGGATGAGCCATGAAGCCACACCAAGAAGCCAAGGTCTTATCAGGCTGGAGTGAGCAGATATTGGATACAAATCATGTGAAAGAACAAAACTCCTGTTCAGAAGGCATGAACAAAACAAGGAAGACATCAGAGGTCTATTAGAAAATAGTATTTTTAATACATGAGAGGCTCGATTGAGTGGTCTTCAGTCACATGGAAGGATGAAGTTGGACGAGCCTGATGGTCACACCTCCGCATGAGGGCAGAGCGTGCCTTCACTCCCTGAATTCTCCAGAGCTACGAACACTCCCAAGGACAAGTTCAAAGTCCTAATTGGCAGCAGACCACTAAGGTGATGATGGATGCATATGTTAATTGATGGGAAGCTATAGTTGAAGACTAGCTCACCAGCACCTGGAAGCTAAGCCTGCGTGCTGCTTTTGTAGGTGGAAAAGTACTGACGAAGGTTAGAGTGCCAACCAATTCTAGGGGACCACGTAATCAAGGGTCCTATTGTTTGTGTAGCTAACAGAACGTCATGTATTTAGTGACGTTCATAGTGGCCATTTTGAAGGGAGGGCTTACCCCCCCTGATGTTAAGAAGCCTATCACTATTCTTCACTCCTGTAGACGAGTATGGATTGTATACTTAGATATCCTGTTAGACCCAATCAATTTCTTCAATAGGTTTTGTAGTTTACCACATAGGGTGACGTTAGTAAATACGTAGGTTGACGTCACCTATGATGATTTATTGCTATAAAAGAATGCTTTTTTCTAAGATGCATTGAGAGAATTTGGGCTGAGACATCCGTTGATGTCCGTTTTACTCCCTGTTTTACATAATTGATATTAAAACAGTTATCCTTTTTGCCAACTACCTCAGTTGTTTCGATTATTGATGTATGAATGAAGTCTACATCCCCATCCATCTCAAGGGTATTGCTACTCATCTTGAAGTGCTGGAGGTCACCCAGTTAAGGAGGTAGCTGAGAGGATGGTTTAAAAAAATCCATTGAGATGAGTAAGCTTTGGGGTCCCAGCAATATCACACAACCTCTGCCATTCGGCTGAAAGGACATGAAGCTTCCTGTAGATGGCGGTTTAGTTAAAAACTTTAAGTTTGCAAGGTAGGGTGTGACGGCTCCCCCTGTTCCTACAGAATCCCTTCTCAGCGTCTACAGGAAGCTGAATGAACGGAAAGTTGAAGAGGTGATAGCGAGGCAGACGATCTGAGAGTCGGAAGTCGAACATACGAATGGTGAGTAAAACTGAGTGAGGTGGCAAAATTGTGTATGGGCAGTGAGTGGAGAAAGTGATAAGGGGAAAGCGAGTAACGGAGGGAGACTGGGGTAAAGTAACTTAAGAATGATGAGTGTTAAATATTGAGTAAATTGACTTGAGGAGAGGCCAAGTAATTAAGAGGTATCGTGAGGAGAACCTACGATAAAGAGTACACCTAGTTTACCTGCGTTTTAAAGAACGTAACAGAAGGAACAGCACCTAGAGTCCCATAGCGGTTGACGTAGAAGACAAAATCAGTTAAAGACGAGTTTAAAGAGGGCGGTTCAAACTCTATAGGAGTATTTTTACATCCAGGATAAGTCTTGAGGAAAAAGGCTGAAATATATGTGTCCGGCCGAGTATGTTCATCTGTCTGTCTGTTTGTTTTATGTGATTGTGTAATGATGATGAAATAGCAGACAAAAATTGATAAACGAAAACAGGAGAAACACGAGAGTTAAAGAATTAAGTGTATTTAATGAAGTTGAATTGCTGGTATTTTTAGCAGATTAAAGTAAAAAAACGTGATATAGAGGGTTTGGAGGCTGCGGCAATTGGTGCATGCTCATATTGTTTTATTGTTCTGAAACATATTCTTTTTTACATCTGCAAAGAGTCAAGCTGAGTATTGACAGCCAAAGAGTGATGAGTCAAAATGGAGGATATTACTCCACTTATACACCTTTGTAAGCAGCTGCCAAAGCACGCTCCTAAGCTTAGACAGTACAGTGCAGAATGGGTTAAAGGAATCGCAGATAAAATGTTCATGCCTTGGCCACAAGAGGGATCACTATTGAAGGCAGTTCTGCAGCAGATGATGACATATTTGCATGCTGCATATAGGGGAAAAAAGTTAGATAAACGACTAGCGAGCTTAGAGCTTTGGAAAATGTACCAGTAGGAGAGAGATGAGCCACCTCCTGAAGACTGGATATTGAATGTATGCAAAGAGGGGGATGAGGAGCCTTCAGCTTCACCCGTCGTGCCTGAAGCAGATGGCGATAGTAAGAAAGATGATGGGCTGTACCCATTAAGGGAGCTCAAGGCTGCACCAGGGTATAGTAACCCGGCATATGAGTCGCCTGTGCAAAGCAGTGACGAGGGCCCAGAGAAAAATAATGAGAGAAATGTAATCTCTAAGGTCCCGAGGGACAAAGAGAGATGAGATAAAGAGAGAAGTGTCACGATTCGCTCACTTCACTCCTGTTCCCACCACTTGGGGGCATGTTTATTCCCTACTGGACTTTCCTTCCGAACCTTATGCTACAGTGCTGTGATGAATTGGGAGCGCTAAATCCTTATTTTCCAAGCTACTTCCCTTCCGGATCCATTCCCGGTTTTTGGAGGCCAGTATGCTGCTTTAATCAAATGACTAGGCTTTCTAGAATGCCTGGCCCACAGCTTCATCTCCACCCATGCCGGACAAGTCTGGGTGGAGGATAGGCAACACCTGTGGCTGCAGGTGAATCAAGCAGCAAACCTGCAGCATGTGCTTGTTAAGCAGGTTTAAAAGCCTCAGTTTGCTTCAGTTCAGCGCTGGTCATTGATGCATTGTTCCTGTTTGTGACTGGTTCCTTATTCCTGGTTCTTAGCATTGTGCCTAGTTCCAAGCTTCTATTCCTTGTTCCTTTTCCTTGGATTTCGAATGTATGTGCTTAATTGATTTCTGCTTCCCAGATTCCCTTTCTGTCTTCCTCTGTTTGCAGGCAGCATTTCTCAGTGCTTTCCCTTTTGGTGCAGCCCAGTTTGCAAGAGTTCTATATTTCTTTGACTTTGTCCTTTGCTGTTGTAAACCTTGATGCTTTAATCTTTCCTCTTTATATATTAGCTTCCTGCCTTTTTCCTTGGATGGGTGGGGGAAGTTTGCCCTTGTAATTTTGTTTTCCTTGCTCCTGTTACTTTACTTTCTCTTGGAATCCATTCCATGTTTTCCCTTGCACTTCTGCATATATTTCCCATTGATTATTGGGTGTGGTGTGCGGTTGTAGCTAGCTCCTGTGTGAATGCCTATGTTTTCCTCACTATTCTTTAATCACTATTCCTACTTGCCCCTTGTCTTGAGTCTTATATATTTAGTTATCCTTCCATTGCTGTTACATCCTTTCTGGTCCCTGTTTGATCAACAGGGTTCGTGGGTTTGCTGACATTCAAGTGGTATTTCTCATCCTCGTGAGTACTGTTTTTAAGTTTCCTCATTTCATACCATCAACAGTGTTAGATCACAGATCCTGTCGTTGCTTGCCCCCTGGGTGGGCTTAGCGCTGTCAGTACCTGTAATAGCAATTGTGGGTAAGGAGCTTGCCGACTTTCCTTGCAGTCATAAGGAGCATCTAAGTGCTTACCCCACATCCCTTTTCATATATTTGTATTGTTGTCACACTCTGTTTGCACTCCTGGGTTTTAGTATACCTGAGTCTTGGTTCCTGTGTGTATGTTGTTTGACTCAAAGCTATTCACTGTGTGATTTTGTGCACATTTCCCTTGCCATATTCACTGCCTTTGTCCTTACCTGACAGAATGACCAGACCACTATTCCCATTGAATATGGCAAATTTAAGAAAGAAAGTTTCCCCTACATTTACCTGTGACAATCAAATCACTAGTCCTGACATAAATGAACTCCTTGTTTCTAATGGGCATTTACGTGCAGAGTATTTTTTCCCACAGGATGGTTCATCTTACATTGCCTGATCCTAGTTCTGTCTTTTATTCTGACCCAGATTCTATGTCAGCTCAAGCCTTAGCAGCAGAAAACAACGCACTGTTAGGCTTATTACACAAGAGTACCTCTGTTGTTTAACCCCATGATTCCAGTTATGCTTCACCTCAGATTGAACAGTTCCATGATACAAACATAAAGAATGGAAGGGTTTCTTGCATAACTTCTGTTTTCTACCCTCAGTCTATAGCATACTCCTCTGCACAAGTACATAATGTAGTCCCTAATGCCAAGAGGTCTGATGTTAATAGTTTGCTTAAGGGAAACACAGACCAAGTTGGTAAGAGAAAGAATGAATCACAGAACCTGCAAGCAGTAAATGACAATGTACAATCTGTGCACCCCCAGATTGCTAGTGCAGGATCCAGCTCTGATGCCACCATGCCTCCCACTGTGCCTACTGATAGTTATGTACAGTTAATGCAGGGCATGCTAAAGGCTAAGCTTGAGGAGTTAAGACAATAATAAATTTCTTTACAAGAGGAGAATAAAACCTTACAGTCTTTACTGAATACACCTCAGACTTTATCCGTTGAGGTTGATGAAGTGAATACTGTTCAGTCCCTGGGGACAGGGACTTTATTAAACCATGATACTTGTCAATATGTAAGATATATTCGGAGTGAAAATTGTTCTTCTAGCACAGCGCCTAATCGGGGCACAGGTTCTGACAATTTTCCTGCTGTTTGTCAGGGATTGCCGTTAGCTGAAGATTTACAAGCCACTCCTTTACCCAAGATTTCCAGTGCAGCAGCCCGTCATAATCCTGAGCTTGCACACATGCAAGCTTCCGATTTCCAAACACAATCCACAATGGTGGCATACACACAATCAGTCACTACAGTAGGCTTAGGCTCTGCTCTTGATCCAGCTGCTGAGACTGAAGCAGATGTTCAAGCTGATGTGGAAAAGGATGCTACCTCTATGTTTACTCTTCCTTCTGCCAATTTTGGTCACAACGAACAGTCAGAGACAGTACAGATTTCATGTTCTGATGGACTCATTCCATAGTATACAGAACCAAAAACCCGGCAAGCAATTCCTGAACTGTTGATTGTTACTCTGGCATTTTCAGAAACCAAGACAGATGAATGGACAATTGACAAAATCCTGATTAACAGAGACTTTACTATGGTGATTCCTCTGGTTCATTTTGACTTCTACAAAGAAAGAAACTCTGTGTCATCCACTAAGGAAAGGGACTGCAAGGGTACAGCTCGGTATTTGGTTACTGGTGCCAAGAAGTCTACTGCCCTAAAGGTGCCTTCCATTCCTGAGCCACAAATGTGTCTGTCGACTTCTGAGACTTAAGTCTGTCCTCCTACAACCTTTGACTCGTCTATGATCCAGTTCACAGCTCTGCAGTCATCTTTGGCACACGTGTCTTCAATCAATGAACCACTGCCATGTCTGCCATTTACTCAAGAGCCTCCACCATGCACGTGGTCAGTCCCAAAGACCTTGACACGTTTGTCTTCAGCTACTGAGATGGTTCCAGCTTGCATGCCTTCAGCCTCAAAATTTCCTCTGGCATGCCTGGCTTCAGCTACAGCGACTCATCCAGCACATCACTCTTCAGCCATAGAGCCTTTGGCAGTCCATCATAAGTGCATGTCTTCAGTCCCAGAGCTTGCCGCTTGTCTGCCTTCAGTTCATGAGACACCTGTATCCTGCTTAGCCTCGCTGCCAATATCAGCAGTATACCTGTCTACACCGTCAGATTCTTCTGCATTTTCTTCAGCTCCAGAGATTCCTCCTGAATCCCAACCATTTACTGCTGAATGACGTCCAACCTGCCCTTCTTATGCTTCAGGGGGATCACCAGAGTGCCTGCCTTTTACACCAGATGATTCTCCCAACTGCTTGACTTTAACATCAGAGCCTCCCGAATATGCAGCATCAGAGTTTGAGACTTTTGCCAGCATGCCTGCAATTTCCTCACCTCCTGCATGTCCGCTCTCAGAAGAAAGGCTAACAGAGCATATACCATTGTCTAATGCATGTTGCACTAGCCTGCCTTCCTCCTCAAGGACTTCGAAGTGTCCGCTCCCAGTGACTGAGTTTTCTGGTCCTTCCAACTCTGCTTCAGATCCTGCAAGTCCTTCATGCCTTTCTTCGACCCATGAGCATCTTCCTCTCCAGAAGCCAACCAATGGCTCTTCTAGACTGCAACCTGATTCTATGCATTCCAGTGCATCTGCCTTTGCCCACAGGTCACCATTACCATCAGTGCCGCCTCCAAAGAAAAAGCACTCCTATCATGGAAAAAAGATTATACTGTCACGATTCGCTCCCTTCGCTCCCATTCCCACCACTTGGGAACATGATTTGGGGTTTATTCCCTACTGGACTTTCCTTCTGAACCTTATGCTACAGTGCTGTGATGAATTGGGAGCGCTAAATCCTTATTTTCCAAGCTACTTCCCTTCCGGATCCATTCCAGGTTTTTGGCAGCCAGTTTACTGCTTTAATCAAATGACTATGCTTGCCAGAATGCCTTGCCCACAGCTTCATCTCCACGCTTGCAGGACAAGGCTGGGTGGAGGATAGGCAACACCTGTAAACAGCCTTTCTTTACACTAGGAAGGCTATGAAGATACAAGATACCCAACGGAACATCCACCAGATCAGCGGCGCCTCTGTTCTGACTTTTGCCCGCCGAGACACTTGTCTTTCTTCAGCAAATATACTAGCGCAAAGATGATATTATCACTACTATTATCAAAGGACTATATGGATGAGGGAAAGATTCAGGAAAAAACAAAAGAGATTCTACAATGCAGTTCTGGATATGATAGAATGGTTTTGGGTTGGATTACTTAAGGATAAGAACCTGGCTATGGACAATTCTATGCTATGGATACTCACAACTATGGTTTGGAATGGGCCCGTCAAAGATCTGGTCAAAGGTTTTGGACTGGAATTCTGCTAGCCACCGGACAGGATTCAGGCACTCGGTTCTGCACTCAGCACGGCACTCTGGACACTGCACGGCCTCTGGACTGGATCGGACGGGTTGGTTCTGGGTTGCAGCTATCTGGTCACAGCTCTGCTCTACTGGCTTGGATCTCTGGGTTCTAGCAAGAGTTCTTGGCAAGAAAGCAGAAACAGCACAGCCCGGCTGTTCTATTTGGTGTTGTTCCCCTTGGAAGTCTGGGGTAAATCAGGTTTCAAGATTTTAAAGGCCAAACCGAGAAGGGTTCAGCTTTGGAATTGGCCCTTCTCTGCTTTCAAAGTTCTGGAGTCTTGGATCTGGGTTTCTCCTGCAGAGCGCTTCGCCAGTAAATCAGTTGATGGGTGAATCTGTGTGTGTTCAATTGGTCCTACACTGTCCCTATTTATGTATTTCTCAAAAGGGTGGGTAGGCTAAATTATACTAAGCACACCCTCTAGGAATCCTATTGGTTAGGGTCTGTCCTCTCTTCTGATTTGAGAAGGAACACATGGTTTCATGATGATGCAGTATTTTACAATCCAGGGAGTACATCCCCTTTGTTTCTGTACAGTATATCTATTTTTCACATAAATCATATTTACAATGCAACCAAATTGCTAACAATACATATTTAGATCACAGATTTAGCAGAGCAAGTATCCGTCTGAGTCCCAGCTCAGTGAGAGCTTCGGTTCAAATTGGACAGTTTTTTGCGCTTTTGGTTGGGTACCCAGTGCCAGATCTGTTCACATTTTTCTACATATATGTGCATGACATCTGGGCATAATCCTGTGACGTTTCATATTTCTAGCATTATCACAATTGCTATAAAATTACAATTTTGGTAGTCTTGTCTCTGAACATCGCATAGAGTTCAGAGTAGTTTCAAACTGTGAGCAGAATGTTCACGTTAACAACCCATAATTTACAGATTTTTACACATTTTGTACATTTCTCTTTTTCAAAAAGATATTTCTTGGGTTTAAGATACACACATTTGTCTGGTCCCGCCTCCATGATTTGCTGTGCCGAGAGCAGTCCAGAGCGCTCTTCCTGCTGGCAGTTGTTTCTGTTGACACCTGAATTTGCATTCCCTTTCAGTCCAGGAAGCCTATTGTCTCTCCTCAGAGAAGCACAGCAAAATCCCCTCCTCCTTTCATTAGCATCTAACTGAGGGTTCCTGGGCATAGAGCAAAAGGGAAGGCACCTTTGTTTGGGGCAAACTGTGGAATGTGCCCTTGAAGTACTGTGGCTGACATCAGTGTTAGGCATGATCCGGTGCAGATCCGGTGCAGTTCCCTTGGGGAACACTGCAAAAAGATTAAGACTACAGGAGTAAGCAATAAACCCAATTGGTAGCAGTCTGTACCACCCAGATTTACCTGGTAGCTGTGGCTGAGCAGTCAGAATTCTCTCAAGATGAGTAGGGCAGTATACAGAGGATACACAATAGGGCCAAGAACAGAGTGGAGCAAGCAAACACTGACCAGAGCTTGGTATCAAAAGTATATAATTATTTATTTAAACACACTTTAGGAAATACACTAAGCACTATAGATCAAAGCAAGTTCAAACACAATCAGAAAAAGTATACACACCTCCCTTAACAATTATTTAGACAAGTCTAGGTCAAAACACTACTATTTGTAAAAACAGATGCGAGCGCTTAACTTAGATGGCACTCCAATAATTAAGTTAGAGGGAGAGAAAAAGACAGGTCATGGAAATAAAACAGTTCCCAACACTTTTCTAAGACCACAGCAAGCAAGTGAAGGCAGAGTCTACTGTAGAGTCAAAGTTCATAAGCCAGGGCCACTTTAAATGGAGTAAGGCGAAATGTGCCCAAGATCACAGAGTTTAAAAATGCACTCAAGTCTTTGCAAAAATGTTCAAAAGAGGTTGGTTTGATACAAAAGATAAAGTTAGACGGTCTGGGGTCCAACCAAGTTTGAAAACAAGGATTTAAGGGTCACCTTTAGCAATTCGTAGAAAGGAAGGCCAGGTGGAACACAGTACCTTTAAAAGTAAGGAAGCTCCAGCGGTGGCAGTTGTTCCTGGCAGCGGGTGCAGTTCATCATAGTTTCGACCAGGGAATGAGAAGATCTCATTGAGGAGGAAATGTGGGGTCATTGCACTGCCCAGGGATGAAACCAGCCGCAGAGTTTGTTCAGTTAAAAGGTGCGTTCCTTTTATTCGCGGTCCTGCTGGACTAAAGCTTGGCTATCCGGCCGACGGGTGCTTGGCACTGGCGATTTGACCAAGGGGCTTCCTGGAAGGTGAATGTCAAACTGGTTGATCCCACCAGCTCAGGGGGAGAAGACTCTTGCAGCAGAAGATCTTCTCTTGTCATCGGGGAAGTGTTGAGGTTGTTGCAGCAGGGCTCCACCGGTGGTGTCGTCGTTGTAGATGGCTCAGCATGGCTCAGCTTCTCCCCTCTTCGGATTTCTCAGGTCCAGTGGTGACTTCTGAAGTTCCAGTCCCAAAAGCCCTGCTTTTATGCAGAAAACCCCCCATTCAACAGCCTAGCTGTCACTCATACATGCTCACCACTGGGTCAATCAGAACAGAGTGCGACTTGGGTTGTTAAGGCAACGCAGTCCAGGGTGCCAATTCCCCCAACCACACATCCTGTGAATCCCCCACAGAGTGGCACCAGTTGGAGGGCTTCTGTGGAGAAGCCCGCCAAAAAGTGGAACAAAGGGCCCGACCTTGGTTGGAGTTACAGAGACGGACACATACGCTATTTAGTAAAAGCGTTCTGGTGAAAAGACCCAACCAGTGATTTTATATTCATTAAATAAATCAACAGTATCTTTACAATGCACCAAAAAAGCGGTGCGTTTAAAATGAATGGGAAAATCCCATAGGAAATATTCTGGTGGAATATTTCATGTGGTAACCACTGCCACCAGCCAGAAACTCGACAAGGGGGGACTGGACAGTGCCCCCTTGGAAACAGATCCAGGGGCAATCTAATTAACCCCTTCCAGTACTTCCACAATATGATGGTTTGTACTGGTTCTGTTCACAATTTTGGACTAATAAAGCCAATGGTGACTTTACATGCCCTGGGAGACAGTAGTCAGTCCCAGGGTATGGAGTCTATGTTTGGGGGTCACTATGACACCCCTGAGTTACTGCACTGAGGGTGCTGTGTAACACATATACCAAAACAGATGATACCCTATGGAGTTAAAAGACCCCATAGCCCTTTAAGCACATACCAAATCAAAGACATACCTCAAATCATGCCTAAGAGTGGGAAGGAAAGAGTCTCACTCTTAGCAGGAGAAAAAAACAAACCCCAAAAATCCAGCAAAGCTGCTGGGGGACTCACTAGGTTTGGGAAATTAGCCTTATAAGAGAATTCTCCCTAACAATCAGTTCACTTTAAAACACTTTGTTTAAAATTGTCTTTTCTAAAAAAACTTTACATTTTCAACAAATATGTGCTTATGGGGATTCTTTAAATAAGGTGATGGTTAACACCCAACAAGGATGTTGGATCTTTTCTGATGTTTGGGGAACCATTATTTTGCAATTTCAACAGCCAAGAAAAAACAGATTTTAAAGCACTTCTGGGTTTTCCTGGCAATGCAGCACTGCCATTTCAGGCAGTTCCATTTCACTCTGTGGGCAGCCCATGACAGGTTTTGGCAGTGTGGTCTCCTGTTCTACCACTGACACAGGCAAAATAGATTTGTGGCCTATTTTTCCAGTTTCCCTGCACACTTCTCAAAGATTATTAGCGCACATCGGGCTTTTTGGCGGCCATTCTGTTGTTTCTGATGAAAGCAGCACACAGTGATGTTGCCGGGCAGAGCCTAGTGGGTCAGAATATCCCACAAGCACCCCCAAATGGCAACATTCATCAGCTTCTCCCATCAGGGGTTGATCGACCAGTTCTCCTCGCCCAGTCCTGATGTGAGTATGGAGCGATACCCCAGGCCCCTTGGATCTTTGCGTCCGGTCCCTGGGTGGTCCTCCTTGGTTTTAGTCTCCATTGTTTCCAATTAAAACTAGGATGACAAAACAAAAACATATTTGTAGACATTTCCCCACCACTATTGATGTAGTGGGGCAGACACATACATTTTGACATATCAGGACAGATTTTTCTATTGGCAATTTATTGACTATATAGATGGAATATTTTATGGTGGGAATTCTAGGGAGCTGGAGTGATCCCCTCTGGGGTTCCAGAAGACTCCTCCAGTTGCTGCAGAGTGTGCCTAGGATGGCAACACTTTAGTTGGTTAATATGGACCCACTTATCTTCCCCCTCTGCCAAACTGCCTTTGGGGATGCAGATTTTGTAGGCGACTGGTGAGATTTTGTCTACTATTTCAAAACGGACCCCTCCAGCTAGACAACAATCTGTGCTGTCTGGCCTGGTTCCTTTGGAAATTGTATAAGTAGACCCGGTCTCCTACATGGTATTGTTTTCTAGTAGTCTTTAAGTCAAAGTGGGTCTTCATGCTGTCGGCAGATCTTTCTAGATTTCGCTGAGCGTAGGAGAAAAGAATGTTGAAGGTGTTTTCTTAGATTTTCAACATACTCATGAGTTGTGGAGGCATTGATCAATGTCTGCTCTTGGGTTCTGTAGAGCAGATGCTGTGGAAGCACCATTCTGCATCTAGTCATCAGCTCAAACGGTGACATTTTAGTTGCAGATGAAGGGGTAGATCTGATGGCCATTAGGACAAGAGGTAATCGAATATCCCAACTTGGCCCAGAATCTGCCACACATTTTTTAAATATGCTCACGATTGTTTTGTTGTATCTCTCTACTACACCACAAGAGGTTGGTCAGTAGGCAATGTGTAATTTCCTTTTGACCCCAAGTATCTCCCACATCTTTGTCATTACTTCGCTAGTGAAGTGGCTACCTTGGTCTGACTCGATCCTTTGGGGTAGTCCAAAACTCAAGACGATGTGGTTGATCATCAGGGCAGCTGCTGTTTCTGCTTTGCAGTTTGGGGCCGGGAGACATTCCACCCACTTAGTAAACAAGCATGTCACGGTCAACATGTACTTATTTCCCCTAGAGGAGAGAATCACAGGCCTGAAATAATCGACTTGTAAATCTGAGCAAGGCAGTGTCATCCCCCTCTTTTGGAGAGGCGCACGGTGTGTGAGGGATGTTGGCTGAAATTGTGCACACAGAAGACACCCCTTTAAGTATTAGCCGAGGTCCTGCCCCATGTGTGGCCATTATGCAACCTCTCATAAGATTTCAAGTGTGGTATGAAACCCCCTATGACCGATGTGGCCGCGATATGGGCGTGACTTAACATCAGGCTTCGGAATGAGGTAGGGACCACCCACTGATCATGGCCAGCTAGGGATCTCCTTACCAACAAACCGTCTTGGATTCGGAACATTTTTGGACATTTCATCAACACTCCGAGGTCCTCTTTCCCTATGTAATCGGTATCCGTCAGGGGAAAGTTCTCAGGGTCCTCAATGTGTTGATAAAACTTACCAATTATTGGATCCCCTTTTTGAGCCATAATCAAATCAGCATCTGGGGTCTCCTTACTCCATTGTGCAGTTGAGAGTTCATTGTGAGCATTTGTCTGGGACCTAGTGATAGCAGTGACCTGGATTTCCCACAACAGGGACTCGGTCTCAAGTAGATCCCCTTGGATGGCTCTGGACTTGGCCAGCTTATCAGCTAGGTCATTTCCAGTTTTGACTGGTACCTCTACTTTAGAATGAACCTTGATCTTTTCCAGTAGATGGTCATCCCATTCGAGGTGACCAGATCATTGATATTTTGAATTAATTTCCCATGTTTCAAGGGTTTAGTATTAGCACATAGCATGCCTCTGGTTTTCCAATTAACCAGGTGCTCCACGAACCCGTTCCGTACATAATCCGAATCAGTGATCATGACCGGTTCGTGGAGTTGATGTTGGACAGCAGTGAGGATGGCTTGATACACAGCCATCAACTCTGCCACTTGACTACTTCGGGGACCAATCTTGTACCCAGCGGAGGGTTCTGGGGCCTCATTCACCCATGCATTCCCTACGCCGGCCACAAGTTCTTTTTTCCCGTTGTTGTCAACATGATAGGAGCATCCATCCACATAGACAGTGGGCATTTCCTCACACTTGTCTTCTTCAAAGACTTTGTATGGGGAATTAAGGTATGCTTCCATGTTGTCCTTGATTTCTAGACTCTCGTCCTCGAGACAGTTTTCTCTGGCACAATCATGCAAGTCAGCCAGACCTTGCGCGAGGGGACTCTTCTTGTTTTGGCCATATCTGACCTCCACAGGAAAGCCTTGCATTGACAGAATCCAGGAAGTAATTCAGGAATTACTCACATCTCTGGGCCGGATTCTGTCACTTTGGAGATATTGCAGAGGCTGGTGTGGAGTCTCTACTATGATGTGTTTCCCCTGGATAAACGGGCAGTAATTCTTCAATGCCCACACCGTTGCCAGGAATGCCTTCTCACAGTCGTTGAATTTTTCCTCCACAGAGGATAAGTTTTACTTCATTGACCTTGTCATGCTTTTGGAATAATACTGCAGCCAAGCATGTATTAGAGAACCCTGTCTCCCAGAAGAACTCCTTGTTTTTGACAGGGTAAGCTAGGCAAGGCGATTGGTATGCTTCCATGTTGTCCTTGATTTCTAGACTCTCGTCCTCGAGACAGTTTTCTCTGGCACAATCATGCAAGTCAGCCAGACCTTGCGCGAGGGGACTCTTCTTGTTTTGGCCATATCTGACCTCCACAGGAAAGCCTTGCATTGACAGAATCCAGGAAGTAATTCAGGAATTACTCACATCTCTGGGCCGGATTCTGTCACTTTGGAGATATTGCAGAGGCTGGTGTGGAGTCTCCACTATGATGTGTTTCCCCTGGATAAACGGGCGGTAATTCTTCAATGCCCACACCGTTGCCAGGAATGCCTTCTCACAGTCGTTGAATTTTTCCTCCACAGAGGATAAGTTTTACTTCATTGACCTTGTCATGCTTTTGGAATAATACTGCAGCCAAGCATGTATTAGAGAACCCTGTCTCCCAGAAGAACTCCTTGTTTTTGACAGGGTAAGCTAGGCAAGGCGATTGTGAGAGGCTTCTTTTAAGTTTCTTACTGCCTCAGCCTGTTCTGGACCCCACTCCCATTTGATCCCCCCTTCAAGAGATGAATCATGGGTTTTGTGATCTCTGCGTAGTCCTCAATGAATGTTCTACTGTAATTAGTAAGTGCAAGGAGGCTCCTTATTTACCGCAGAGTTGTGGGGTCTTTCAATTTCTGAAGTGTTTCCACTTTCCTTTCCTGGGGACAGAGACCCTGAGGAGTAATCTCATGCCCCAAGAATTTTACACGGGTTCTACACCACTGTTACTTTTGAAAGGAAAGTTTTGCTCCGGCAGCCCTCAACTGTGTCAGAACATAATGGATCTCCACTATGTGTTCCTCCACAGTCGAGCTTTTGATGAGAACATCATCTACATAGGCCAGGTTACCCCTTTCACCAGGTCGGGCATGGCCTTATGTAGAAAAATGTTGAATTCATTACCAGAGTTTATGTATCCGAAGGGCGTCCGGGTCCATGTGTAATGCTTCGCCCGAAGGAAAAGGCCAGCTTGTAATAGGTCTTCCCTACTAACAGGTACAGTCCAGTATCCATTGGTCAGGTCTATTGCAGTGAATAGCTGTGACCTCTGGATCTGGGCCAGCCTTTGGTCAATGTAGAGAAGAGGCCATCGGGAAGTATGGACCCGTTTATTGAGGTCGGCGCAGAGTCTCCACTGGCCGTTTGGCTTCAAAATCCCTAGCACCGGATTATTGAAGGTGCTGTGGACTGGACGGATTATCCCACGGGACTCAAGGTTCTTAATTATTTCAGTAAGGGACTCCATTGATTTGCGAGGCAAGTGATATTGCTTCACAAACACTGGGGTCATGCCAGGGTCCGTGGGAATTGTTGTTGTGTGGAGGTCGGTGCGACCACAGTCATATGAGTCCACCGCAAAGAGATCTTGAAAATCCAAGAAAACTTGTTTCAATTTTTGCTTCTCCTCCAGAGCCTCACAGGCATCAGCTAGGTTGAATCTCTCTTCAACCATCTGCATGAAGCCTGGAAAGACTTCTGGTTTTGCTATCTCAGCGGCCTCCTCCAGATGGGTGGAGAACTCCCTGGTTAGAGTGCTGATTTGGACTGGTGGCTTCAGGTGGGGAAGGCAGTCCTCGCGTACTTGGAAAATCACCTCATCCCTCCCTAAGTTACAGGTCACAACTTCCTTACCATAAGGGCAGGAAGTGTACACCAGGAAGTTCCCCCCATGCTGGGTAAAGATCCTGTCTGGTGTTGTGTTGTCATCACTATCACTGTCAAAACAGTCCTTGGGGATTGGTCCTAACAGTTAATTACCTAAATCTATGGAAAAATGTTGGTCATCAACCGCCATTCCAATAATGGTGCCTGCGGCTAGAGTGATACTCTTTAAGTCGCCGTTATCCACCTCTATTGGAATGGTGTCATGCTCTATATTGACTAGTGGTGTTGGGTTTACCCCCAACCCTTGATGTTGGAAGTAAGCATTTAGATGAATATAGGCATCAGGGTTTTTCAATTTCTGTCCCCTTTTAACTTTCACTTCCAGGGCGAATTGTCGGGTCTTTTCTGGGATGGTGACTTCCTCTCCAATCTGAATTTCAACTGCATAAGGCAGCAGTTGAGCTGGCCTAAATGTTTTCTCTGGGTCATCAAAGCCCATGGGATTATCCGCTAATCAGGACCAAGCTTTGAAGTTTATTAGGTCCAAACTAATGGCAAAGCAATTGAGAATGTCACTGCCTAAGTAAAAGGCGGCACTGATGTCTCGCACGACCCAATAATTATGGACTATGCTCTTGTTGCATATGGAGATTTTGAGCATACACCTGCTTGGCAGGAGATGTTTGGAATTGGGTGTTTCCAGATCCATTTCCCATTTGTCTATCAGTTTAAATGTGGGAATGGCTGGATCTTTTGGGAGTTTGCGGAACATGGCTTCGCTGATTAAGCTCTTACCATTGTTCAGACACACTCGGGTGAGAACAGAGTCCTTCCCTTCATTTAACTGAAAAGGGATGAACAAGTGCTCTCCAATTTGCTGAATATCAGCCAGGCTCTGAGCTGATTTCTCATCTTTCTGGACTATAGGAGTGGGAATGTCTGATTGTGAATTGGTTAAAAAATTCAGGAAGGTTGATTTTCAGAAATAGAGAGGACCCCCCCATCACCAGTTTGTTGTCCAACTGCTATTACTGTCACGTCTGGGATTTGGTTGTTCTGGAAGTGAAATTCTACTTGGTCAGATTTTTTTCAACCATGTGGTAGGTGCCGTTTAAACTAACATGGTTGATGCTCTGTTTTAGTTTGATTGGTCTGCTAGTCTGAGTTCAGAGGACCTTGTTTACACAATCAATTAGGGGTGACAACCTTCCCAGGAGGTCATTCCCTAGTAAACAAGGGGTGCCCTCTGGAGTTACAACTATGACCGGGTGCTTCACCTTGTGTCACCCAATTTTAATGTCCAAATCCGCAGTCCCCTCAATGGGAATTTCCTTACCGTCGAAGTTCTGAAGTTGTCCAGGAAGTGGGGTGAGAGGAATTTGGTAATTCTCCCCCCTTCCTGAATTCAAAGGCCCTTTTTGACAGAAGGGTAGCTTGGGAATCAGTGTCCACCAGTGCCAAAATTGTACACTGCCCCTGTATTTGAACTGGGGCATAGAATCTTCGCTCCTTCTCCTCAAGGGGGCACAGATAATGTACAATTTTGGACAACTGGTGGGTCAGTTTTCTAGTTTTAGACACTGATAGAGAAGAGGTTTGGGCAGAATTATGTTGAGAGTCTAGGGAATCTGAAAAGAAAAGGTGACAGCTAGATATGGGAGAAGTTTTGAGTTCCCCTGGTTCTGATTCTGGGCTGCTCCTCCTCCCCCCCGTTTTTAGAGGCAGTCACCGGAATGGGTTTGAACGAGGGAATGTTCATGCTGTTGGTTCTGGGGTTGGATGATAGGCATTGCTAGCTCAGTCCCCACACCTACCCAGTCTGGATTTGAATCTTTTGGGACCCATTTTTCTTTGGGAGGAGTTCCCCCATCTCTGAAGGAGAAGATCCTTTTCCCAGAATTCTCTGAGGATCCCTCTCCTTCAAATTGGAAGATTTGTACCTCCTCCTCAAAATGGGTCTGTTTGGGTTCTTTGTTTCTCCTACCCACCTCTGCTCCTTGGGTGGCAGACTTTCAGGGGCAGGAGATTTTTGTTCCGGTTCCTGGGTTTCCAGGGGCTTTTTATAAGTGGGGAAGGAAGCGTCCTCCAAGGCTTTACACCCCCCTTCCCCTTGTGCCTCCTCTCTAGGAACCAGCTGTTTGTTGGGTTCTTTTCCCGGCATTGCTCTGGAGTTCCAGGTCCGGAGTTTGAGGCATTTTTGCACCAGCATGCTCATCTGAGGGTTCTGTTGAGCCCTCAGCATGCGACCCAGATCCTGTGCCATGTTTTGGACCTGGCGCTCTAGCTATGACTCCCGCTCAGGCTGATACAGGGTTCTGTTGTCTACCCTAGGCTGATCCCGGGAAGGCTAGCTATCCCTTCGCTGAAAATACCCTGAGTTTGGAAAATGTGGGTACCCCTCCACCCTTGGCCTCCCCTCTCCCGGATTAGGTTGTCTGGGCTCAGGAAAGTGGGAAAAGAAGGATGGATGGTTTTGGGGTTGAAAGTTTTGCGGGTAGCTGGGGAAGAAGTTCTGTCCAGGATTTGGGAAATTTCTGCCCTCCTGGGGGAAGTGAGGAGGGAAGTTCCCTGGGTTAGCTGCTGTTTGGTTGGATCCCCCCCTTGGCTGGAGGAGTCCACACATAACCCAGAATGGGTCGGTTCCCCTTATAGCGGGGACTTATGTAGTTAGGGGAGTGAGTGATCCCAATTGTGGGACTACCTCCTTGGCTTCTTGTCTGTGACTGGCCCGAGGGCCTTCTGGGATTGGGATTATTCTGATTTGGTGCAGCAGGTTTTTACGCCCCGCCATCTCCAAATCTAAAATGGGGGCAACTTTCACCTCTGCCACCTTAGACGCAGCAGGGGTGTTGGTTGGTTTGGGGCTTTTAGCATTATTTTTGTTTTCTATGGGCTTTTGCACCTCATAAATTTATGGGCCTGTTCAATGACCCAGGCTAGTGATCTTTTCTCATGAAAATGTCTAACTAGCTGGGTCATGATGTACTTGGGGAGAGCGTGGAAAAAAGTATTCACAAATTCTTTGTTGTCCGTGCGCACCTTTTTGGTGGTCTGCGCAAAAGCACGCTTTAATTCCTGCACAAATTCTTGTGGGGCCTGATCCTCCCCACATTGCAAGTTGTAGGCTGCCTTATGAGCCTCCTCAGGATTTCTGTGCACAGAAAAATGCTTCAAGATGGCCGCCCTATAGGTGGACCATCTAGAATGATTTTGGTCCTCCAGCCCTGCAAAGAATCTGGAGCATTCTGGTGAGAAGGTCCATTTCACATATTGAATACAGCTTTGGCTGTCCTTCAAATGGAAAGTTGCCATCATCTGCTCAAAGGGCTCTAAGCGCTCCCAAACAGAATATTTAGCGTTCTTATGATAGGGCGTGATGACGCTCCTTATCGCTTTGATTTGCTTTATTGGCCTTCTGGGTTTGAGTGACCCTGGTCCACTCCTCCTCTGACTCAGAGGCACTGCTCCCAGAGGTGCCCATCTGGTCTTCTAGGCTCTCCCGGATTCTGCGAGCCTGGGAATGGCTGGCAGAATGTGGTGACCTAGTCTTCTGTGTCCTGGGGTGCTCAGAGGAGTCTTCTGATTCCTCTTTGCACCCAGGAATTGATGAGTACCCCACCACTGTCCTAGCTGGGCAGAGGTTTTCAGGATGCCCTTAGTGGGCCTAGTTTCATGGCGTTCCCCACTAAATTTCGCAGTACTTGGGAACCCATACCCAGATGCCCGCCCATCCATTCCTGGGAGGGGCTGGTCTATGAGCCCCATATTTCTGATTGGATTGAAATCTGCCATCCCTGTGGCCCTTGGCTCATGTGCGCCAGTGGATGTGGGGGTGGCAGAGTCCAGGGATTGGAAGAGATGAAGGTCTCTGGTACTAGGGTTCCTGAGGTTATGCACAGGTGTTTCCCTTTCCCAGCGAACCTCATCTCTTTCAGCCCCTGCTCCCTGTTGCCATGCAAGAATCTGAGCTTTCTGTTCCTCTATCAAGGCCTTGCTCGTTTCTATCAATCTCTCTTGCATGGCTACGTGTCTGTGGAGCCTGTCAGTGTTCTCACAGAGAGCCTAATTTTCTCTGTGTGCTTCCTGTGTTGTTTTAGAGTACTGGGCCAGTCTTTGCTGCAGGCGGGTTACCTCCTGAGTCCTGTCCATACTGGCCTGGTCCTTCCTTGCTAGAGCCTCCTCCACCCTCCTGGTGTGCTCTAACAATCTTTCATGCTCTTTTTGGAGGTCTCCCAGTCCCTGAAGGGCCAGGTGATTTTCATGTATTTTCTCTTTTAATTGACAGACTTCTTAGCCTAAGGTGACCCTTTCCTGAGCAAGAGCCTGCCTCTGTGCAGCCAGATCGTACCTCTGTCTTTGGAGCACGCCAGCTTTCTGGCGCTCTTCATCAAACTCTGCCTGGGTATCCAGGTCTTTCTGGATTAATGTATTACTCTCTTCCTTCTCTCTGTCTAGGTGGCTTTGCAGGATGACTACCTGCTCTGCACATGCCCTGTTGAAATGTATTTGTTGCTCCAGCTTTTTCTGGCTCTGTAGTAGAGAGTCCAAACTTTCTTGGTACTCCTTCTGTAGGGTCAGCATTCTGGTATCCTGTTCTGCCTTTTCCTGCTGCAGGATACCCATGTCCTCTTTTATTTTGATTAGGAACTGCCTACTTTCATTTTCTGACTTCTGGCTCTCTGTAGCCTCTGAGTCCAGACCAGTTTGGGCCTTTCCTAATGCCTGCAGTTGCCTGTTTGACAGATCTTGGCCTTCGGCATATTTGTCCTGTATTGCTCCAATGTATAGGTATAGCTATGCCGCTATTTTTGCAATCTTGTTTTGCTCTTCCTTTGCCTTAAGGGCCATATATAGTTCACTCAGAGCCATATGTAATGGACGCTGGTCTTGCCATGTGTCTAACCCTGTTGCAGTGATCTGTTCTGTCATTGCCTGCAAGCACACATTCTGGTCCATTCACCCCTTACAAATAATTTATGCAATAGGTGTTCTTTAGCCATATTAATCTCTACCACAGTCGCCATTCTGGAAATATTAATTTCCTTCCTGATTTACAGAAGTTTATTTTATTTTTGCAAAACAGTCCAATTCCTTAGAGCGTTCCTTTTCACAGTTTAACACAGCGTTGTAGCCCAGCAGAGATTATGTACCCCACTAGTTGGCACACTGTATTAGACTGTCACAAGTGGTATATCTAATTCAAAACTCCCGGACGAGCCCCCAATCCTGTAAGTGATTTCAACCCAGCACTCCACCTAAGTCAATGCCTAGCGTGTGATGCACAGTTGGAACCCTTAATTATATATTTTTGCCTATAAATTCTTTTATTTCTGAATGATGTACCCTCATATCATGCCCCTCTCTTTGAATCCCCCCGGTCTCACCGAACCAGGAAGCAGGCTGTTTTGCAAAGTTAAAATATTTATGTTATAAATTTGAACAATATATATATATATATATCACACTATGAATATTTATACAATGATCACCATTGGGGTGATGTCACAACAATCAACAATCTCTTTAAGCAGAAGGAGTATGGACAAGAAAAATAATCCAGCATAGAATAATATTTGATATGGGTTCAATCAAATGCAATGTCACTTTTTCCCCCTGCACACTACTCAATCCCCCCCAATATGCAGGATAAAGAGATGGAAGGAGAGAACACAGGTTTCGGGAATAAACACTCAACAAATACTGTTTCAATCCCAATTCCCCCCAGCATGCAGAGCGAAACATGAATGATATCAAAACAGGTCAAATGCTTTTGAATGTGGCTTGAAAGTAATAGCAGATTGAAAACTGAATTCTGAGGTCGGATGCAAAGAATAGGTGTTTTACATGTGATGAAATTGAGCCAAACAAAAGATTTGTGGCAAACTTTTCCACACGCGAGAAATATGATTGCGGGAAAACTATAAGTAGTTAGAATATGGTTGGGGTTCTGTTGGAAAGCTGGGGATATTAGCTTCAATTTGACACTTACATTCCGTTTCTAGCATGTACGGTACGGAAGTTATGAAGGTTCTAGTAGAAGCCAATTTTTCTCAGAAAGAGTCAAGATTTTCAAATGAAAGATGCGCTTTTGAGTTTCAAACAGGAATTTCTTTAAACTAGGGAGGCTATGAAGATACAAGATACCCAACGGAACATCCACCAGATCAGCGGCGCCTCTGTTCTGACTTTTGCCCACCGAGACACTTGTCTTTCTTCAGCAACTATATTAGTGCAAAGATGATATTATCACTACTATTATCAAAGGACTATATGGATAAGGGAAAGATTCAGGAAAAACAAAAGAGATTCTACAATGCAGTTTTGGATATGATAGAATGGGTTGGATAGGATTTCTTAAGGATAACATACTGACTATGGACAATTCTATGCTATGGATACTCACAACTATGGTTTGGAATGGGCCCGTCAAAGATCTGGTCAAGGTTTTGGACTGGAATTCTGCTTGCCCACCGGACAGGATTCAGGCGCTCGGTTCTGCACTCAGCACAGCACTCTAGAAACTGCACGGCCTCTGGACTGGATCTGATGGGTTGGTTCTGGGTTACAGCTATCTGGTTACATCTCTGCTCTACTGGTTTGGATCTCTGGGTTCTAGCAAGAGTTATTGGCAAGAAAGCAGAAACAGCACAGCCCGGCTGTTCTGTTTGGTGTTGTTCCCCTTGGAAGTCTGGGGTAAATCAGGTTTCAAGATTTTAAAGGCCAAGCTGAGAAGGGCTCAGCTTTGGAATTGGGCCTTCTCTGCTTTCAAAGTTCTGGAGTCTTGGATCTGGGTTTCTCCTGCAGAGCGCTTCGCCAGTAAATCAGTTGATGGGTAAATCTGTGTGTGGTCACTACGTCCTAAACTGTCCCTATGTATGTATTTGCCAAAGGGGTGGGTAGGCTAAATTATACTAAGCACACCCTCTAGGAATCCTATTGGTTAGGGTCTGTCCTCTCTCCTAATTTGAGAAGGAACACATGGTTTCATGATGATGCAGTATTTTACATTCCAGGGAGTACCCCCCTTTGTTTCTGTACAGCATATCTATTTTTCACATAAATCATATTAACAGTACAACCAAATTGCTATCAATACATATTTACATCACAGATTTAGTAGAGCAAGTATCCTTCTGAGTCCCAGCTCAGTGAGAGCTTTGGTTCAAATTTGACAGTTTTTCACACTTTTGTTTGCATACCGAGTGTCAGATCTGTCCACATTTTTCTACCTATATGTGCATGACATCTGGGCATAATCCTGTGAAGTTTCATATTTCTAGCATTATCACAATTACTATAAAATTGCAATTTCGGTAGTCCCGTCTCTGAACATCGCATAGAGTTCAGAGTAGTTTTAAACTGTGAGCAGAATTTTTATGTTAACAACCCAAATTTACAGATTTACACATTTTGCACAGTTCTCTGAGTCTTTTTCAAAAAGATATTTTCTTGGGTGTAAGATACACAAATCTGTCTGGTCTCGCCTCCATGGTTTGCTGGGACCAGAGCAGACCAGAGCTCTCTGCTTGCTGGCAGTTGTTTCTGTTGACATCTGAATTTGCATTCCCTTTCTGTCCAGGAAGCCTATTGTCTCTCCTCAGAGAAGCAGAGCAAAATCCCCTCCTCCTTTCATTAACATCTAACAGAGTTCCTGGGCAGAGAGCAAAAGGGAAGGCACCTTTGTTTGGGGCAAACTGTGGAATGTTCCCTTGAAGTACTGTGGCTGACATCAGTTCACTTTAAAACACTTTGTTTAAAATTGTCTTTTCTAAATGCTTTACATTTTCAACAAATATACACACAGATCTCTTTTTCCAGTCTTTTTAACACATAGAGATTGAATAGAAGCAACCTATATTGCTTTTGATGGCAATTCTCTTCTTTTCCACAATTTGATCTTAATGTACCAGTTTAAACTAACAGTATAAGTAAATGACAGCTTTGACACAGGCAGGCGGCGGTACTGCGCCCATATTCTGACAGATTTTCCCAGGCAAGCACCTTTTTGAATGTGGATATTTTTGTGATGAATTGTGCTTCTCCTGACATTGTGCTTATGGGGATTCTTTAAATAAGGTGATGGTTAACACCCAACAAGGATGTTGGATCTTTTCTGATATTTGTGGAACCATTATTTTGCAATTTCAACAGGGAAGAAAAAACAGATTTTAAAGCACTTCTGGGTTTTCCTGGCAATGCAGCACTGCCTTTTCAGGTAGTTCCATTTCACTCTGTGGGCAGCCCAATGACAGGTTTTGGCAGTGTGGTCTCCTGTTCTACCACTGACACAGGCAAAATAGATTTGCGGCCTATTTTTCCGGTTTCCCTGCGCACTTCTCAAAGATTTTTAGTGCGTATAGGGCTTTTTGGCGGCCATTCTGTTGTTTCGAATGAAAGCAGCACACAGTGATGTTGCAGGGGAGAGCCTAGTGGGTCAGAACATTCCACAAATCATGCAGACCAGGAAGTAACGTGTACAGTGACTCCTCCTATGTGAGGTCGACAGTGCTTGCAGGGCTTGCACATTGGAAAAGGAGGGACCTCCGAGCGGACGGCACTCCAGTACAGCATGCAGTCCTATTGAACAGGCTTATTAAGGCACTCCAAATTCCAGTAGCCATTGAAGTTGTTAAATGCGTAGCTCACACTAAAAGGGCAGATTTTATTTCACGTGGAAATCAAAACGCAGACGAGGAAGCAAAACGTGTATTATTTCCCATTAGCTTTCACACTGTTATTTCACTGCTTTGAAAAAACAAATTTACAAGTGTGCTTCTTGGCTCATGTACATTTGACAAAATGCAGTTTTCAACGCATTTACTTTCTGAAGGCTTTCATAGCTCGGGTACATTTATATAGACAGGGATATTCTTGGGAAATGGGTTCTATGAAACCGACACCAGGCAAAGGAGAGAGAGCTTCTTTTAAAGTGCTTTGCGTGTGTTAATTTGTTTCCAAAGTGAATGCTAGCCATGCGAACTGAAATTAAATTCCGTGCTCTTCTCAGACTTTATTTTACAAAACAATGCTATTCAAGGAGGGATGGTCCTCATTTGATGGTGTTCAACCTGAAATAGATGGATATGGCTGTGTTTTACTAGAACCAAACTGTGTGATGTTTAAAACACAGGATATTTTCTTCTGCAGTTTTAAGTTTTTGAGATGACAGCACAGCAGCGCTGAGCCATTCTGCCTTTGAAATCTTCTCTTTGGATTCATAGGAAAAAAATAAATGCAGCCATTCTCTGGTTATCTGTGTTCCATCTCGCCCCATATGTGCTCAGCAGTCACAGCAGAGCCATTATTTATGTAACTGCTAAAATGCAGTTTTGTGATGCAGGGGATTTCTGTTGGGCTGGTAAATATATCCCACAGAATCCCTGCCCTGCTTTCCTGGGGCTTCTTGTTGAGGGAGAGAAGGGAAAAGGGGGGTTCATCTGGTGGAGTGCTTCTTTCATCAGGGAGTGGTATGCCAAGATCTCCCTTCTGTCTTTCATTGGTGGGTGTGGAGTGACACCCCCTTTCTTTCCTTCCCTTTCCAGGTCCCTGAGGAGGTCCTCATCGGTCTAGGAGTGAATGGAGTTAGTAATCTAATAGGAGATAGATAAAAACAGGTTTCAGAATCTTTCAATGGCAGCCTTCCCACACTAGTTGAACAAGGCATACATTTACAATTATCAGGCGTATTTGAACAATATCAGCAAACAGATTACTCAACAAGGCAAAGACATGATTGAACTTTTACACCATGGTGTCATTATACATTTTTCTTGCAATAATAGTAAGGAAACGTACTCCCGGTTAGATAGATATACCTATGGACCTACCTATTCCCTTCTGCTTTTTATTTTTCTTTTTTCTCATTCTCCAGATGTCTTCTCTCTTTGATTTTCTTTTGGCCCCTTAATCAGCTGCAAAGTGTGCCTATGGTGACAACTTTTTAACTGATTAATGTGGACCCATTTCTCTTCTGAAATCTCTCCTTTGGGGATGCAGATCTTGTAGGGCCAGGCCTGGGATGGTGACCTCCTCTCCACTTTGGAACATCAACTACCTACAGTAGAAATGTGGCTCACCAGAAGGCTTTCTTTAGGATTGCAAGGGCTCTGGGGGTTACCTTCCAGTGGGGCCTGGGCTTGGCAATTACTGAGATCCAAATTAATTGCGAGTCGGTTGAGGATGTTACTGCCTAAGTAAAAGAACATCTTGCACGACCCAACAATTATGCTCTATGCTTTTGCCAGGGATAGACATTTTGAGCATACAACTTCTAAGCTGAAGATGTTTGGAACTGGGAATTTCCAGGCCCAATACCCACTGATAAATTGACTCAACAGCAGAAGGGTCTGGTCTTTTGGGAGTTTCCTGAGTAACACTTCGCTGATGAAGCTTTCTTCACTCTTCAGGCCAACTCTAGCGAGAACAGACTCCCTCCCCTCATGTAATTGAATGGGGAGGAAGAACTGTTTGCCCTTCTTCTGAATCTCAGCCAGGATTGGAGCTGGTTTTTCATCACTTTGACTACAGGATTTGGAGTTTCAGATTGGGGATTGGTATAACATTTTGAGGTATTTCCTTCCAGTGCGGAATGCCACTTGAAACTGCAAGGTTAATTTTCATGAATGGAGAGGAGTTCCCATCACCCGTTTATTGTCCTACATCAATTACTGTAATGTCAGGTATTTGATTATTTTGGAAATTAAACTCAATCTGATCAGATTTATGTTGAACCATGTGGCAGGTGGCATTTAAACAGACATAGTTGATGCTTTGTTTTAATTTTATTGGCCGGTTAGTCTGAGTCCAGAGGACCTTATTTACACAGTCTATCAGGGGAGACAACCTCCGTAGGAGGTCATTACCTAATAGACACATTGGTTTGTGAAGTTTGGGAATCCTCTTTTTCCTCTAATCTTGGGCTGCCCCCCTTCTTGGAGGCAGTCCCCAGAATTGGTTTGTGGGGAGGATACCTCTGTGATCACTACGTTATCTGGATAACAGTTCTGGGGTTCAGGGATGGGTGATTATGAATCAGTCCCTACACCTACCCAGTCTGAGTTCTTGTCTCTTGGGACCCATTTTTCTTTGGGAGGACTCCCCGGTCCCTGAAGGAGAATACTTTTTTCCCAGAATCCTCCAAGGTTTTTCCCCTTCAAACTGGAGTACACTAACTTCCTTCACAAAATGGGTCTTTTTTATTTCGTTGTTTCTCCTGCCCACCCTCTGTTCGCTGGGTTGCAGATTTTTAGGGGCAAGAGATTTTAGCTCTGGTACCATGGTGTCCAGGGGCTTTTCACAGGTAAGAAAGGAAGCGTCCTCTTAGGGCTTTGCACCCCCTTTCCACCCGTGCCTCCTCCTCTGGAACTGGTGGGTTGTCAGGGATCTCTCCCCATCATTGTTCCGGAGTGCAGGACCCATGGTTTGAGGGTTTCTGAGCCACCATGTTCATCTGAGGGTTCTGCTGAGCCCTCAACATGCGAATCAGAACTTGAGTTAGCTTCTGGACCTGGCGCTCCAGTTGGGACACCCACTCCGGCTGGTACAGGGGTCTTTGTTCAAATCTAGATTGTTCTTGGGAAGGGTAACTATCCCTCCTCCCAGGACCCTGGGTACTGGAGATTCCCCTGGTAACCCTCCAACCTTGGCCTCCCATCTCCCATTGGGTGGTCTGGACTCTTGGAAGCGGGGAGAGAAAGGAAGGTTATCCTGCAAGTTGGGGTTTGGAAGGTACCAGGGGAAGAAACTTAACCCATGATTTGGAGGATTACTGCCCACCTGAGGGAAGTTAGAAGGGAAGTTTCCTGGAGCAGTACTCACCTGATTGAATCCCCCCGTTGGGCCGGGGGAGTCCACACGTACCCCAAGATAGGTCTATTGCCCTTATACATGGGACTGATATTATTAGCAAAGTTAGAGGTCACATTGGTGGGGTTTCCTACCTGACTACCGCCTGCTGCTGATTGATCAGAGGGTCTTCTTTTCCTCTGATTTGGCTTGTATTTTGGAAGGTGTGTTTTTAGGCCCCCCCATTTCTAAGTCCAAAATGGGGGCAACCTTCACCTCCACCACGTTAGAAGCAGCAGGGGTGTTGGTTGGTTTGGAGTTTTTTGTTTTGCTCTTGTTTTCAACCGGTTTTTGGACCTCGTAGATCTGGGAAGTCTGCTCTATTACCCAGTCCAGGGTCCTGTTATCATGCACATCTCTTACCAGCTGTGTCATTATATATTTTGGGAGGGCATGGAATTAGGTGTTTATGAATTCCCTAGTATTCATGCACCAGCCGGTAGTTTGCGCAAATGTGTGTTTTACCTCCTGCACAAATTCTCTTGGGGCCTGATCCTCTGCACACTGCAGGCCACCTTGCGGGCCTCCTGGGGGTTTCTGTGTGTGGAGAAGTGCTTCAAGATGGCCACCTTATAGGTCGACCACCTTGAATGGTTTTGGTCTTCCAGCCCAGCAAAGAACGTGGAGTACTCTGGAGAGAACGTCCATTTGGCATAGTCTATGCAATTTTGGCTATTTTTTACGTTAAAAGAGTTAATCATCTGATCATATAACTACAGATGCTCTCAGACAGAATATTTGGCATTTTTGCGATATAAGGTCATGACATTCTAAAGGCTTTAATCTGTTAAATGGGGTCTTTCACCAGAGCTCTCTTTTGTTTATTAGCCTTCTTTTGCCACTTCACCAGTCCATTCGCCCTCAGACTCAGAGCTGCTGCTGTTTGAGGTCCTGTCATTATCCTCTAGGTGCTCCCTGATTCTTTGTGCTTGGGAGTCTCTCTCAGAATGGTGTGGCCTAGTTTTTTCTCCCCTGTTGAACTTTGGGCTCTCTGGGTCACTTCCCTTGGACTCCCTCTTTCGCACAGGAGAGTAGTCTTCTGACTCCTCCCTGCTTCCAGGGTTGGTGGAGAATCCCCCCAACTGCCTTCATTGGGTGGAGGCTTTCAGAATACTCTTTTGAGGCCTCAATTCCTGCTCTTTTTTTTTTGCAAAGCGAACCAAATGGTGCCTTTGTAGGTGGTGTTTCTTCAAGTCTAGCTCCCTAAATTCTCCTCATAGGATATAGCGGCCATAACATTTTGAAATCTATACAGCGATGCCCACCCATCAATCTCTGATGGGCGGTGGCCTGCCTGTCCAATCATGCTGGACCTACTACAGACTGGCTGCTTCATGATCCCTGGTTCTTGTGAACCGGTGGACATGAAGTCAGCAGTGCCTTGCGCATACAAAGTGGTAGATGAATTTGAGGCCCTTGGTACAGAGGGCTTCATACTGTGATCAGGGGTGGCCCTGTCCCTCTCTAATTGTTTTGTTCAGGTTCCTTCAAGTTTTGATTCAGTCTAGCATACTCTTTTTCTAACAAACCAAGTTTCTCCCTCTCAGCCCCTATCTTCTGATGCTAGGCAAAGGCCTGAGCCTTTTGCTCAGCTATCAGGGCTTGGCTGACCTCTATTAGCTTCTCTTGGGCTGCTACATGGCTCTGGAGTCCACTTTCCTCATCACAGAGGGCCTTGTTGTCTTTTTGTGCTAGCTGTATTGCCTGGGAACCCTGAGACCATTTTTGTTGCATGAGATACATCTCCTGATTCTGCACATTTTTGGCTCTGGTGGTCTCATCTAGAGCACCTTATACTTGTCTTGTGTGTCCCAATAATTTTTCATATTCTACTTTCAGTTCATTCAGTTCCTGGAGTTCTAACTCTCTTTTCTGTAGGTCTGTTTTTAAGTTGCCCACTTCCTGACATAGGGCATAATTTTCCTGAGACAGTGTGCCCCTCTGTTCAGCCAGGTCAACTCACTGTTGTTTGATAGCACTTAATGTCTGGCGTTCTTGGTCAAATTCTGTTTGAAAATGGATTTCTTTAATGATTCATTCATTATTCTCCTCTTTCAACTTTTTGATCTGATTTTGTAACGCAAACATGTCCCCTAAGCAGGTTCTATTGTATACCACCTGTTGGTTTATTATATTTATTTTTTAAAATTAGGCATCATATGGTTTTACAACAACGAAAACCTTAAGCGATTTCTTAAAAATCACATTCATATATAAAATAAAAATTGATAAGAACTATGTCTGGTAAGAAACAGAATCATCAACATTTTAAAACATATTATTAGTGCTTTCAGTTTTCACCTTCACCGTCTAATCGCTTGGTTCTGGCATCCTTCCTTTTCCCATTTTTGTTTTGTTTCCTTGTTCCAACAGTTCAATTTTCTTGAAAATCTTTGTTACTAATCTGACCAAGGCCAAGTTAATGTTTGTTTTATCTCCTTCGATGAGGATGTCCCACCCTACTGCAATTTCTCTGGTCGTAATGTTTTTCGCGACTCTTTCCAAGCAATGATTAGACCTTTACACTCAAGTGTCAAGTGTTTCAGTGATTCATTTGCGTCTTGATTTGAACATAGTCTGCACTTGTTTGTTCCAACTGTCTTTTTTCTTCTGCAATTAATTTCGTATGTAGGCAAAATGTTCCAAAGGAACCACATAAGTTGTGATCTCCCATACCAGTTTGGAAAGATTCTTTAGTAGACTGGAATCTTGTTTAGTTTTCTCGGAACTGCCCAAAATTCTTTATAGCTTTTATATTTCACCAGGTCATCTTGAGTCTGGATCCAATCTTTTGTGTAAAGTTTCTTCTTGGTTTTTGAAGGGTTGTTTAGAAGATCCTCCTTTGTCTCATTCAGTTCTTCTAGGATCACTTCACACAACGTTTTCCAGTTTTGAAGCTGATGTTCATAGGTGTCACTCAGGGCCTTATTAAGCACTTCGAACTCTCCTGCTAATGGTCAATCATAACATTTTCTGTATAGTGAGATGGTCTTCCAATTCACTACGGCTATTAGGGAAGTCAATACAAGCTCTCTCCTTATTGCTTGAATTGGGAGAGAATATGGAAGTTGCAAGACTGACTGCCAAAATATACCCTCTAAAATAGACCAAATACTCTCAGGAGGGTAAAAGCTGTTTCTGTTCTGTAGGCCAAAATTGGTATTACTTTCGTTATGTAGAAAGAAATCAAAGGCAGTAACGAGAACCTACAGTATCTTTGTAGTAGAATCTTCCCCTGTGCTGCCAGATTCAATGTTTTCTTTTTCATTAGGTCTACTCTCGGGGTCTCATTGTTGCTATTGTTAATGCAAACACCTAGGTAAATAATAGAGTTAACTTCCAAGATTTATTTGCCTTTCAAGCTCCAGTTGAACTTTTTCTTTTTGTTATTTTGGGATTTTGATAAACAAAGTATACGTGACTTATCCAGATTTATTGAAGGGTCGTTTCTGTCAACCGCTACCTGCAAGGCTTCCAATTGACGTTGCAATCCTACTGGCATCTGGTCCATAAGGACAATATCATCCGCATATAAAAGCCTTCCAATATATGCACCAGCTAATTTTGGGGGAAATGCACGAGTTAGTTTGAATGCCTCATCAATGTCAGAGATATACAGGTTATATAGTTCTGGAGCTAGAGGACACCCCTGTTTCAGACCCAAGGCTATTTTATCCAGTCTAACTCGAGGGTCGTATTGGTGTGTAGATCTTTGATTCCTTCTAAAATCGTTTTTGGACATTGCCATTGAGACAACTTATCCCAGAGTTTTCCTCGATTGACTGTATCAAATGCCTTTGATAAGTCTACAAAAGCGACAAACACTTTTTCATCTTTAGAAATTCTGGTTCTTGCCTTTAGCAGATTGATCAAGAATATGTTAAGTGAAGTCCCTCTTCTCTTCACAAACCCTGACTGCCAGGGATCACTTCTTCCTACTGCCGCACTCCATGTGGACAAAGCTTTCAGAAGTATAGTCACATATATCTTGCCCAACACGTCAAGAACGACTATAGGCCGATAGTTATTTGGATCGGCCCTCAGCCCCTTCTTGAAGATAGGCACAATTATTGCGTCTCTCCAAGAAGTAGGTACCTTTCCTACTGCTGTTATATGATTGATTAAATGGTGTGGGAATGTTTCCCATTCTTGTGGATTTTCTTTCAGTATGATGTACGTCAAGCCATCAGGACCCGGAGCTCTGGAGTTTTTGAGGTTCTTAATTATTACCTCAATGGAGACGATGTCGATGTCTAATTGTACATCCACTGCCTCAGTATGTACCATTAGAGAAGTCTTAGCGGGCCTTTCAGATTGTAACTGAGTGTAGAATTCAATCCACGTGTCTGTTGTAATAGGATTGGCCATCAAAGTGTCCTGTGGAGCGTCTATTTCATTGATAATTGCTCACATTTCCACTGTGATCTTGTTTTTGATTTTTCTCAACATATTTATTGAGTCTTGATTTAACATATATTTTTTATGTCTAAGAAGCCAATTGCAGTATTTTCTTTTACTTTATGTATTTCAGTCCGGTTTTATGGGTTCATGTTCCTGTGTAATCTCCTGATTTTGTTGACATCTCCTTCTGTCTACTATCTGTTTGTCGTAGACATGTCACTTTGAACTGCTTGGCTTATTACTACCTATTTTCTGAACTGTTTTAAAGTCTTTCAATAAAGGCAAATAATCAATTATGTCAAAGTTTGTTTGCTTTTGCGTGTGCATGATCAAATTTTCTAGTTAAACATTCAACCTAGGAAGACATTCCGATTTTATTCTTAAGGTTTTTCTAACTGGGTTTACGACCAGTGATGTCAGATCTCAGTGAACACTCTTTTTGTTGTTGCTGATACTTTTACAAGTCATTTTTAGGATGTTGTGATCACTTGCCATTGTTTCAATCAGATCAAACCTCCCCACTATGTATGACATATTAGGTGAAATACATATATAGTCCAAAAAAGTCTGTGGAGTAGGGTCCTTTCCATGTGGATCTGTCCGTAACGTCCCCCTGTATAATTCCATTCACAATTATACAGTCTCTTGATTGAATTGCGTTCCTCCAACAAGTTTCTCATTTTGATTTTTTTGTTATATCTACCAGATCTTGGTCTGCGGGTTGGTTTATCGAGTTGAAACAGTAGCAGTTTAAATCTCCCGCTATTATGAACATCGGGTCAAGCCATTTTCCCCTTGTTTGTCTATTAGAGCTATTATGTCTTCTGGTAGTGTTGTATTTACTGATATTATTGGGTTCCAATAGACGTTTAAAATTGGCAGAACTCATTGAACAGTTTCCGGCAGTGGGTCCAGTTTTAATGTTACCAACTGAATATATGGAGTTGGATATTGGGTCTGGACCACAGACCATCTGAGTTTGGTTTTGATCTCCTTTTTGTGCTGTTTCAGGAAAACTTTGTATCCCTCCAGGATTGGGGCTTCTTGTAGCCATGTTTCCTGGAGGCACAGAATATTTACCTTCATTTCATGAAGGTCATCTTTTCTAAATAGATGGCCAAATCCTCTCGTATTCCAACTCACCAACGTCCATTGGTCCTCTGCAGATTTATTCAGACATTATTGGTTTTGCATTTGTTCTTCTGCCAGGTTTGCCAACCACTTCCATTTTGTACTTTCCTCTTCAGGCTCTTTGTTTGTGCTTTCTGTCGTTCGAAGATGGCCCGAAGTTTTATTATTCCCTCTTCTTCTTCACGGGATAGTTATAGTTTTAAGTGTGCCCTTTTTATTAGAGGTTTGCTGTTCATTTTCAGTACTTTCTGATTGTTTGACTACCTGTAGTTGCTTGTATTCACAGAGATCAAAACTCATAGGACGTAACTGATGGGCTTCTTCCAGAAGTAGCTGTTTTACCAACCTTGAATCTGTTTGTAATAATACTTTGTCAGTCTGATCATCTTCAAGGAATTCAACTATCGCTATATCTTTGGAAGTTATTAATCTCAGTGCTGGGATGTGGTGTAGTGATCTTACCACATTTGCTCTATTAAGGATTAGCCCATCATTGTAATAAAGCATTCTTTCCACTAAAAGACCCTCTAATTGGTCAGAGTTTCTAGTTTTCTCCTCGCCCAGCCCTTTGGTGATCTTACCCTTCTGGTACCCCTGGTTTTCAATTGTTAACTTGTTTGATGATGACAGACTCCTTTTTCTTAAGTGTGTTTTAATTTGCAGTGATGATATAAAATACTTCTCACCCCGCTCAACATCTTCCTGTCTTGTCTCTCTTTTATTTAGATCAACTTTGTGTTCATTGTTAATCCCTCTCGGTCCTATTGGTTTTCTGTTGATATCCTTGTCTCCAATGGTATTCCCTCTCGATAGGTCCAAAGGTTGTTTACCACCTGTTTGGTTTTCCCATTATTTTCTCCATTTCCTTTGGTGCCTACTCTTCTTCAATCTCATCTTCCTCAATACTGTTTGTAAGACTCTCATCAGGGCTAGAGTCCATCGTACCTTCTTTATCCATATCATACTCCGTGTCTTCCTCATCACCCTCCCTTTCGTCTCCATCTGATATAGAGTAAGTTGTTAGGTCTAATAAGGCTTGATCTATTTCCTCTTCATCTGATGTTTCCACTATTACTGGTGTTTCTTTTTGTATAGGTCCTTTCGTTTCGTTTGGCCTAATTGCCACCGTACCTCTGGTCGATGTACTTTGTTCTTTTGGGAGATTTAACTTTTTAAAGAATGCTCGGTTTGCATCTGAGTTTTGTTTGGTGGTTTGGGGCTGCTTGTTTTTTTTTTTTTATTCAGTTAGTTTTCTTTTTGTAGGTTTAGGCTTTGGTACTGGTCGTTCTTGCATCTTTTCTTTTGGGTCCCCCGTCATCTTTTTCTGGCTGTCCTTTAACGTGTTCTTTCAGAACATTTTGCACATTTCTTGCTCTCTTCTGTCTTTTAGGTTTTCCTCTGTATCCGTGGGCAGATCTGCGTATATCTTATTGAGATTTTGATAATTGTGTACGGCTGGTTGTGTTTTACTCCTTCACCATTACTTCGTCCATCCTATCTACATTTGTTGCGTCTGTCAGTCTACACCCATCAATTGCTTTGCTGTGTTGTTTTTTGGGTTTTTCCTTTTTTTCTGTTCGATCTTCTTTTGCACAGTGTAATTGGAGTCGCCCTGCCCCTTGCCGGGGCAAGCTTTGGTGTCTCTCCTTTTCTGCATTTGTCTGAGTCGTTATTGTCTGTTCTTTAAGAGGCCCTAGCTTAGCTGATAACTGGACCATCTCTTGACCAATCGACTCGTCCCTTATCGGGAGGGAAGCTTGGTTGTTTATGTCTATTCCCCAGTTTGTGTCACTTGTTGTTGCCTTATTTTGTTTCTCTTCCAACCTTAATGCAAAGGAATCTCTCCTGGCCATCTGTTTTTTTTCTTGCCTTTCCTTTAAAATAGGTTACAGAATGTCATGCAGTAATTGAGCTACTTTTGTGTTGCTCGTGTCCAAGCTGTTCTGTACTGAAGAATTAAAGCCCTCCACAAAGATTTTTTTTGAATGTACCATAGCCAATAAGGTTGTATGATTTTGTAAATTCAATGCTATGTCCTCATATAATTTCATAAACGGCGCTAGAATTGCCGTCATGGTAGACACCAACACACATTTTTCCTCAGGATATCCATGCAGGTTAAGTCCCACAAGGTCATATTCTTTGTTAGTTTTACTCTGTATCAGAGTTTTTACTAGGTTATCCGTTTGTGACTCTTGGTTTATCTGACTGTACTGCACTCCTTTCTGATCGTGCGACTGAGATCCTGTATTTTTTGTGTCTCCCCCTCGGAGGTCCTTTTTATTTTGAGTTTGGCTTTTTTGGGGCCTTTTACATATTAGGCCCTCTGTCTGTTCTTCGTTCTCTATTGTTCTTGATGTGTCCAACAGTAAGTCCTCCAGACTTCCGACTCCACGAGCGCCTGTCTCTGTTCAGATGCATTAAGGAGTTTTGTTTGTAAGTGGGCATTATCTTTATCGGACCGCGCCCCCGTTGAAAATAAAACAGGGGTAATTCATAGAAGCTTACAAATTTGACAGTTTCCATAAGTTTCTTCCTAGATCAGAGAAAGCTATGGTCCCCTTTTGGTATCAGGTAATAAAAGCATGGCAAAAATGTTGCCGGTAAAGGTGTTCCCCATTATACCATTTAAGGGGAGCGGTGGGCTGCGGGGATGTCTCCCACTCCCCTTAGATAGTTTGTATTCAGGCCCATTTTTGCTGCGATTTTAAGACAGGGAACCCCTCTTTTGTGGCTGTGTTGATGGTTTTTGCATCTTGGTATTAGGAAGCCACATTCTGGGAGCTTGGGTGACGATGTTTTCCATGTTTAACCCATGCGTGTCATTGTAAAAAAAATGTTTTTGCCGAGAGTACATTTGGTAAACATGAAATTTTATTATCCACTTCTTTTGCTAATTGCTGCATGTCGTGTGTCGTGACTATTGCCCCGAAATCCACGGGACTGTCGCTGCTCACACTAACATTAGCCCAATCAGTCTTCCTTTTTTGGCAAACATCCAATCCTGCCCCAGTTGGAAGGAATTCTGGTTCTTGACACCCTTCCTCCCGTAGCTTCAGGTCTATTTTTTTTTCTTGGTTTGTTAGTAACCTTTCATCTTCAGGTTTGGTTTCCATGATGATTTATTTGTTTCTTCAAGGCTTTCTTCAGCCCTTTTAACTCTTCCATGCCACAAAGTGCTTCACAACACCTTCCACCATTGGCATGCTTTCATCTTTCACTGAGTTAAGATCGTTATTGCTTGAGGGGCCACGTAGTTCCTTGCCTTCTATGGCCACGTCATCCTCCTGGTTAACAAAGTCTCATTTCTTCGTAACTTCCAAAATGTTCTGGTACAAAGTATTGCTGGCCCCTATATTCACATTAACTCTGAATGGGTATTTTGACCCTCCTTCTGTTCTTTTAGTATCTTCTGTGGGTGAGTGCGGGGTACCCGCTTCGGCTGCCCATGACTTTGTCATGGTTTCCTCCATTAACTGATCTTCCTGGTTCAATAAACTTAAATGGCTACCCCTCTCCACTACATTAGGGAGGTTTTGCAGAGGGTACTTTGTGCCCGCTACAGTACGTGGTGTACCATCTACCCTCGCCATGGAAGTTGGCGATGTGGACTGCATCTTGTCACACAAAATAGGGTGCTTAGGAGTGATTTAGGGGTGTTTTAAGAACTGACTTTGGAAAAATGCGCACTCTCCTCACTGCTAAAAAAGAAATTATGCACAATGCAGAAAGCAGAAAGTGTTACCGTAAATAGTAAATAGTAATGAAGATGAAGACAACTGAAAGTAGATGCTTGCCTTTCACCTTTACTTACACTTTTACTCTAAATTGCCTTTTATTTTGGGTAACCGTACCACTGTCACTTAGCACAAACGTAGCTATGTGCTCAGCTATGTGCTCAGCTTCTACGGCGGGTTTCACACAAAGGCACACAGAGGCACAGGTGACACACGCAGAGCAGTGCAGTGCAAGGGGGAGGGGAGAAGCCCTTACCCTGAAAGCTATGAGCTGTACCTGCCCCGTCTGCACCACTGCCATCTACGATGTCTGGCAGCCCCCTCCTGGACTCTTGGACTCCTGGACTCCTGGGTTGAGCTGATCTGGTTGGGATGGGCTGGGCTGGGCTGGGGTGTATCACAAATCCCTGAGCTCTGCTGTACTCTGTGCTCCCTGGTCTGTGGGCTGATTGCCTGTTTCTGCAAAAGGAAAGGACCTAAGGACACTGCACCATGCTGCACAACTGAATCACCGGGGTCATGGCGCATCTCGTACGAACGTCTCACAAACCAAAGTGGGAGGCTGCTTCCGACTGATTATTGGTTTAATTTGAGTTGACTCTCTTCAACCGTCTCCTGACACTCCACTTTTAATGTATCTAATTGGGCCTCTTGCTCTGAACTATTTTGTTGTTATAAAGCCAATTCTTCTTTGAGCTGCTTGATGTGTTTTTCAAATTCTACCTCAGAATTTTGACTCTTTTGCAGTTTTTCTTCTGCTAGTTTTAATTCAGTCTGGATTTGGTTTAAGAGCTCTCACTGATTTTGCGCAAGAGGTCTATTTTCTTCATATTCTTCCTCCATAACCCACATGTGGAGATATATGTAGGCTGTGAGTCGGTACTCTTTAATATTCAGAGTCACATACAACTCAGTCAAGGCTTGATGTAACAGGCCACCACCCTGCCACACATACATGTTCATGGAGGTGACTTGTTGCATCATTTCTACTAGCCAGGCCTCCTGATCTTGCTCTGCCCATTCCCCTCTAATGAATAGTTTGGGCAGAAGGTGCTGCCTAGCCATAATAATCTCAATGGTGCTGATTATGAAGAGTGGTCTTCCTTAATTACATTATTTATATAAGGACAAATCTGTACTCTGTTGCTTTTTGTCTAGTTCAAGGTTAATTTTACTTTATTTTTACACACAGGCCTGATATTAGGGTCTAAGTTTTGAGTTGGCGCTTTTACAGTGTAGCACAGTATTCTAACCACAAAAAATATCACTACCTTTTCTGGGTTAGCCTGCTGTGTTAAGCTGTCAGGGGTGGAAACACATATCTCAATCCCGGACGAGCCTCCACTGAATCTGTGTAACAGACTTAAAGACACGACACACTCCAGACCAGGACTCTTCCACTGGTAAGGGATGTGGTGCAATATAAAAACACTTTTAAATTTATTAAATTTGGATTCTGCTTTGAGAAGGCAGCCAACCCATCTCACACCCCCCTTGACAAACACCCAATATTGCAATGGACCATGAACCAGGCCGGTGTGTAATACTGAAATATTTATTTATTTAGAAAATCCAAATGCAAAATCAAACGAATCAGATTTAGGGCAGCAATCACCAATGTGGTGATACTATACACCAAAATGTTATAATACAATTACTTTCACTTTGTAACCTCAGATACGTCAATGCAAATATGAATGGAAGCAAGATCACTTTTTGGTCATACTTTTAGATGGCACAACTGTTATGCATTCCCCGGCAACACTCCCTCAAACACCTGCTGACCAAGTTTTGTGTGGGTGTAAAGGAGTAGCACGGAGTCAGAAATAAGAGGCAAAAATCAGATTAGAATTCCTACCTAACACCCCAGAATGGGAGGCCAAAAAGAAATGAAAAACCCTTGAAAAAAGAGCAAAATGGCACTCAGAAATCACTGGATGGTTAGAGATCAGTTTACATGTGCGGTAGAATGAATAAGACAGGAATTCGTGTGGCTGGGCTAAAGAGGCAAGAAAGCTTACAAGCTACAAGGCAAGGTACTGAACCATATGAATACAGGTGAGAAAATCAACTTTGGAAAGGAAAGCAGTGCAGCAAAAATCACACATGGCAGAATTGCAATTCCTTATTTTTTCACAGGTTTAAAACAAGCAAACAGCCTAGGAAATGAGCTAAACAATCAAAATCGGAAATTGGTTTTCCGATGAGGTACAAAGGCACATAACAGGTATGAGACTGAAGTGAAAGGATGGCTCCAGATGGGTAACAGTATGGGATTCTTTATAGGAAAGGAAAATCAGATTTTAGAATGGAAACAATTTCCCGGGTAAACTCGGTTTTATTAGCAAAATGATTTGTTCTATTGCAACTGTATTTTAGTGGCTAAATTATTCAACAAAGACACTGCACGCAAGGAGGTTAATTTGCAATGTTAACCTATTCGCTCTGCGTTCATCCTTATGGTAAATGAATTTATTTATTTAAAAATATTACTACAGACTTTCACAAAGCACTGAAATGATTTGAAAAGAATTGCCCTAACACATGGAGACTAACACAGATTCTTCTAAGAACAGGATACACAAAGGATGCTAACAAGTTGGGAAGTAACCAGGGTACTTATACATTTTTTATAGGGTTGGACAGAATGCAAGATGCAGAGCGGGGTATGCAGTTTTTGTACTGGGGAAGGTGAGACTTACATAATGCACTTGATTTGGGCAGTTTGGACAGTTAACAGGGTCTAGCTGTCTGTCTTTCTGGATTTCTGAATGTCTGGATCTCCCTATGCCTCCTCCTTATATAAGCAGGATGTCATCAGAGAACTTTTTACTATGTGGCAGAAGTAACCTGGATATACCTCTAAAATGGGATAGGTTAGGCTGTGGATGTCGCCACCTCCCTGCAAGCGGATTGGTTCCAGGGAAGTGACATCAGTTTTAGTGTGTGATGTGCTTTGTTTCACCACACTAACTTTTGCCAAAATCAGTTATGAAACAAAACCCTTATATTTACAATTGTTATCCTCATGAAAATCATGCGAGTGTTAGAGGTGTGTGCAGCCAGCTTCCTGTTATAATCTCGTGTGGATGAAGGTGGTGATCTGACCCTGACTGGTTGCTCAGCGCACAAAGAGAAATGGTCAGACAATGTAACCAAGAATTTTCAACGTATTACAGAGTTGAGCCAAACTTTGTTTCAAGAGGCCATTCATCCTCTCAAACAATCTGTTGGCCTGGGGTGGTAAATTGAACACAGGTTGTGTTTAACCTTTTAACTACCATGGGGTTTCCCCCCAGTGCCAAGGTCTTTTTTGGTGATTTTGGTATTTCACCATTCAATGCCTTCTAACGTTTTCTGTTTCATTAACCCCTTAAGTGCCAAGGAATCTTGTCCTTGGCAAGAGGGAGGTAATCCCAAGGACGAGATACCTCACCCTTGGCACTTAAGGGGTTAATACCTAACAAAACACACATTTCTTTAAACATTTCATTAAAGAAATGCGTCCCGTTGACAGACTGGCTGACGTCACATATCCCCCATCGAGGAAATACTTTGCATAACAATTGTGAAAAAGGCAAACCACAACAATAAGTTGACAGTAGTTACTGTACCTGTTACCATGTCCACAGCTGGTCTGTGTTTCATATATTTTCAGTTGAGGAAGTGGAGCTAGCGATTAGTTGGCTTAAATCTGCTTCGCACTCTGAGGTAATCCCCTTGGGAACATTAAAGGAAATTGCTCCACATATCTCTATCTGGCTGACAGAAGCAGTCAGTGACTCTCGCCAGACCGGCTCGATCCCTACAAAGCTTAAACAAGTGATTGTTTCCCTCTCCTGAAAAAACCTTCTCTTTATCCCTCCTTACCTGCTAGCTTCCGTCCCTTTTCACTCCTGCCCTTCTTTAGGAAGCTATTGGAGTCTCATCCCTTCTTACATCTTTTCTGGAACATTCATCTTTTTTTAACTCGTTCCAATCTGGCTTCCATCCTGGTCGAGGTACGGAGAGTGTGCTGGTATCAGTGCATGATGATCTCTGCCTATTGGCTGAGAAGGGCGGGGTGGATGCCCTGATTTTGTTGGACTTATTGGCTGTGTTCAATACGCTCAGCAATTGGGTGCTACTCGATCGCCTTGCATTGGCTGGCCTCTCAGGTCTGGTTCTGGCCTGGTTCACCTCTTTTATGGCTGACCGTAGCCAGACATTGACACTCTCCTCCTTTTTCTCAGCTGATTCCTCTCTGCAGTGTGGGTTCCCCCAGGGATCTGCCTTGTCCACAGCACTTTTTAACATCTACATTTAGCCTCTTGTGCTGCTCATCCGCTCCCACAGTTTCAGGCACTACTCTTATGCTGATGATACTCAAATCATCGTCCGACTGGACTTTACTCAGCTGGGCCCAGCCTCTCAGTTTAGGGGGTTGTTTGCTGGCCATGGGCAAGTGGATGGGTGATAATTGGCTCTAACTTAATGGGGACAATACCGAGGTCCTGGTGGTGTACCACCCCATGGTCTCTATTCTGCTTCTTCCACCCCTATTTCGACCTGGTCTCTTGCTTTTTGGCCCACTGAGTTGGGTTTGTGCGCTATGACAATGTCTCAGCTAAGAAATATGGGGGTTATCGGTATCTGAACTTTCTATCAAATTGTATCCATCAAATGTATATCCATCGAAATGTATTCATTGAAATGCTTTTCCATCGAAAAGCATACTCATTAACTGAATTTTGATGGATTTCGATGGATTTTAGAATTAGGGTTAGGGTTAGGGCAAGCGTTAGAATTAGGATTAGGGCAAGGGTTAGGGTAAGGGATAGGGTTAAGGCAAGGGTTAGGGTAAGGGATAGGGTTAGGGCAAGGGTTAGGGTAAGGGTTAGATTAAGGGTTAGAGTTAGGGTTGGGGTTAGGGTTAGAATTAGGGTTAGGGAAAGGGTTAGGGTAAGGGTTAGATGTAGGGTTAGATTTAGGGTTAGGGTTAGATTTAGGGTTGGTGTTAGGTTAGGGTTGGGGTTAGGGTTAGGGTTAGGGGGGTGCCCTTGGGGTTAGTGGGGACCCCCCAAATAAACAATAAATACTGCAAGTTGCAGGGAGCTGTCCAGTGCTGAAATACATTAAAGATTTCAGCACTGGACAAGGATTACATTTTGAAAATGGGGGTTGATGTGGGGCTTAGAGGGGAGGATACCTGGGGGTTGAGAGGGGTTTGGGAGGGAGACCACCCCAATAAACAAAAAATATCACAAGTTACAGGGAGCTGTACAGTGCTGAAATACATTAAAGATTTCAGCACTTGACAAGGGTTCAATTTTGGAAATGGGGGTTGGTGTTGGGGGTTAGGGGGGAGGACCCCTGGGAGTTGAGGGAAGTTTGGGGGGAGACCCCCCAATAGAAAAAAAATATTGTAAGTTACAGGGAGCTATCCAGCTCCCTGTAACGTTATGCTCCATCGAATTTCCATGCAAAAAAATGTTACATGTTTTTCGATGAAAGGGTTTTGATGGATAAACACTTTGCATTTAATGTATGGGAATTCGATGGAACGTTTTTCGATGGAAAGAATTCGATGCTACTTACCTTCGATGTAAAATTTTCAATGGAAAGTCCATAAACCGGGGCTATCATCTCGGATTCCCGGTCCATGGGTGCTCATGTTGGGGCCATCTGTAGGGCTGGGTTTTTTCAACTCAGAGTTCTATGTTAAGTTTTGTCATTCCTTCCTATCCAGCTCAGGTCTGTCGTAATGGCCTCTCTTGTTTTGAGTCGACTGGATTATTGTAATTTCCTTTTTCTGGCCCAACCTCTGTACTTACTTCATCTTCTGCAGATCCTTCAGAATTATGCAGCTCGCATCTCTACGGGCACGTCGTATGCCACCCAGGTCTCTCCTATGTCTGTTCTTTACACTGGCTTCCCATCCTCCAATTGGTTCACTGAAAGTCATTAGTTATAGTTCATCAGGCTTTCTACTGCTCTGGAGCAGAATATCTGCAGGAGAAGTTCCGGCTCTATGTGCCATCCCATGCGCTTTGCTCTAAGGATTCCTGCCTTCTTCTGATCCCCGCTACCATCGTGAGTGGGTGGGTGGTCACTCCTTCTCAGTGGAAGCCGCTAAACTATGGAACTCTTTGCCTTGGACACTCTGTGCTACTAACAATCTTCTTACCTTTTGTCCGCTTCTAAAAACATACCTGCTTTAACGTTATAACAGTTAGTCTTTAAATTACTGGATCATTTTAGCCCCAAGATGCTTTGGTAAATGTGTGCCTTACACATGTGATTAACATAATATAATATAACATAACATATAGTCGATGTGCAAATGTCAAAATGGCCTGAGGGGTGCGGCAAAGTTGCATTTACTGTCTTAAGTATCAAGCCAGTAGTAAATGGCTGGCAGGTGATGCAGTTTGATATGAAATCACTAATGAGTTCTTGTAGGTTGGGAATGAACCACTCCTGCTGCACATCAGCAGCAATGTACTCTTTGGAGGTGTGCACAGTAAAGTGCTTGAGGGCAATTGTGAGCAGCTCTTGGGGCATAACTGGGTTACCAGACATGTTTGCCTTCATATGGGACATGTAGGAGATATATAACACCACCTTTTGTCCATAATGCGTTTTTTTGCTGGGGATCTTTTGCTGTAGCTCAAGGATTTGGGTCATGGGAAGGGTGTTGTAGGGAACAGACATTCCTACTGGTTGGGATGCAAATTCAGTGGTTTTTATGTCATTGGGATCTTCTACGTATGCTGCTTCTTTTGCTGCCATGTCTGTGCAGTCTGTTATGTTAGCAGGATCATCTAAATATGCTGCTTTCTTTGCTGCTAAGTCTACTGAGCATTTGCCCTGAGCACTTGGATCTATGTTGATTGTGTGAGCTGTGCATTGTACTATCGCTACTACTGCATGGAGCACTAATGCACTGATCAATCTTCAAAGTAGTGCAGCATGCTGCACGGGCATATCATCTGATTTTTTAAACCCTTGTATCTGCCATATGGAGGACCCAGAGTGCACTGTGGATGTGACGTAAGCTAAATATGAGTAAATGGTAATAGGGCAACCCTGCGATAAATATAGCACTGTTATGAGCGCCATGAGCTCTGCTGATTGCTCCAAATAGTGTGACGGCAATTGCACTTCTGCTACCACATGGTATTGCCCTCAGTCAAGGCTAACTACTGCTGCTCCATGTGATTGATTTCAGTGTTCTGATCAGTTGATGAATCGTCAATGGAGAACACCTCTCCTTCCTCGAGAGCATCTTCCCTAATGCAGGCACTCTTGTCTGAGGTGTCCTCATTTGTGGTGCCATCATGTACTTTGTCATTTGCCTGTACTGTTTCTGTGACAAATGTTGTTGCATGAACTGTTTGGCACCAAACAGTGTTAATAGATAGGATGGACAGGATCACTGCATACTCTGGTGTACGTTGATTGGTGAGTTTGGATTTCGATTGTTCTAGGATTGCAAAAACTGCATGTCCCACAAAGGTGTTAGAGGGCAGCCTATGGTCATAGAAGATGATTTCTGTATTGAAAAGGACGCTGCTCCTAGAGCCTGTTCACGTGGGAAATGTCCCTGCATCACTGGGTCCAGAAGACCATTGTAATAAGAAAAAGGCTTATGTCCTATTGCTGTTTTTTGTGTGGACAGCTGTCATAACCTAACTGTTAGAGTGTGAGAACAAACATAATTGTTTTTTTATTATCTGGTATTGCTAGAACTCTGGCACTGCTGATTGCTTTTTTAAGCTCCTGATTTGATCATCTGATCTGTCCAGACAATGGGTATTTTTGCTTTCTGTGCTTCCTTGAGCCCTTGCAATAGGGGCTTATTGTTTATATGTGAATAGTCAAATATCCATGCTCAACAATAATTACATAGACCCATGAACTGTTATATCTGCTTGACCGTGTTAGGCTGTGGTGCATTCTGCTCTGCTGTAACCCTCTCTGGCGTTATTTTCCTGCCTGCTGACAATAATATCTGTTCTAGGTACACATCCTCTTGCCGAGAATACTACAGTTTATGCTTGTCCACTTTGTAACCCTTCTTTGTCAATACGGTTAAAAGTTTGGCTGAGTCCTGCCTACACAGTTCTTCTGTCGTGCTGCAAACCAGGAGGGCATCTACATACTGAATCAGTGTGCTCTGTGTTTGTAAGTTGACCCAAATACATTTCCAATACTCTATTAAACATTCTGAGGTATTATTCTCAGTACCCTTGTGGCAAATAACTGTGTTGGAATTGTGTGTGGTCTCTATAGGTGAATGCAGTGAGGTACTGACACTCTGGATGTAATGGGATTGAGAAAAAAACATTCTTAAGTTCTATTACTGTCAAACATGTTGCTTCTGTGGGGACATTAGACAAGATGGTGGCAGGGTTGGGGACCACTGGGAATTCTGCCTCTTCAATGTTGTTCAATGGGCACAAGTCCTGCACCATCATGCCTTTGCTTTTTTCACATAATAAATAGCTGAGGGTACACTGATGCTTGTATTATTTCCTGCTGCCATAAAGCATGTAAGGTGGAAAAATGCCTTCATCTGGAAATGTCCTCTTCCCCTTCCAACATCTCTCGGTCCATCTATCCATACCTCGGTGGGGCCTTGCTTGTACTGCCCTGTCCATCCCTGTGGGGGGCCTTGCTCTTGATGCCCTCCCGTTATGCACTTTCCACATTCATCTTTGCTACATGTTTCTGCACCAATTCTGCCTCTGCCCTCTGCAATTGCTCTGTCCGATCCTTATCCTTTCCTGTTTCTATCGGCAATAATGCACTTTGTGTGCCTGTATTTCTGGTCATTCTTTTGGTTTGCTTCTAATCCAACAACTTTATTCAAATCTGCTTGTACAGGTGTCCAGTATGGGTCTATGGGGGCACATGTTCCTCAACACTTTCCACGCATGAGCTTGGCAGTTATTAAACAGGGTGCCATCGTGAGCAGTGTTATTTAACATAACTCCTGGATACCCCTTCTTCCACATCACGTCCACTAGTTCCCCTAACAGGAAGACAAACATACTTTCTATGTCTCCCACAGCCATGGTGATGCCTGTGGTATATTTATTGAGGGCATAAATCCACTTGCCTGCTCCCGCTGTACAGGAGGACAAGGTGTTCATTATGTTTTACTGGTCGTTGTGAAGCCATGGCACATACTGCAGTAGCCTCAGCCCCTTCTGGAACAATGGTAATTGTGTTCCATGCTGGTTGGGTCGGGTGACCCGCATCTGCTTCCTTGTATTAGCTAGGGTCATCCAACCTGGCAATGGTCGGAGCTTTCTCCTGTAGGATTTTACCTCGCGTCCTCCTCGGATTCCCTCCAAGTTCCATTGTCCTTGTCCCATTCTCTAAAACCCCTGTCTGTGTTGTCATTAACATAACGGTCCTGCGACACACACAACTCATATAGTCTAGGGACGTGTCATCTCTCTCTTTACTATCTATCTCAAAAAGAATTTGTCAGCAGATATAGGCATCTACAGCCCCTCCCCTTGTCCCTGTTGTCGTTTTATATTCCCCCTGCTCATCATAGTTCCCTCTCTGCCTTTTTTATTGTTTTCTATAAATGCAGGCAAACTAGGTCTTCGATTTCGGTAATCCGTGAATCTCTGGTGACTCCCTCTGATTTCACTGAGCTTGCTCCCCCCCCCTCTACTGGGGGAGAACATGTGGGTTTGGTGTATCCTACTGCAGATCATAAGGGGTAGGACCTGTAGGGGTGGTGGCTGGACACTTATCCGTGGCAGTGGCTGGGCGCTTGAATGTTTAATCATGTCAACGCTATTTCCTTCTTCTCCAGACATGTTCTCCAAATTCTGAATACTTTGCCGATTCCTCACCATTTTCCCCTTTTATGTTGCTAACAAAAAGGTATGCACATGTTCCAAAAAACCTTTATCATACTTGCCTTCTTCAGGCCATGGTGTAAACATTTTCCCCAACGTTCCCTGCTCCCACTCTTTGTGGTACTTCAAAATCTTGTCTTTGTACTGTGGGAGCACTTAAATGTTGTGTCCGTCTTATCCCAAGACTCTGGCCACACGGCTTAATGGCCACATCTTCCACCAAACCATGAAAGGATTGTTTCTCCAATACTCACAATCTAACAATAAAACCGGTTCACTCACACAACTGCTATCCACACCTCACAATATAAACACCTTGCACAATTACTACAGTTTTCTGATTTCAAAACACCTTGCTCTACACAATTGCTACCGATACTAAACAAAAATAAACGCTTTTAGGTACACAGTTAATAACACATCTTGACAATCAAAAACACTTATTTACACAATGATGTAGACCCGTCCCCTGTCGCCTTACCTTGAGATGAGGTAAGGCGACTTTTATTATAGGACGTTCACTTTATACAGAATGTTGTCTTTCCCCATAACAAGGAGTTTACCCAATACTTCTTCAACACACAAACAATAACATTTCCAGGAAACAGGAGAGAGAGAAAACGCTACATCTTATCCAACCCGTGCTCTCTATTTAATAGGTGATCTCTGAGACCTCCTGACACCACGTCCTTATAACAGCCTACATGGCCAAGCCCAGCACTGTCAATCCAGAAACCAGGCATGCCTTTAGGGAACACAGCGCTTGCCCACCTCTCGGTTGGTGCACACACAAACTGCCCTCTCAAAGGTGGGCGCCACAGCCTGGGGCATGCAGAAGGAGCCCGGAATTCGCAGGGGATACTGGAGATCACATCAGCGTCACCAGATGAAAGCAAGGACCCTTAGTAATTCCCAGGCAACAAAAATGAGAAGCACGCATTGCAAAAAATCACAGGTTTATTACAGCGAATTACACGGCCGAGAGAGGTCAGCAAGTCCGAAAAGCTCAGAATTCGCCTTTCCCTCATTAGTCAGTAGTATTCGAAGACAAAAAAAATATGATTAGAATACATTTGCATGTAATCTGAACATTAACTGTAACTACATTCTAAGCATCCTATTGGCTCCTGTCTTAATAAAACCAGTCAGCGCAAATTGACCTGTCCTAATAGGTTAGAACATTTCCCTATTCACATTGGTTAGTGCATTTACCCACTGCCATTAGTAAGTACACAAATATTACATTTTTATGTGCATCCACCAGCTGGCGACCAAACTTTGTGCAGTCAGCAAAAAGAGTGAAACTTACCATCCCCAGCAAAAGAACGAGGCCATTCTCCTCCAAGAGACAGATAACTTGGCATCCCGTGTCACTCCCCGCACCTGCAGCTCTCCCCCATTAAAGCCAGCCAGTGTTTCTATTGCATTCATGTCTGCATATGCCAAGGACAAAACCATGATTTCCTACCTCAACTCCCTCAGAAGGCTCCCATGAGTAAGTGTACCAGAGACCCAACTTTTTACAATATTTAATATTTGTGCTTCCTGGCCATCTTTCCACATATTAGATCGCTTGAATGCTTTCTCGTATACAGTAAAAGTAAAACTTAATTCGAAATAGCAGAGACACTAAACTAAAATGGCTGAACATTGACAGGCCTACTTCTAGATATAATGGTAAATACATGTGCAGTTGGTTCACTCTGGCATGTACTTGACAGTCCACTGCCTCTCTACAGTGATGCAGAAACAAGGTCTAATTCAATAAAATAGAATGACCCTTTTGTTAATAGCAATCACGCAGGCAGTATTTTCTCTTACGTTAAAGACGTTGCACCCCCATATTTACATTGGCAAGACTCAATGAGCCAGAAAAGTAAATTGCTGCCAGAACCAAGTAGCAGCGCTATTTACCTCCCAGCAATGCACCCTCTTGCACATGGTCTGGAAAGTAATGTAACTTCAAGCCTGCTGGTAGGGGTTCTGATTTACTGGCAGGCATGCCCTGGAATTCTGTAAAGCCAACCTTGTGTACCTTGAGGGCTTTTCTAATGTGTAGTCAAATCAAACTCTTTTAGTACCACAGGCAGAGGAGTAACTGGCTTGGTGGCAGCTACAATGACCATCAATTAACGTTGACAAGTAATTGAACGATCACATTGATGTATAAACACATACACATTATTTAAATAACACACATGCATTAAAGGTCAACACTACTATTCACAGGCAAAAGGAGAATCTACATACATACATACATACACAGTTGGTAACCTACAGCATGGACTACTACCCATTTTAGTATAGACACAATGAAATTAAGCAATGCAAAACACCAGTAGTACTATCCAAACTAAAGCGGGAGGGAACATACAATAAAAAGGGTTATTCAGTTAATACGATATACCCTATTATCATAAGGGAACACCTAACAGTTACCCGAGTTCCAGTGGGACCAACACAAAGGTAAGTACCTGTAAAATGGGTAAAGGCAGTCATAGGTCAACAAAGGAAGAGTTGGCCAAAGAGTGGCACACCAAAGTTAATAAAAGGGTTTCAACAAATGTACAGTGCAACTCCCAATTCCTATGTACTGAGAGGTCCCCAAGAAGGAATCCTAGACCAGAACTCCACCACCCAGGGTCATGCAAGGATAGGTGCAAGGATTCAAGTTTACAGCCACTGATTTGATAAAGGGACACAGGTCTCCAACAGTGGTCTGCAATGACTGCCCCCAACTCTAGGTTTCGGAAAAACGATTCCCATATAATCAGAGGCCATTGGGGACAACTACTCCTGCCTTTGTTCAGACTGGAGGAGGTCCGGGGTGGCAGGACCAGCAGTCACTTTCAGTGTCAGCTTTGGGTCAAGCTTTAAGTGGTTCCGGTCTCTCGCAGGATGATCAGCTCCAGTGACCCACCAGCTTGAGTGAACTGACAATGATGAAGGGTAACTACATTGCTCCCATCGACATGGAGGACCTCCAGGGCACACCGGGCATGGTGAATTGCTTTGGTGACCCTGCACAGAGTCATGCCAGTGGAAGGTCACGGATTAGTGGAATGCAGGCTCCAGGCAGGCCCCTCTTCCAAGTAGAAAGAAGCAGCAGGCAACCAAGACTGAATTCCACAAGTCACGAACCTCCAAGCAATAGGGTGACCAGGCAGCTGTTGTGTCCCTTCAGAAGATAATACAGAAAATGAGGGTTTCTAGTGACACCTCTAAGATCCAGAGAGAGTGGAACAGCCTGCAGGACTTCCTTCACAGTCTGTTCTGTATTCCAACATTTGGTTACAGTGGGTGATATCAAGAAGACCCTGTCCTTATACCCCAAATTCAGGCTTCGGGTAACCTGGCAACCACAGCCCTCCAATTATAAGTGCACCCTCTGCCGAGTAAAACCCATCTCCAAGCTGGAATGTGGATTGGTGACAGACAGCCCCAAGGCCCAGTTTCAGCCAGTAAAGACACAGAGCGCCGACTCGTTGTCCATCACTAGAACCTGCAAATGTGCATGAAATGGCCAAAAAACAAGATTCTATGAACAACAGGACACAAGAAGCAGCCTTTTTGAGTATATTGTACTCAAAAGTCTAGAGGCACCCAGGGAGGGGTGTAACATACTCAATAAATGTAACTCAGGCTCACAATGCCATCAATTGCAGCATATAGTTATTTATTTTTATTTATTTATTTTATTTATTTATTTCTATAGCGCCTCAGGCATCAGGGCGTGTTACAGATAGACAGGGACAACAAAAGTGACAGGATTATAGTATAGACCCTCACTATTGTCATGGAACACCAGTGGGTATGTGCATTATGCACGGGAGCGAGGTCTTTATGATCAATTAGATGAGTTTAGTGTCATTGCATTGAAGGAAACTTAGTCAGTTGTCCCCCTTCACTTTGATAAATGGAACACAATACAGAGAGCAGCGACAAAGGGACAATTAGGGAGGCTCAAGGGAGGCTTGCTTATTACTGTAAAGAAAAGTATTCTATTAACAAAAAGGAGGTGGCTTCTGAAAATGTAGTATCAGGGATAATCAGTGGATTTAATTTACCCCATCATCGGTTCAGCAGTGTGAGATCAGTGTTTTTAGAGGCATATTAGTGTCGGTGGCTTGTTCCACTAAAACTCTTGCTATTTAGAAAGACTAAGATTCTTACCTTTTTTTTTTTAAGAAGCCATAGGATGGCCTCATTATCAGACAAATTTCTCACCTACAGTGAAGAATACATCCAACATTTTCTAAACTCTAAATCTAGTTGATGTGGGGATGAATAACCAAAGGGATTATTTGGTACAGATACAGAAATGACTGGTGCCTACTGAACTCCATGCAGTCATTATGAAAGAATATTTAAAGAATCAAGCATTGCGACAAGGACTCATTGTGTGCAATGAACCTAGATTATTTCTTAACAATAATGATTTCAAACTCAAACAGAGTTATATAACCAACAATTGTGTCCATCACCAACTGATTCATATTAAAGAAACAGTTCAGGAGACCACTAAGAAGATTGAAATAGAGTTAAACCAGATACAAGAAGAGATCAAGAATACATTTGTTGTAGAAGCATTTACATCTAGATTAGAAGCCCAACTCAAAGAGATCCATGAATTTAAACAGGGGACTGTTATGGAAAGAGTGAAAAGGATGAAAACAAATCTGCAAAATGTCACCAAACAAAAAAGGCTTCCCTAAAACTACCAAATATCACAAATTTGGGGCACCACAGGAAGGTCAGAAACAGAATCGCCATGTACGCTTCAGAGATACTTCATACAGTTCTGGAGAGGATGGGGACTCTGTGGAAAATGAAGAACTCAATAGACCAGGATCTAGTAGCAATGGCAATGGGGGTGATATCGTATGAAGTGAGGTAGGGGAACAAGAGGTGGTTATCCCACGCGCAATGGACAAAGATTACCTTTTTTAGGCAGAGGGAACAATCATCGAGAATGGGAAACCGAGTGGATTCAGACCCAGAGTTGCAGGATTTGGTAGGGAATCTGTTCAATTTCCCTCTTATCAAAATTGAAGAACAAACTCTAAATAACAGTTTGAATTTCGTGATTTCTTAATATCATAATCTTTTTGAATTTAGAGCTGAGTTTCAGAGATTTATGCGGAAAGTATATCGCAAAGATTTCTTTAAAAACATATATACAGTGAGTCCAACAATTGTAGCGGCTTATGCAACCCTTCTGTACTTAGTCCTCCCAATCATACCTATACAGCAGAGTCCTTGGTGTTTGTAAAAAAAAGTTCTTGAAGAAATTGAGTGTTTGGAATCTAAAGGTATTACCAGCCATTCTAATTTAAGTAAGAAAGTGCAAGTGACGTTAAGATACCATGGGTCTAATAAAGAGTTGATTATTAGGCAAACAGACAATGGGGGTGCCATAGTGGTGATGAATAGAAGTGATTACATTGAGGAGTGTTTAAGATTTTTGTCAGAGAGCAATAGTTATCAAAAGATTGGACAGGACCCGAGCAATAGACTGTTCAATGTCATTAAAGCCAAAGTGGGAAAAGCATTTGAGATGCAAGTGATTAGCAAACAAGAAGGTGCATATTTGATAAGAGAGAATGGGAGAATGCTTATTTTATATAGCCTTCCAAACATTCATAAAAGTCAAGAAAAATCACCAGGGAGACCTAATGTTTCAGGCGTAAACTCTGTGTTAGAATCATTATCAAAGTATGTTGATTACTATCTCAGGTATTTCATCCCGAGGATGAAGAGTTTTGTCCAAGACACCAAGGATGCTATCAACAAAACAGAGAGTCTAGAATTTGAACTTACAAAGAATTTGTTTTGTTTGGACATACAATCCTTGTTTACCAAGATCCCCCAACAGGCGACCCTTGAAGTGGTTGAGGAAACATTGTTAAAAAGATGTGATGACCATCCGGTAAGCAATTTGTTCATTCAATGGTGCACAGAGTTGGCACTGACAGAAATTCTTTTCAATTCATGGGGCAGGTTTATATGCCAGTTGAAGGGATGGCGATGGGAGCAGCTATGGCCCCGAATCTTGCAAATGTGTATGTCAACATGTTTGAGGAAACCGTGGTCTATTCTGATCTCAACCCATTTAAAGAGAAATTGACTAGATGGCTGAGATATATAGATGATGTTTTTCTGTTATGGACAGGCAGTCCGAAAGAGGCCAACAGTTTTGTAGAATGGTTGCATGTGCAAAATAGATATCTTAAATTTACTGTGTCTATGAGTAACAGGGTGGTCAATTACTGCACAACATGTCAAAGACAACCTCCCACTTGGACAATTTCTGCATGTAAAATGCAATAGCAGTACTAGAGGGTCATATGACATGGGAGCTCATTTCCTAATTAACAAACTTTGAATAGAGGCTACCCATATAAACTTGTTAACAGATCTGCAAAAAGGGCCCATTATAACAACACAGAAGCTAAGCTCGAACAGAAGTTGAGTGACAAACAAGACAAGAATGAGAATCGACTAGTATTTATGAGTACTTTCAGTAATCATTTCTATAAGATTAAAGGCATCATTAATATCTATTCGGAAAATACTAATGTCTAGAAACCTTCCAAATCACAGGGTCACCTTATAAAAAGGTTATAATAACATTTGGAATATTATCATGAAGAATGACATTGGCTCAAGTAAAAATAGTGAACCCTAACAAGGTACCTTGCGGGGTTTACTACCGGTGATAGGACATTCCTCTTTGGAAATTGTGTTATGTGCCCAATGACCAAAAAACACTAACTGTAGATCTTGGGTTCACACAAGAGTGGGAGATTAAAGAACCCACAAACTGGAATACAGACAATGTCATATATTTTATCACCTGTCAGTGTCCATGTATACACATTGGAAAAACCAACTGAAAGTTGAAGTCAAGAATGATTGAGCCTAGGAGTTGCATCAAAAATAAAATCGAACAGGGTCTGTTAGTGAAACGTTTTATGGAAAAAAGCCATTGCTATATGGATTTCCAGTGGACCATCTTCAAAAAAGTAAAAGGAAATTCCCAAGAGGAGGTCAACTAAAAATTGCCCAACTTAGAGCGAAAGTTGGGCAAAACCTCAAAATCACTTTGCATAATCCAGTGAAAGCAAATATGGTTATATTGCTAGCTGAAATAAGTTATTGGTACACGAATCCCTAGACATTTTGATATTTTTATGTATAAACCAGGGATGACAATGATAGCTGAACATTTGCCAGAGTGCTTTGTAGAGTGCAGTTACCTTCAGGAAGGATCCCGGAACTGGCTGTATCGACATTACCGTTGTGGAATTACTTGGATACATTGTGGATACATTGTGGACTTTTTATTGAACTATTTTCAAATGGATGAACTTTGGCCCTGCCCCCTTACTTCCTTCCATTGAGAAAAGCAGCTGTCCCCGTGCATGTGCACGAGCGCATTTGCCAGAATGCTTTGTAGAGTGCATTACCCTTGTGGACTTACTTGGGTACATTGTGAATACATTGTGGATACAATGTCAAGCCGGTCAAGTGGCACAGCGGGTAGAGCGCTCGCGTTGACATCCGTGCAGGGCCTGCTAATGCAGGTTCGAATCCCGGCGTGGCAAAACTCAGCCTTTCATCCTTCCGTGATCGATAAATGAGCACCACACACCATGGGTAATAATAAGCAGCGCTCAGATACCTAAGGGTTCGTAGCACTATACAAGTGCCAAATTATTATTGTGGAATTTGTATTGAACCATTTTAAAACAAATGAACTTTGGCTGCACCCACTTACTTCCTGCAATTGAAAAAAACATCTGGCCGTTCCTTTTTGCAAGCGCACATTTGCCAGAGTGCTTTATAGAGTGCAGTTAGGCTGTTTGGCGGGGCGGGGAGTTGGTGAGTCAAAGCCCAAAAATCTTTCAGTGGTCTTGTACTTAGTTCGCTAGAACATTTGCCATACTTGTGTCTTCTAATTTTGATTTTTTTGTGATTTTTTTTTTATTGTGCATTTAATATTAAGAGGGACGCTATGAATTACGCATATACTTTGAAGTCCACCATGCCAACTAGTCAATCCATTCCTTCTAACACCAAAACTGTGGCTTGCAGTAAGTTGAGGCATGACCGCTTTAAGACGCTGATGCCTCAATCAACTGCTTGACTGCGGAGACACATCCCATCGCAATCTGCTGACATCTGTGACTTCTGTAGGGCTAAACCTGATCAGGCAAACTTTTTTTCAGCTACCATTTGTGATAAGACCCAGGCGTATATAGAGGCTGCTACTGACATACCTGATGCAATATTATCTTCTTTTGCAGATTCAGCCTTGGTTCAATCTGGGATGGCCCCACATTTGTCTGTGGCAAGTTGTTCCTTACACTTGGTCCCAACTGAGGAACCTGTTGGTGCTCAATCGGGGGGGGGGGGGGGCTGGGGCTATATCAGTCTGTGCCATGATTAACTCTGTTAGAGCAGAGCCATTGTTTGTTCTTATATCCCCAGCATCTCTAAGTAATCCTGACATTACTATGAAAGAACTTGATACAAGTGTCCCTCCTGACTCAAAAAGCAATTTTAACATACAAAGTATAGCAAATATCTTATCTGCTAGCATTAGCGACACAGATCCCATGAGACCAACTGTTGAAAATTGCTCTGAGCTAGGCGATAACTTGAATGATTGCAGTTCCAAGCTAACACCACAATTGATGGCTCACCTGAAAGAATGTGCGTTGAATTAGGTGGGACTCTGAATGTATGTAAACCTAAGACAACATCCAGTCTGAGAAATATGCCCGACTTAGTGAGCATAATGGGCCTCGGGATGAGGTGCGGCAAGATTTAGATGTCTCTCTGCAAATACCTTTGCCGTCAGCTGTGCTATCGCAATCGCTGATTATGTTCTCAAATTCCTCTTCTGCATCTTACCCCCTGTCTGTCTCTTTTGCCAATCCAATGCCTCGCCGAGTGTCATTCTCCAGGCAGACATCCCCTGCCCTGCTTGAGGTTACTTTGGGCGCCATGAATTCGGCTTGCATTTCACTAACGAGGCTCTACGAGATGCTGGAGGCTAAGATCAGTAACAATAGTGTGACCAATGGTCGGATTCAAGTCGGAAGCGGCTGTGTTACGAGTCCTGAGGCTTGAGGCAGGACGACAGTGCGGCTTGACTTGGTGGACTCTATAGTCTGTAGGTCCTTTCCTCAGATCCAGTGGCTGCGGGCTGCGGGCTGCGGGCTGCGGGCTATGGGCTGCGGGCTGTGCTGCGGGCTGCTGGCCATTGGCGGCCGTTGGCGGTGCAGGTGCAGGAAGCACAGGAGGCACGGGCCACGCAGTGGAGCGCAGTGGAGCGCAGGGCATTTGGCTCCGAGGCCCTGAGTGCCGAGAACGAAGTACGGGGCACGGAGGCAGCATCCCGAAGCTTCCGGAGCACGGACTGCGGAGACGTGGGGCCACTCCGGAAACTACACAAGTAGGTTATCGGAGAACTGGGTGACAGGACTGGAGCGGGAGTCGGCACAGCTAGCCGGTACAGCTAGATCCCCGACCCCAGTACCCCTACGTGCCGGTTCGCGGTACTGTGTAATATAGTAGGGGTGTGGGTCGAGCTCTGACTGGGGGGGTCGGGGGCTGGGGCTGAGGGCCTCGCTCAGGCGGGTGACGGCTGGTGACGGCTAACAAGGTGCGATCTGCAGGCGCGAGTTATAGTCGTACCCATTGAGCCCCCAAAGGTAATTTTTAAGCCTCAACAGTCCTAGTGCACTCTTTCAGTCCCAGTGTAGTGGCGTCCTACCTGGGGTAGCGCACAGTCTAGTATTCCTCACACCTGAAGGAGGACTTTAATCTGGTAATCTAGCATACGCCCTCGTGCGGAATTAATACACTGAGGATATGCAGCGAGGGAGAAAAGTACCCCAGACAATCTATAATTTGCGGAAAGGCAAGATTATGCCATTGAGTGACGGCAAGGAAAATAGGAAGAAAGGCAATAAATGCAAAAAGAATTTAAAAACAACGCCTGTGGTACAAGGAGCCATCACAGATTTCTTTGGAGTGAATCCACCACTGGAGATCAACTCAACAATAAACGAGGAAATTGCTGAATCAGGGAATAAGGAGAGTATCTCACTAAATTCTACAAACTACGAGGACATAGACAATAATTCATTACTGGACCTCTGTTTGAGTATCCAGAGAGGGATGGCAACACAGAATCCGGCAAAGGCTATTAACAATCCTATCCACCATACAGAAAGTATTAATACTTCACTGGAAGAAGCCAATCTTGTGTCCAGTAGTGGACGTCTCTCGGCATCTCCTAATCTTGCGATGGCCTCTATGGAGGATGATCCGGAAAAGGGGGACAATGAAGAATTAAGTCCGCATACCAACAATATGGCAATAAGCGAGCTTCAATCATCTGTAGCTTCACTACAATTTGCTCTTAAAATACTTTTGCAAATGGTAGGGAGCATATTGACAAACACTAATATCATCACGAGGACATTAGAGCGGAAGGATGTCCCGCGGGATGAGACAGAAGCGAACCTATCGGATGCCCTTCAAACTATGGAGGAGATGAAAGAAGCTGAAGAGATAATGGAAGAAGCCACCGAAGATGCACCTTTGAATATGGTCCCGGAGGACAACCCTCCAGTGGAAGACCTGTCAGCAATAACAGTAGAGGATTTAGAAATTCTACATAGTCCTGGGATACATCTTACGCGGAAACAACGTAGATTGGCTAAAAGGGCTCTGAAAAACAAGAAAGCAGTATCCAATTCTATACCTCCCAGTGTGAGACCTAAAGCAGCCATGGAACCTTCTTCCAAAAAAATCAGAAAAAGAAAGGCGCGAGCAGTAGCACGAGCCGCAAAAACAAAGGGGCTATTGGCTGATTGGTTAGTGCCAGGAGAAAAGTATGAATTGGCTGATACAGATGACGTTACACAGGAAGACACTGATCAAGATGAAAGTGTTATAGCTGACCCAGATGATCATACCGACCTAGCTGGTACAGACGAAACACCTGAGCCGTCACGGCCCGTGCAAATATGCTCAGAAGAGGAAAGTAATTTGAATCGCATTTGTTATATTAAGAATCTGTACCCTAGTGGTAATAATCCCTGGCTGGCGCGTTCAGAATTTTTAACCCGACTGCATTACATTCCCCAATTGAGAGTTTTGAAATCTGACGACTTCTCGTATATTGAACCCTAATCCTAATCCTCATGTTTCCGCAATACACTGTACTTTCTTAGCTTCAGCACAGTTGATCAGAAAATTCAAACAAGAACTGATAACTGTAGATATTGCCATCGATGTAGATCCTCAGGAGATAGACCTTACTGAAGAATCTGAGGTAGCTACGACTGAGAAGTCACAAACTCCATTGGCCAATCTAGTGGTGCCAGAAAATACGGCCAATACAGTGGCACCAAAAAATACAGCGATGTCTGAAATACAGCAAGCTCTTAAAATATTGCTGGAAGCTCTCCCACGAATGGCACAGAATCTCTGAAGCTTCTCATTTGTTTCATGGAATTGTCGGGGATTTGCCCACCTTTTAAGACCAGATGGGTCTATGGACTTATTGTTGCAAAACAGTTGTATATGTCTCCAGGAAACTTGGGCAATGAATCCCTTACTGCTGGATGGTTTTGTAGTGCATCAGTCATTCGCCAAAAGAGGGCACAAAGGTCGTCCGTACGGGGGACTTCTTATAGGGGTGGCCAATACGCTCAATTCGTGGCAGATCCAGGTTAACGCCACTGATTACCACTTGGCGGTCGAGGTCGACTACCCCAATGATAATGGGCACAGCAGATTTTTACTGATTAACCTTTATAATCCCCCTGGAATATTGATAAGGGAAGCTTTACAAGAAGCTATTCATGAGTTACTGACCTTTTGGACTCAAAGACCTGGAAATTTGGCGGTAGTGGTGATGGGTGATTTTAATTGTCATATGAAGGATGACCAGCTTGTCGCCCCCCACGCTGCCTTGAATGAAAGTTGCTTGATGACACACGATAAAAGAGAGAATGAAGGGATGGGATGGCTACAATTGTTTGAGTCATGGGAATTATCCATGATTAATGGTCGAACAATGGGTGACAGGCCGGGGAAACACACTTGGTCTAATGGGACATCATTCAGTACTTTAGATTATATATTTATGTGTCCTGAAATGTTGTCCACAGTAACTAATATGAGGGTTATAGCCAATAAATGGAGTGACCATGCAGCTCTGATGTGCTCTCTCCAACTCCCTCTATCTCCTGCTAATAAGTGTAACACGGGCACTATTCAAACTAATTATACAGGCTCTAGAATTATCTGGTCAGAGAGAAACATTAACAAGGCTACGGAAGCTCTTTTATATCCGGCCCAGGGTCCTCTCCCCTATTTTGAACAGTTGAACGTAAATGAAATAGAAGAATGGATCCTGGGATTCTCAGGATTACATGCCACCTCAAGGAAAAATTATATGACAAAGCTTGGAGGTACGATTATGCCTTACAGTAAGGAAATTCGTGATGCCAAGAGAAGGTTTAGAGTAGAGATGCGGGGGCTCAGGGGACAAAATATAGCGTGCACTATCTATTATGATAAAGTCAGAAAAGCTAAAAACAAATATAGAGCTAGTATTAGAAATATCAGAAATACAGAGAGGAACGTTAGAAACCAGAGGCTGGTAAAAAACATCTGCTCTGGAAACTCGCGTAACATATGGCAGTTACTGAAAGAGAACAAAGAGAAGGTCAAGGGCCAGCTGGACAATCCTATTGGAGAGGTAACCTGGGTAAGATTTCTTTTGGATCGTAATTCAGGAGAAGCAGATGTACCAATAACTACAACCATGAAGAATTACTATACCCCGCCCTTTGAGCCCTCTGAGGAGGCCATTCTTAACAAAATAGCAACCTTGAAAGCTTCTAGAGCTCCTGGCCCTAATGGCCTAGCGAATGTTGTCATTAAGAACCATCCTACATTTTGGGCTTCTCTCCTCTCCATACTCTTTAAAAAGGTTTTAGCACAGGGGAAGATTCCTTGTACATGGCAAACGGCGATATTGGTGCCGGTGTATAAAAAAGGTTGTCGTATGGACCCAAACAATTATAGACTTCTTTCCATGTTGGATATCACGGGAAAACTTTTTGCAGCGCTTTTGCTTACAGAATTGCAAAACTGGGCTGAACAGGCTAATATTCTCAGTAGGTTCCAATGTGGATTTCGTCGGGGTTTCTCTACCACGCACAATTTGTGGGTGTTGGATACACTACGAACTCGGGCGTTCAACAAGGGACAGCCCCCGCTTTACGCCCTCTATATTGACTTTAAGGCTGCATTCGACTCCATTCCAAGAGCCAGGCTATGGAAGAAACTTGAAGCTATGGGTTGCCCGCCTAGTCTCCTGTACTATCTTAGACAGCTGCATTATAATACCATGGTATGCCTCAGATTAAATCAAGAGGGCTCCCTGACTAGACAAGTGAGACAAGATAGAGGGGTAAAACAGGGATGCGTTACAGCGCCACTCATGTATAATCTTTATGTACATGATATTCCAATAGTGCTGGCCGAGGTGAATAACTGCCCCCCTAAAATAGGGGATGTACCGTGCGCAGTATTGGCATATGCAGACGATTTAGTCATCCTTGACAACACTATTGCTGGCATTAGGCGCTCAGCGGTGGCACTATGGGAGTATGCTAAGATCAATGGGTTAACGATTAACCTGGACAAGACTAAAGTTATAAGATTCACGAAGAAAAAAGTCTCCCGTGTTGAGCTCTGGGTGCAGAATAATAACATACTATATTCCCCCTCCTATCGTTACCTTGGAGTTGAAATTGAACCACGGGGTGATTACTCCCTGTGTAGACAAGGTAGGAGAATAAGGGCGCAGCAAGTAACAGCTTTCATTGCGTCATTTACCCGTAGGCAGGCTGGTTTCACATTATGGGGGACGAGACACCTGTATATACAGGTGTTTGCACCTATGATCACGTATGGGCTGGAAGCCCTTACCTCATTTGACCTAGCCTGGCTACAAGTGGTGGAGGGAAAATTTTGGCGACGCATACTGGGGTTACCTCCGAGTGTCCCTATGGACTTGATAAGACTTGAGTTGGGTTTACCTTCACTTAAAGCAATGGTGCTTAAAAAAAGGGTGAGCTTCTATCTCAAGATGAAGAGCAGCTCTCCCAATCCTCTATTGGCTACCATATATTTAGAAGTAAGTAAAAAAGATACTTCTTCCCCTCTCCAGAAAAGTATGATCCAATTACTGAGAGATATTGGTTGGATAAATAGAGGGTCGACCGTTTCCCAGGAGGCTTTAGTAGCCCTGGGGAAAAAGGTAGATTTATGGGATTGGTTGGAGAACTTTTCTCATCTAGGATGTTTAAAGTCATGTGCTTTTGTAAAGTATCGACTGTATAGCTATATGAAACCTCAGGCCTATCTGCATTTATGCCCCTCCGTAAGGCTTAGACGGTTTATTATTCTTTTCCGTTTGGAGCAATTACCAACCTTTTATAACGTGGGATCGAGGGAAAAAATTGCAACTGTTGATCGAATATGTCGTCTATGTGCTCCTTCGGAATGCCTGGAGACGGCCAAGCACCTACTGACTGAATGCTCTATAATGAGACCCTCAATTGCTAAATACCTTGGAGAATTTGCTCACAATCTGGAATCTATACCCGAAAATCAATTTTGGTTATATTGCACTAACACATCTAATATGCATCTTTTCATTGCATTATACAATGTATGGCTCCAGATTGAAAAAGTGCTAGGCATTCTGATTTAAAATGACTAAAAGTGTTTTTATATGAAGGTTTTATTAAGATTTTGGATTCCGTAAAAGTTGTATGTTCTTAGATATATTTATGTATTTTATATTTCACTCTTTCTCTTCTTTTTTACGTTTTTTTCCTTCACCTTTTCTTTTATCTACACAAATGTATAAAGTGAAATTTTATTTTCTTTTTCTTTTCTTTGGTTATGTAAATGTAATATGTGTAAAGTTTGAATTTTTTCAATCTGTATCACATTAAAATTATTATAGTGAATTGCTACTAAAACTAACCACCCAGGGTGTGTCTGAGAGAGATTGTAATGTGAAAAATGGGTCGGAGTTAGATTTTGAAATGGAAGTCAGGCTTATCAATCAAATCTCACCGGCTCCTGTGGCCATCATTAAACCGACGAGAAACGGTATGATGCGTGCACCTCTGAGAGCAACTTCCTGCATGAACTCTGTAGATATAGCATCAGGCTCTTCAGTGATTCTTGTTGACCCCACTCCTTTTAAATTTAAACACACCTCTGATAGTGGATTCTGGCACCATCACTAAAAACAATTCTATCCCCAAACATTGTCAAAATATGGTGGACTCCATACGACAAGAACATGGCACCAGAAAGAAATGTAATAAAGGGGGCCGTGATTCTGCTAGTAATAAAGGATCTCTGTCCGTGTGCAGTTCTGAGCTAACCCACAGCCACAAGGCTACGAATACGAATGACCACTGTCCCACATTCACCATATTTTCTAAAGCCAAGCCCTTGCCACCTACTAGCGCTATGTCAAAGAAATCCCAAAACAGCCACTGACATCTTCTCAGGGAAACAATTGAAGGTTCATACAATCTCTAACACTGCCACTTACTCAGACAAAGACATCTAGCTCCCAAATTAGGAGAAAATATGCCAAAAGGGCCAAGGCAAAATGAATGACTAAAAATACTAAACCTACTAAGTCAGTAGAATTGCAAATAAATCCAGCAATGATGTATAAAACTTTAGATTCCCTAATACGAGAAGCTGCCAATTTGGAAACGGTGTACGGCTCCAATAAGCCTAAGTGCAATATACAAGTTCTTCCAACGCACCAACCTAAAGCCTTTACTCTTTCAGAGTCCAAATCACTAACAAAACCTGTAGTACAGCATTGTGCCTTCCTCACCTTAGAACAAAGACGGTCTAAGATTGTCCAATTCACTAGTGCCAACAATATACCGAAGAGAATAAAGAACCCTGCCCCAACACGTTAAAGAGTTTGAGGCACCCCTCAATAGTAATACAGGGAGACCTGCCGACATGCATCATCAATCAATGCATGCTGTCAATGTTAAAGCTATTAAACAAGATCAACATTTGACCTCATACCCCTCAATAGTAATACAGAGAAACCTGCCGACATGCATCATCAATCAATGTATGCTGTCAATGTTAAAGCTATTAAACAAGATCAACATTTGATCTCATACAAAAATGTCCACTCACTGTTACTTCAGTGCAGAGGTGGAAGATTTCAAACCTACAAGCTAAACAGAAGTAGTATCCTGTCCATATATGGCGATACACAGATGCTTGAAAATCTGGGCACAGCTGATATATCACTGATAGAGTTTCCATATCGCCATGACCTTACACAAGAGAGATTATGGACCACGTCAGGCATAATTTTGAATACCATATGGAAAACCAAATCAGAACTATACTATATGGTATCCATGCTAAAGCAGGATGACCCGCAACATGACTCAATTGACCAGGACCCCATGAGATCACAGAGCTCCACGACTACTTCCACAAAACCATTTCTGTGAATTACCTATACCCGTGGAGCTTTTGACCATGTGCCGGAAGTCTCTTCGACCCCAGAAACAAGAGCAGGAGAATTATGTTGTACAAACAACTCTCAGACAGACATTGAAAATAACAACCCATTCACCTGAATGCAAATGTGTGTAAGCTAGCCAGCTGGAACACAAGGGTGTTCAACCACCTATTACAATTAAAACATAATCCCCTGAATATATTTGACATTATTCTACTTCAAGAGATCTGTTTAACGTCATCCCCCATTTGGCATGTCTAGACACTACCTTTGCTGCCAGCCAAAACTCCTCATCGAGGTTGCCCTTCAGCAGGCCTACTAGTCACTGTCAAAAATATTCTGGATTTTGGATTGGAACCATGGGCAGCACCAAACAGCTATACAAAATTTGTGAAAATTAAAGCTCCAGCTGGCAATCTTGCATTCTTAAATTTATATTGGAACCATGAGGGCATTTCTGACGATGAATTTGTTCACCAAGTAGAAGAGTAAAATAGAATGAGATTATTGATTAGGTCTTTATTCAGGGTAGCATGTTTGGCATCATTGAAGACTTTAGAGTTGTACCTCAAAGAAACAGTGACCATGAGTTTCTAGAAGTGGAATTGTCGTGGGTAACTCTTTTACTGCTTTTAGAAAAATACAGGCTTCCAGTTGAGCTTTCGAGCGGCCAGAATAGGTTCTGCAGGTCTCCGAAACACCTGATTGAGTTTGAAGAATCTTTGTGAGTTGAAACATATGATCTCAACTATGTGATCTCAAAGTTAGCTGGCCATTATGTAGCTGTGATGTCTATATTCAAACTGCACTCATCAAACTCATCAAACTATCAGAAACCGATATATAGACATAGGCATGTCTTTGATCAAGAAGTAGTCTCGAAGAAAGTAGAACTACATAGACTCATTAGACAAACAGAGCACCTGCCACTTTGTGTGGAGCATGAAGCCTGACAAACTCATAAGAAGTATAAGAACTGGCTCAAAGAGCATCAGGCGATGATGTATCAAAGAGAATCTGAGCTAATGTTGTGAACCATGGCCTCTAATAATAGTGCTGAAATATAGAAGTTAATAAATACTGCGTATGAAAATACACAATCTGCATTCGAAATTAACTCTGTACACAAAGATATCTGGGTCCAACCCTTTGAGAAATTGTACACCATCAACTCAGTTAAAAAAGTACATAATCTAAGCAATTGGACATCGTGTGACAATATGACCTTTGATAAATCAGCCATAATATGCCAAATTAACAAATTAAGTACTTCAGAGGCACCTGGGCCCAATGGCCTTAATAACTACATGTTAAAATCCCACCCAGAAGAATGGGCATCTATTCTCTGCACCATCTTCTCCAAGGTCACTAGAGAAAGAAAAATCCCCCCCACATGGAGGAAGTTAATCATAGTACTGATTTATAAAAAGGGCGGACTTCTCTGTGTGGGTCAAAGAAGCTAATGCTTTTGGTGCTCATCAAACAGGTTTTGCACCAGGGTTCGGCACAGCAATCAACTTGTTTACAATCTGGCTAATCAAGAGCTGTGGTCATCAGACCAAACAACCGATGTACATGGCCTTTATCGACTTCAAGGCAGCATTTGATTCCGTCTCAAGAGAACTCCTATTAGGAAAGCTTGAAAAGGTGAATTAACCGCCTTACATTCGAACATGGCTTGCACAATTGCATACAAACACCTCAATAAATGTTTGCTTGCCCATTGCCGTGAGGAGCTGCCTCCCATCCCACCCCCGGACCCTGATTGGCCCATCCATTGGCTGTAGTAGAATCACAGTGAGCAGGCTGCACACGGCAAACTCAATTTGCCGTGAGGAGTTGCAGGTGAGCAGATATTGCTTGTAAAGGCCCCTGGGCTTCTGCTTGAGCCCGTTTTTCACCAAGTCCCCACCCTGCTTGTGATCTTGCTTTTTCCTCTGCCCTTCCGCCTCGCCTCTCTCCCGCCACCCACCTCCCATCCCACCCCCGGACCCTGATTGGCCCATCCATCGGCTGTAGTAGAATCACAGTGAGCAGGCTGCACACGGCAAACTCCATTGCCGTGAGGAGCTGCTGGGGAGCAGATATTGCTGGTAGAGGCCCATGGGCCTCTGTTTTAGTCCATTTTTCCTCGTGCAGAAAGCATGTGAGTGCTCGCTCCTCGGGACCCTCCTGTGCCTAGACCAGTGCTGAGCGTCCATTTTTTATAATTATTCCGAGCCCCCTGCCTGTGGTTTCCCTTACAAGCCCTCCCGCTCCCTTCCCACACCAACTTACATATTTGTCTCCATCCCGCCTCCCGTCCCACCTCTGGAGCTCATTGGTCCCTATGAGGTCTTAACCAACTCCTCCAGGGCAGCCCTCTGCCCGTGCAGCCCCTCTGCGGTTAAGGGTCCCAAGGCAAAGGGTGGCTCCTACAATGGCGCCTCCAAGACGTGTCTGCAGGTGTCCGCAGGGGAAGCCAGTGAAGCCAGCAGTGAACAGACACCAACAAAACTGTAAGTGTGGCATGGGTGGGGTGTAGAGCAATTATTCTAATCCAGAAAGCCCCCGCCACTCTACCTTACCTTTCCATAGCGTAAACTCCCATAGACTTGCATCATGCACACCTAGAGTGATTGACCACCAACCTAAATCCATTCAAGACTGGTCTGTAAATGTTGTCCTTCATAACACACTAACATACTTGCCAATGTTAACTAGTGCCAGTCCCATAGACAATGATGAAGATTAGCCAGCCTCACACTAAGACAGGGGCAATAATGTTACCAAGTGCCACACATAGATGAAATTGGAAAAATAGCTTATGCCACACTTAGATTAAATTGTAAATGATAGCAATACCTCATCTACACAGAATTATGATAGGCAGCATATCCCTCACTTAGTTGTTACTGGAAATGATAGCATGTGCCACACTTGAATAGAATTGTGAATGATAGCGTAGGATTGGTAGCATATCCTTCACTTAGATGGAATTGTGAATGACAGCATATCCCACACTTGGATGGAATTGTAAATGATAGCATAGGATTAGTAGCATATCCCTCACTTAGACGGAATTGTAAATGATAACATGTGCCTCATCTAGACTGAATTATGATTGGCAGCATATCCCTCACTTAGTTAGTAGTGTTAATGATAGCATGTGCCACACTTAGATGGAATTGCGATTGGTAGCATGTGCCACACTTCGATCGAATTGTGAATGACAGCATATCCCGCACTTATATAGAATTGTGAATGATAGCATGTGTCACACTTAGATGGAATTGTACATGATAACATGTGCCTCACCTAGACAGAATTATGACTGGCAGCATATCCCTCACTTAGTTAGTATTGCAAATGATAGCATATCCCGCACCTAGATAGAATTGTAAATGATAGCACGTGCCACACGTGGATGGAATTGTGAATGACAGCATATCTTGCTCTTAGATTGAAATGTAAATGATAGCATGTGCCACACCTCGAGGAAGCTGCGAGTAGTAGCATGTGCCACACTTAGTTGGAATTGTAAATGATAGCATGTGCCACACTTAGATGGAAATTGCAAATGCGCCACACTTAGATTGAATGTTGAAAATAGCTTATGCCACACTTAGATTAAATTGTAAAAGATAGCAGTGCCTCATCTAGACAGAATTATGATTGGCAGCATATCCCTCAGTTAGTTGGTACTGTAAAGATAGCACGTGCCACACTCAGATGGAATTGTGAATGACAGCATATCCTGCACTTAGATAGAATTGTAAATGACAGCATATGCCTCATCTAGACAGAATTATGATTGGCAGCATATCCCTCACTTAGTTGGTACTGTAAATGATAGTATGTGCCACACTTAGATGGAATTGTAAATGACAGCATATGCCTCATCTAGATAGAATTATGATTGTATCACATCCCTCACTTAGTTGGAATTGTAAATGATAGCATGTGCCACACTTAGATGGAATTGTAAATGAGAGCATGTGCCTCATCTAGATAGAATTATGATTTTAGCATATCCCTCACTGAGTTGGAATTGTGAATGATAGATAGAATTGTGAATGATATCACGTCCCACACTGAGATGGAATTGTGAATGATAGCATTTTGCCACACTCAGACTGAATATGAAATGATAACATGTGCCACATCTAGGTAAAATTACGATTGACAGCATATCCTCACTTAGTTGGAACTGTAAATGATAGAATATCCCACATTTAGATGAAATTGTGAATGATAGCATGTGCCTCATCTAGATAGAATTAAGATTGTAGCATATACTTCACTTAGTTGGAATTGTGAATGATAGCATATCCAGCACTTGATAGACTTGTGAATGATATCATGTCTCAGACTTATTATTCAACTTACATATTGTGCCTAATGTACGCCCTGTCCTGCTCTCTTGCTTGATCACAGGCGTTTTACTGAAAACCACCATATCACACTACTATGCTTACTCTCCCCTCTACACCATCATTCAACTAGAACACAGCTGTACTGTGACACATTTGGTCTAGCTGTTCTCATAATAACATGACCTCATGAACTCTGCATCATCCTAATAAAACACAGCTAGCTGAGCACACTCAAGCTAGCTTAAGCGTCTCCTCAGGCCTAACGCAGCCAGAACTTGGTCTGGGTGTCCACCCTCCAGACTGAGCACATCCAACTGATTTCCTCAGCACCACACCTATTGCTAAGAAGCAGCTATCATGCAACAACCACACCGGTTGTACACATATCCGGTGCTCCCACGCACCATACCACACTCTCTCTCTATTGACTGAACTGCGGTTCCCAAGGGCATTCAACCTACCAGCGCTTTTAGATCATACCAATTATACATAAGGCGCTATATAAATGCCAAGTAACATAACATAACATAGATGGTGATTTGTCAGAGCCAATTGCAACTTATCATGGTCTTAAAGAGGGCTGTATCCTTGCATGCTCTTTATTTAACTTTTTCATTGATGATGTTGGCACTCGTTAAGATCACTAATATCAGATCCACTGAAGATTGGCTGCTTTCCGTTGCCATGGTTCCTGTATGCCGATGATCTGGTTCTATTTTCAAAAACACCTAAAGGCCTACAAAATGTATTATCGGCACTGGAAGCTTATGTTGACCACAATCAACTGACTATAAATTTGGCCAACACCAAGATATTGATATGAGGTTCATCACAACAAATAAAGAAAGCAAAATGCAAGTGGCACATCTATGGCTCGCGAATAGAAACGGTAAATGAATATTGTTATTTCGGCATGAATACTAACAATAATCCATCAGATTTACCATACAAGATGGAAAGGGAGAGAAAAGTTCAAATTGCAGTTCCACAAGCCAGAATAATACTGGGAAGTTCATAAAATTCTATAAGCAAAAAGTAGTCCTGATTATAGTATACGGGGCTGAGACCAGAGCTTATCAGGATCCGAAATTTGTAACCAAGATAGAAAGCAAATTCTGGAAAAAGAATGATTGCTTCTTCCTGCAAGCCAACCAATGTGCATGGTACGACCAGTGGTCAAAGTGTACAAAAAGAAGCAGAGGAACTATGTTCCCTACTGGCCTAACACCGTCTCCACAAATCCCATCACCACGCCCCATCTCACTTACAAAACAAACCCCCAAACACATGCACCTGCTGTTTAAGGGAACGCTCAGTGCAGTGCACTAAAAGAGAATGTTTCAGCTTCTTCCTACACTTTTATTTTAAAACAAAACCATCCCGGAATGGTTTCTTTTTAAAATAAAAGTATAGGAATTGTAAAACTGAAATAAAAGAATTAGAGGAGCACCGCTCCCGACCGCTCCCGCCCACTTCGACCACTGGGTACGACATGATCTTGGCTTGCTCTCTTTGACTGTGATATGCTCATGGGAAATGGTGAATTTATATTAAAAATGTGCCATGAATGAGAATGAAGGCTCTTTGCCATCAATATTAGCTATTAATTTTAAATCAAACATAGTGAAAAATGTGGAACCTTGGAAAAAACATATTGAAGATATCATCCTGGCAGCAGGAATCTTGCTAAATCTATTGGTTACTGACCCTGATAAGCGAAAAAAATAAAAAAAAAGTATGGTACCATGATCCTATTACAACTCGTTGACAATGTCTACAGTACTCAATGTAAGACACTTAATAATCCAGAGCGATATTGGTGACATTCCCGGGTCCTAAATACAGAGCAATGTTTTTGCGATTTAGATTTAACCTTTGGCCAACTCGTCAGGTAGTTGGTTGAAGAACAGGAGTGACCTCTGCATGCGTTATATGCAGATTTTGCAACAATCTTAAGGAACCTGAGACTCTTAGACATATACTCACTGTCTGTCCGGCATTACTTCAAACACTAAAGTTTTATTTAGAGCATCAATATAGCTTCCTGACATGTGTTATCCACGATAGGCTATAGACTAGCATCTTTAATGGGGAGCGAAATGCAACCATATTTGCTGCAATTCATTTATATGTTCACTTAAACTTGAAGTGATAATTAGACATTACACTTCATGATGCCACCATGCCAATGATTATGTTAATCAACCATAACAATAAATAAATAATAGCTGATTACTGCGTTATTATGGCATTGCCATTTACACAGCGTGCAAAGTGATGACGTCATTGTGTATGGCGCAACGCAATGACATCACCATTTGTATTTGTAAGTGGCAGCCATTTTAAAAATGCTGTGTGACTCCCGTCATTCTCTACATGAGATTTTGCCACTATGAAGTCCTGCGTGGTGGGTGCCTTTCGTCCTGTACTAGTTTAAGGTCACTGGCAGTTGGCAGTTTTCATTTTCCTTAACTGCAAGTTGTTTTGTGTTCTTTTCCAGATATTGGGCCTCATAACACGTTAGGCGGTAAGGGGATAACAATACCGGTAAGGGATTATCGGTATCGCTAATCTCCCTAGCTAGTCACGACCCGGACTGGCTGCTATTAGCGGCACCGCTAAGAACATGCCTCTAATAGCGGCCAGTCCATGGGCGCGCGACCCCTCAGGTCGGAAATAGCGGCATGGCGCTAATAGCACGCCATTACAAGCCATGCAGCCATGCAAATAGCGGCATGATATTGGCCAGAGAAGCTAATACCAGCATGGAGGAAATACCGGCATCGCGAACCACACATTAAGAGACCTGAGTAGTGTCCCCACCTGCCACAGGTGGCCACAACAGCACAGGTGGCGGCAATGGAGACTGGGGCAGCACAAAAGGAGCACACCACACCCCTTCCCACACCCCTTGCCACACATAGATGGTTCCAATACTTGCCGCATTACATGGGCTGAATGACATGATTGCATTGCAGCATCAACAACAACAGGCAGCACAGAGGAGGTGCAGGGGGAGGAGGATGGCAAGACTGGCCCAGCAAGCCCCACCAGTGCACCGAGTCATACCACAGAGGCATCCAGCAATTCCCCAGGATTCTAGCCATTCCATTCAACCTAAACCTTGAGCAGACACACACCCTGTGCCGCCTGGACCGGGATACCATCACCACCATTGCGGACATGATTCACAACGACATAGTGAGCCTTATAGACATCCGTACTGCCATCTCCCCTCTACTGAAGGTGGTAATTGTGCCCCACTACCTGGCCACAGGCACCTACCAGCATACGGTAGGGCAGATGCATGGCATTTCACAACCAGTATTCTCACACACGCTGACCCAGGTACTCGATGCCCCCGAAGCACACAAATGAACACATATCCCTGCCACGGACAGCCCAGGAGATCTCCAACAACAAAGTTGGCATCTATTCACTGGCAGGCAGCCCAAGTAGCATCGGGGCCATCGAATGTACCCATGTGGAAATGGTGCACCCACATCACAATGAGGCAGTCTACCGAAACAGAAAGCATTACCACTCCATCAATGTCCAAATGGTATGTGACTCAAACAAGATAACAACACATTTGTGCCAGATACCCCTGATCAACCCATGATTCAATGGTCCTGTGGAACACAACGATACCACGCAACATGGAGCGACATGCTGGACAACATTTGTGGCTACTTGGTGAGTAGCAGGGCAAGCACATGGCAGTGTGATGTGGGGTGTGTTTGGGGGGGAGAGATGCATACTCCAACTAGTTGTGGACTGTCGTCCATACAATAAAGGGACATACAGATGTACACCCATGTCCACCAAGGCAGCCCACAATGGAGCGGACATGAAACCACATGCAAGTAGTAAGCTGCACAACAAAGACATCAATCCATAACGCAAAACATGATACATCTATCCACATGCACATTGCACATCATACCATACCCTATATGACACAAAACTGCTACATGCAGCCAATATGCATAATGTAAATGTGCGTTGAACAACATCACAACAGATATGCACCCTTGAGTGCATGCAAAGGGATCACCTGTAGCCATTGTACAGAACCACACCCATACACCACTACTCATGTGCCGCTTCACAGCATGGGGACATTGGAATCATAATGGCAGTACACTAGCAGTGTCGTACAAAGGTCGCCAGGCCCCAGGAACACCTAGGACCTGTCCACACCCAGGACATGGGAAATACTGCCGGAGGCATGCATGGTGCACGTCCACTTGCAGGGACTAGCTGACCTTCTCACATTGCAGTTACACTGATTGTCTCCATGCATGCTGGGAATCGTGGATGCCAATCAGAATACAAACAGAATTAGTGTAAAATGTCCAGGTTGCAATTGAGGTGACCAGTAACAAGGCCCCATTGTTCCACCCATGCAGGTGATGCTGGCTATCCCCTGAAGAGGTGGCTCCTTACCCCTATACGGAACCCACAGAACAGGCACAAAGAGGAATACTACCTTGCACATAACCGTACCCGCGTCGTGATTGAGCAGGCATTTGGCCTTCTGAAGACACGCTTCCAGTGCCTAAGCTGGTCGGGTGGGGCTCTCCTGTACAGCCATGACAAGGTGCCGAAGATAACCATGGCATGTGTCATGCTGCACGATATGTGTATCAGATGGAATGTGCCACTTCCCCTTGATGTAGAAATGCAACCACCTGATGAGGATGATGATGATGGGGATGAGGATGGGGCAAACGGGC